>NC_132847.1:61837930-62152675 GCF_048164855.1 Canis lupus baileyi
CCCGGGCTGCCCATCCCCTGTCTTTTTTATCTAGAAAGACAGCTAGACAAAATGACCATGTGTATTTCTTCCAGCCACCTTTGCTATAAGTCTTTATACCCCTTCTCTATACTGGTAAGACAACTTTAAATTTTTATAGCAATCTGTAATAATCAAAATTCCACGTACATTATATCATATAATCTTCAGTATCATGTAATCTTCAACAAAATTGGGATGTTAAACCTTAATGTCTCTTACAGGTAAGAAACTTGAGGATAATAAATGTAAAATAATTAGACCTGGTCATAAAGCTAATGAGCAGCAGAACCGCACATTTTCTGAAAGACTTGGTATATTCATCCTAGTATTGCAACAAAGTATGCTTCCAATGCCCACGCAATGATTCTCAGCTGGGGTGAAGAAAGACCAAATATGGCAGAAATACCTCTGTGGTGTTCCCAAAATCTACATGACTGTCCTTGCTTCCATGAGCTTTCCAAGTTATTTTGTTCTAGCTGCCCAAGGAACATATCATTTATTTTGAAAACTATTCATATGCATAGTGCATATATAGTATGAGGGGAAAAAGAATGTAAGTGAAAACAAATAGTCTTTGAGGCTTTTTATTTATGAATGTACTTACGTCAAGAATCATGTGTGTAGTCTAGCTATTTCAACCTAGAATTCAGACAGATTCCTTCCTGCCTGTAGATCTGAAAGGTTGGGACTAAGATGTTTAGATGAGGGGTGGATATTTCCTTAGGAAAATCTCAGAAGAGGGAAATGTCAGTCTCCTAGAGACTGAGATTTCTTTAGGGAATCTCATCCTGAGAAAAGAGAAAGTTCAAACAGAAGAAAGCTTTCCAGTTCTGCAGACCTCAGAAATTGACTTCAGAAGAGGCAGAAAGTAGAATTGGTGATTCTTTTATGTTCTTTATCCTAGCCCACCACGGTGTAGAAAAAGCCAGAAACTCAGAGTGAAACATCTGTCCATAAATTAAAGATATACTTGAAGTGGAAACCTCCCTTCCCAGTTGTGTTTCAGGGACTTGAGTGTAGAGAACATGATGTAGGATAATAAGGTGTTAACACAATTGATAAGAACTCCCAAGTCATCTTACAAAAAGTTTAAACATTCAAGTGCAAATAGTTGAGAAAGCCAGCAAATGTGTATTGATATATGTCCCTGTTTTGATATATTTCCACTAAAAATAAGTTCAAAAGTTTTTAACTGTCTTTGGAAAGGATCATTACATTTAGTGGAGATAAGTTTTGCTAAACACCTAATTCTGTGATATACCAGTTAAATAGGAACAAGAATAATGAAAGAAGATTTTTAATACCCTCACTTCAGGGCTTTGATACTCAGATCTGCATGGTCACCATTCCGACATAGAAATATTTTGAAGCTCTTGAGAAATATGTGAGCCTGTTCAGTAATTGTGAACTGACAGTCTTCTAATTACAAGACTCCATTTCCCCCAGAATCTATTGCTGTCATCAAATATTTATCTGTTTGTTTGCTAGGGTGTGCTTTTTGCCTTTTCTCAACTCACTGATAGGTATTTTATAGTTTATAACAATTTAAATCTTATTGGTATAAAACAACTGGGAAAACACTGTAGACTAGAACTATAACTTACATTAAATCAGCAAACTAGGAATCAAGGGCAGTGGAAGAATCAACCAAATAAACAGTCATGGTTCTTTTTCTATAGGATAAAACATCACCTACCTGTCAGGGAAAAAATAAGGCAGATTCGTGTGAACTTGGAGAGAGAGGAAGTTGCTAAAAGTCTGGGAGTGTCATACAGACATGTTTACTTTAAAATCCAAAGTTTTTTGTTTTGTTTTTGTTTAGAGAGAAAGTGTATACATGAGTGGTGGGAAGGGGCAGAGGGAGAGGGAGAGAGGGAATCTCAAGCAGACTCCATGCCCTGCATGAAGCCCAAAGCAGGGCCCGATCTCTCAGAACCCTGAGTTCATGACCTGAGCCAAAATCAAGAGTCAGATTCTTAACTTAATGAGCCAACCAGGTGCCTCGTAAAATTTGATGTTTTAATTGAGGGCTATCTTAATGTTTCTAGGCTTCCAAAGTTCTTTGCTAAAATGACATGTGACAGGATTATATACCACAACGTTGATTGATATTATTGCTGGTGAGTTGCGATTGTGATTGATGGGGTATTTTTGCTTGTTTCTCCTCTTCTTAATAGAACACAAGGTGTCATTTTCTCTCTTTCAGCACACTCCAAAACAGAAATAAAGATTAAAAGCTCATAGGCTTACTTCTCAGGTTGATACCTGCCTCCCACCTCGCTCACAGAAACCATGTGAGGATAGGACTGAGAGACAGCAGCATGGAAGAAAAGTGGCAACTTAAATAGCAGATGAGAGATTCATATGGAGGGGTCAAGGGAAAGAGGGTAGGAAGACGAAGACAAAACCTCTAGAGCAGAGTTTCTTTTTGTTTTTCCTTTTTTATTTTCTTTTTCTATTTAAATTCAATTAATATGTAGCATATTATTAGTCTCCAAGGTAGGGTTCAGGGATTCATCATCAGTCTTATATGACAGCTGGTGTAGAGCAGAGTTTCTTAAGCAGGGTTCTCCAGAATCCTAGGAGTCCACTAGATGATGCTAGGGGTTCCTTGAGAGATTGACTTAGAAAAATAAATTATTCATGGTTTTTGGAACTTTGTGCTCTGTGGAATGCCAGCACTTAGAGTGGTAGACAGTCATCATGCCACCTTGCTTGTGATCTCATCAGATGTCTTTTAACCCCAAATGGCAGTGTGCAGGATTGCGTGCACTTAATTGATTCCATTCTCAGTTGCTAACATGAGATAAAGGATGGTGGTGATCACTGATGAGCACGGTATTGTATTGAGGAGCCGATGACAGGCTTCTTCCTTCTAAAACCAACCTTCCTTGAAGCTGTGTTGGCTGGATCCTCCAGGTGTAGACTCAAAGACAGAGTTAGAAGAGAAAGAGATGTATTTGGGGAAATTCCTACAAAAGAGAAGGAACAGAAGCATGCAGAAGAAGCCTCAAGACTGGAATGCTGATCTGACATCTGTGAAAGGGGAAGGAAAGAAAGGAAAGTCAGGTTGGAAGATCTTTAGATGACAGCACTTTGTTGCAAGAGTCAGGCAGCGAACAGGTTGCTGGTGTACAAAGATGCCCCATAAAGGAATCTCTCACTGGACATGAATGAGCAGACGCTGTTACCCAGCCACATCTTTCATTCATTATGGGCTGCCTGGGAAGAACATGGCTTTGGTTCAAACACTGCAGTGCAGCATCCTCGCAACTCACCAGCAAATTCCCTCTTGAAAGGCAATCTGAGCTGCACACCTGCCACATTTCACCTTGTGCGCCGCATGAATCCACTTCTCCATACATGTTCGACTTACAGATCCTCAGGGTTCCAGCTGACCTCTCTTTTTGTGGAGGAACTCAGGAGCAGGAGATTAATGGGACAAAAGTAGAGTAGTTGGTATCCATCCTCCACTGTCCATTCCAAATATCCATCCTCTGCTTGTGTTGGTGACTGAGATGAAAGTGTGACGAATCCACATTCCCAAAGGAACCATATCCTTCCAGGACCAGAGTTGCTTCGTTGTCCCTTCCATGGTCACAGTCAAAGGACTACTGAAAAGCACCCAAGCAGGATTATCCAGATTATCCAGCAGGTATTTTTCCCACCCCCATTGTTTAAATAATTTTCATGTTTAGTGCCTATTTCCATGTGCTTGTCTACTTACATCTCCACTCAACCTCCTTGCTTTGGTCTTCTTGTCCTTTTCCTGTCAGGTCCCTGGGCACCTGGCCAGGCCATTTGCTATTGCTCACAGTTCTGTACATCTGTACATCTGTACATCTTCTCACCTAAGGCCATCTCTCCTTTCATATGGAATGGGTGGCTGCTGTGCTCATCGGGAAGATTTTTCCTTACAACTGTATTACCAGGCTGACTCCAAATGTGGCTGATGGCAAGTACTGCCCATTTTGGGCTTCTACCCACAAATCAAGCTGGGCTCTCACTCAAGCTTCTTTCTCCTTCTTCTGTATGGTCACAGCTATGAGCTGAGGGAAGGACAAACTGTTGGGTGACATGAGGGCCTGCTCCTCCTAGTTGAGCTTGAACACAAATGTACCACTTCTGTCTTACTGTGGACCGTTGTTGAGCCTACCTGACTACACTGACCTGGTAGGTCTGATAGGATCCAACTCAGTGTAGTGTTCTGAACACATGGTCACTTGGTTGCTCGTAGTCAAGTGTCCCATCTCTGCAAGACAAACCACATTGCCAGGAGTTGTTTCTCAAAAGGTGTATCATTCTCTGGTGAAAGGGGTGTGTTTTTATTCTAGATTCCCAGGGGCCTGTGTCATGATTCTCCCACAGGGACTTGCCAAAGCCTACAATCCTCTCAGGGACACCTTTGTTACCATAGGTTCTTCTGGATTATAGGACTCAAATAGAAGAGTTTCTCGCACCACAGTGTAGGCCTGCTATAGAGTCCTCTCCTGCTCTAGTCCCATTCAGAGCTAGGAACCTTCCATGACACCTAAAATATGGACCAAAGCATTATTCCTCAGTGTGGAATACGTTGCCTCCAGAAACCAAAGAAGTCTACTGAGCATTGTGTTTATTTTTCAGTAGTAGGGAATGCAAAAAAAGCAGAAATGTGTCTTTTCACAAAAACCAGAACCTGAATCTAAAAATTTACTCAAGTGGCAGGACCTTGAATCATTATAAATTTCATCTGTCCTTTTCTATAGTGTATAAATCTTACCTAACGCCTCCAGCATGCTAGCCACCTCTTGCTAACCTTACCTGATAAACATGATGGCATCAACAAAATGAATCAATGTGATATTTTGTAGTATGTCCAAACAGTCCACATCTCTTCTGGTTATATTATGACAGAGAGCAAGAAAGTAAATGTAGTGTGGAACAACACCGTAAATGTATTTTGTTGTCCATTCTGTGTGAATACAAACTATTTGCAAGAGAAAATAATGCATTTGACAAATCAGTGGCTGCATACTATGTGCCTTAGACCCTTGTAATCTGCTCCAACCAAGGTACCACATCTGCTACAACAGCTACAATCAGGGCTATCACTTGGGTAAGTTTGCAGTAGTACAAAGTCACTCTCCAGAGTACATGTGTTTTCAGAATTTAGTGGCAATATAATAATGACTACCACTCTTACATCCTTAAGAATAGAGCTAATCTCCACCATCCCCCTGGAATACCATATTGTATTAATTAGTTATATTTTGGGAGAGGAGGGGAACACTTTCAGAGGCTTCTGATCACTCTGATTCCACGGGACCATGATCTTTTGTAGGGCTTCCATCAACCCCTGAATATGTCAATTCCAATTATATAGTCAAGGACCTGCTAAGTGACCATTTCCATTTACGATGGACTGTTACTGGGCCTACCTGACTTTATTGACCTGGTAAGTGTGACAGAGTCCAACTCAAAATGTAGAGTTCTGGATGCATCATCACTTGGTGTCCCTTTACGGGACCAGTAATATTAGATAGATTCACAGAACCAGTAGTTCTGCTGTAAATATACCTTTGGCAGGACCGTATTTGTTACCTGCTTCCTGTAGGCTCCCACTCCAACAAGATCCTTGATAATACTTTGAGGCTGCAAGTATCAATGTCAACTTAGACCCTGTGTCCAGTAGCCTTCAAAAAGTCTAGATATTATTTTATTCCTGAAACACAGTGATCTGAGTAAATGACTAGGCGACTGAGAACACCACAGTCTAAATCTGCCAGGGTGTTGCATGGGCCTCCCTCCTCAGGATCTAATTACCTGTTTAGTCATAAGGTTCTGGGTCTGAAAACTGACTCAAGTTGAGAAATTCAGCAAAAGATCATAATTTCCAATTAAAGTGGTCCATCCACAGTCTCTTGAATATTCATGCTTACCTTCTTTTGATTGCCTATATTAAGCAACACTCTTGTTGGCTGTTAATCTATGTTACCATGATAGTGTAGTCTATTAATAATCTCCAAGCCTCCTCTTCTGCCTCTCTGACTTGTCAGTCATTACATTAATTGCAGTCTCCTTCCTGCAACTTTGGGACCTCATTATCTGTATTATTATATTATTTTTAAAAAATATTTTATTTATTCATGAGAGACACAGAGAGAGAGAAAGACAGAGACACAGGCAGAGGGAGAAGCAGGCTCCATGCAGGAAGCCCAATATGGGACTCGATCCCAGGCTCTAGGATCACACTCTGGGCTGAAGGCAGGTGCTAAACCACTGAGCCACCCAGGGATCCCCTGTATTATTATATTAATAAGCCAAGCTTGTGCCCATCGGCCAGCGATGATGGTGTCCATCTCTCCAGTGCATTCTTGAAGGCCTTAGTAAGTTATGTGTTTCCTAAAGTTTCCCGCTAAACCTCTGATGGCTCTTCTGTTCCAGCATGTCCACTCCCCTCTGAGTCTTTTAATCATTTCATACACTGTTGACCATGCGTGCCTCCAACAAGTGTGTAACAAGTCTCCTGATGTAACAGACAATCAGAGGGAATTTTTCGTCATAGAAAGGGAATTTTTATGAGCCACAACTTAAATGTCCTCCTGTTGCTTTGCTGTTTTCAGAAATATTGCAAGCCACCGATCAAGTAAGTTAGAAGACATTTTTGAAATGTCTTGTTCATTATTTATTATGCCCTTTTGTTTTATATTTTATTAATATTTGTGTTTTTAAGCAAGTCAGATGGTCCAGTATGAAGCATCTTTGCAGACATGAGATGGAAAAGGAAGATTCTAGAGTTAGGCCTATGAACAATTCCCATACAGTTCGTGATAAAGAATTACAATCTTCTTGGTGGTTTCATTGCACTAGTGTATCAAGCGAGACAAAGAATAAATTCCTCTCTTACCAGGGAAGCTATTTTTCCATGGATTTTTACATGGGCTGGTAATCCAAGTTGTTTTGACCTGTTGCATGTTGTTTGTGGCAGACAAGTTAAAGATTTTTTTTATTTTTTAAAACATTTTAAAAATAATCTCTACACTCAACATGGGGCTTGAACCCACAATCCCGAGATCAAGAGTCTTATGCTCCACTGACTGAATCATCCAGGCACCCCTGTGGCAGGCAAGTTAAAATGCTGCACTGCCTCCAGAAATCTTGGAAAGACACTTAAGTACAAATTACATCCAGTTGACAAAGAAAGATGATGATTATTTTAAGCATCTATTGGAATTTCAAAATAGAGTAAAGCTTTTGTCAAGAAAAGGTCACACTCATTGAAAAGTCTCAAAATCAAGTTACTGAGCAACAAAACATTGCCTAGAAGAAAAAAAGTTACACAACTGGTGAAAAAAACTGCCAGTATATAGTAAGTAAATTAAGATTCAGCAGGAGGAATTGAAAAGATTTCTCATGAAAAAATGTCAATACAGGGTTGACATGTCACATAATATCAAATGGAATTTTGTATAATAAACTGAAAAATGAGGTTTTCTATCCAGGTTGATGAAGAAACAGATGTCACCAATAATGTCATGTTATAGGATTTGTAAGATTTGTAAATGATGGAGAAATTTAAGAAAGATTTCACTGCTGCCATACATTGCCCAGAACAGAGGTAAAGCTATATTTAATGTTTTTTTTTCTTTATACTTGGAAAAAAATAAAGACGTGTCTTAGAGGAATTACATCGGCATCTGTCCTGATGGTGCCCCATCAATGGTTGGTTCTGTGAGAAGGTTTCTCTCTCTAATTGTTAAAAAATAAAATTCTAACATTGTATCCACACACTGATTTTTTTTGCAAGAGGTAAAGATGAAATAAATTACATTCTTGTTGAAGCTACAAAAGTAATTAGCTTTATTAAGCAAAGACCAGTTTACTTGAAAATGGTTTAAAAACCTGAACAAAGAGCTTATAAATTTCTTCTAAATGCAGAAATCTGGCGGCTTAACAAAGAAGAGTTCTCAATACGGTATTGGAACTAAAATATATATTGTAGAAGTACTAGGATTTTCAAAAAAAAAATAGTAGCTGGATTTTGCTGAGTGGTTTGAAGAAGAGTGCTACAGAAACTAGCTACTGAAGAGAGATTTTTCTTCACGTGAACTGGTTGGACAAAATGGAAAGATTCTCGGCCTTAAAAGGAAACTGAATTTTGGGAGGAAAAATTTCAGGTTGCAAAAGAAAATCTTTTAAGTTTCCATTGCTGCCAGAGCTTGAGAATAGGGGGAGGGAATCAAGTTATACTGAAAAACCACTTAGGAAAACTGCAACAAAAAAAAAAAAAAAAAAGTTTTTCTTTTCTTCTCTCTTGAACACCTATGTATGACTGGGCGCTTTCTCTGTACCTTCTGCCTTGCCTGAGAACTTTGCGTGAAGAAAAGAATCTTCTGAGCTGCACACTGATTTAATACTCAAGATGATATTTATTCACTTGCCTTAGAGAAGTTCTAGGTTTCTGTGAATAGAGTACCCTGCATTCATTGGAAAGCAATGAACACTGACCTGACATTTTCAAACTTTGATATGTGTGAGCAAGCTTATTCATTTAGCAATCATCAAGAGCGAAGACAGAAACTCTATTTCTGTTGAACATAAAATCTGTGTGTGCTTACCTCAAGCTTCATCCAGAATTAAGAATTTGTGCAGTGAAAATGAAACATAGATTCTACATTAAAAGGTAAAGGATTTCTTTATTTCAAGTTTCAGAAATAACCCTTTTATGTATATACAGGTCTATACAAGAATAGGAAACCAACACATGTGTATAATAATTTTGCAACTTCTAGAATTAAAATAGAGCTAGGATTAAAGTTGACACGATCATATGTCACTCAGTTAAAGAAATTATTAAAGGCTTGCATGCAATGTGTTTCAGGATATATATCTTATCTTATGGTTTTAGTAAATTTACTATATTCATTGTCAACAAATCTTACTGTAACCCATATTACTTAAATTAACATATTATCTTTATTTAAATTAAATTTCCTGAGCCTACTTTTAAAGGAACTAAATCCTATTTTGACTTAAGCAACTTATTTAACAGAGGCAAACTATAGCCCATAGGCTAAAGTTGGCCTATATATATATATTTTTTAAGATTTTATTTATTTATTCATGCGAGACAGAGAGAGAGAGAGAGAGGGGCAGAGACACAGGCAGAGGGAGAAGCAGGCTCCCAGGCAGGGACTTGATCCCAGGTCTCCAGGATCAGGCCCTGGGCTGAAGGCAGCGCTAAACCCCTGAGCCACCAGGGCTGCCCAAAGTTGGCCTATATTAAAACATGTTTTCACTAATAAAGTTTTATTGGAACACAGCCATGTCCATTCCCTTATGTATTTTCCATGGCTGCTTTTGCTTTACAACAGCTGACTCGAATAACTGCAACAGAAACCATATGACTTCCAAAGCCTAGAATACTTATTATCTGGTCCTTTACAGGAAGAGGTTGTTGGCCCTTATTTAACAGAAATTTATTATGGTTACCTTGTGATTCTTTATATCTTTATGAAGTTAAGAAAAAAGCTAAGCTAGGCTTAACAATCTGGTGGTTCTGTTTTGTTTTTCCCCAACATGTTTAGCTATAAAGTCATTCTTGGTTTAAATGGAGAAAGGCCTGATTAACAGTTTGAATAATAAAAATATGTGCAAAGACCTTTAGTCAAAGGATAAAATTCTTAAAAATCAAATAAGAAATTTAAGAAAGGGAACACTTGAACTTTTGTTTATCAATATTACTGACTTCCATAAAGTTTATTTCCTGTGTGGACCAGGAGAACTATAAACATAGAGTAATAATTTGGCCAAATAGATCCACAGGAAAATATCATTCTGTACTCAAAAGGACATTGCCAATTATTATAAGATCACTTCATCTATGTGCCAATAGTCCTAAGGCATCCTGAACTATTGCTGTAATAATTTTTATGGAGAGGTTCCCTGAGAGCCCGCAATTATTTCAGTAGTTCCTCCATGGAAGGAGGATTGAGAAAGGCTGCCCTAGAGAGGAAGCACAGTGGAAGGAACCCAGAGAATAAGCTGTCTGTGAGCAGGATCCCCTACCACCATCCTCAGATCATTATTAATAGATAGCCTGCCTCGTAGGAAATATGTAAGCTTCCCTGTTACAAGTACAGAAATTGTGGACACAGGAAATAAGCACATAGAGATAGAAGTAAGAAGAACCTCACCATCCCACTGTAATAAATCTGATGGAAGCAGTTGAAAATGTTTCTAAGAGTAGCACCTGCTGAGAGAAATTCATCTCTCCCACTACAGAAAGAAAGGAACATTCCCTTGACTAGAAAAGAGAATGGGGCAAATTATGAAGTAATGGAACAGAGTCCAAATATTAATTCCAACGTCTTACATCCCTGAAAGTATGGGATGAAACACAGAGACAAAGAGATACAGCTGAGAAGACGTAGAATGATAGGATGAGGCAAGAAGATTCCATAGCTTCCCCCTGCCCCATGCAATACAGTTGACCCTTCAACAAACCAGGGGTTAGGGACAATGACCACCCTCACAACAGTAAAAAATCTGTGTATAACTTTTGACTCCCCAAAAGCTCGACTAATAGCTTATTGTTGACTGGAAGCCTTATGGATAACAGAAATAGTTGATTAACACATATTTTGTATGTTATATGCTTTATATACCATATTCTTATGAAAAAGTAATCTAGAAAAAAGAAAATGTTATTAAAACCATAAGGAGGAGAGAATACATTTAACAGTACTATATTTATTGAAAAAAAAATCAGTATATATAAATAGACCCACACTATTCAAACCTGTGTTTTTCAAGGGTCAGCTGTACTTTCTTCCGGAGTACTGGCCACGTGGGTAGGTCATCTGTAATGAAGGGCCAAATGGCATCATCTTATAGTATTATTTTCTTAGTGGGGGAAACCAGACATTCCACGTAGTAGGTGGATCTCTATGGCTTAGCTCCTCATGGCTGATACCAGTCAGGTCATTTTCCAATGAATGGAAATTACGAATACTCCCTTTGCTACAGATTAACTTCATCTTGAAGCCTATTTGCTTACTTTGTTCCACTTGAGACTGAACAAGTTTCTTAGAAAAAATAGAAGAGAGAAAATAATAAGAGAGAGAAAGAGAGAGAGAGAGCTGGTAAATTTTGGAAACAGATTCCAGATTTTTAATGATGCCAAAAAGAAGGGGAGGCATGTAATTTGTAAAGTACCCTCAGGGCCCTAAAACATGATTAGTCAAACACATAGAAAACATTTTCAAACCTTTTCTTAATTGTAACAGATGGTTGAGCAATACATTTCTATTTCAAGCTAAGGGATGTTCTGCAAATATATCTGGCTGGAGCCCAGACTGGCCAGGATAGTATTTCATTGCTCAAAGAAGTTTGTGTGTGTAGTGAACTGTTAGAATTGCTACCACTAGCTGTCTGGGTGAGACTATTATTATTGAAATTGAAACCCTTAGTGTAGTAAAATTTCAAATTTAAAAGGAATAAGCCTTCCATATCCCTCTCATTTTAGAGATTGAAAAACAACAACAACAACAACAACAACAAAAAAAGAAAACTAAGATTTAGATCAGCTAAGTGAAATACTCCAAACCACACAGCTAATTGCAGAGCTGAAACCCAAACTGGAAACACCTGGTTTTTAGTGAAGCACTACCTCCACTCACCATCACATGTGTGATGCCACCAGTAGTAATGAGTATCAAAGAGGTTAAAAAGTAGTTCATCCAAAGTCACATAGCTAGTCCACACATAACTAGTCCATCAAGATCCATTTCTGATTCTAAAATTTCTGCCTCATAAAATAATTCCCAGGGCTATTAAATCTCTGCATGGGGCAAAGAGAAGAAAATTGACTTTGGAATTAAAGAGACCCAAATTCTTTTTAAAAACTTATTTTTATTCGAGTTGATATACAATGTTACTTTAGTTCCAGGTGATTGAACTTTGCTTTATCTTATGCTCTGCTCATCACAAGTGTAGCTACCATCTGTCGTCATACAACGCTATTAGAATATCATTGATTATATTCTCTATGCTGTGCCTTTTATTCCCATGACTTACTCATTTTATAACTAGAAGTTTGTATCTCCCACTCCCTTTCACCCATTTTGACCATCTCCCTACCCCCTCTCCTCTGGCAATTATCAATGTGTTCTTATATTTGTAAGTCGAGTTCTGCTTTTGATTTTTTTTAGATTCCACATATTAGTGAAATCATATGGTATTTTAAATAGACCTAAATTCTAAACTCAACACTATCACTTGGTAGCTGTGTGCACCGTGGCAATATACAAGTTTCCTTAAGTATCAGATTATCAGTTAATCATCCATAAAATTAATATTGATTAATCTTAAAATTGATATGAGGTTTTTTTGTTGTTGTTTTTTTTAAGATTTATTTATTTGAGAGAGCAGAGAGAGGGACAAAGGGAGAGTGAAACCCTAAGCAGACTCTGAGCTGAGTACAGGGCCTGACTCGGGCTAGATCTCAAGACCCTGAGATCATGACCTGGGCCAAAACCAAAAGTCAGACACTCAACTGACTGTACCATTCATGTGCCCATTAAAGTTGATATGAGTTTTAAATAAGAATATATATATATCGGGATCCCTGGGTGGCGCAGTGGTTTAGCTCCTGTCTTTGGCCCAGGGCGCGATCCTGGAGACCCGGGATCGAATCCCACATCGGGCTCCCGGTGCATGGAGCCTGCTTCTCCCTCTGCCTGTGTCTCTGCCTCTCTCTCTCTCTCTCTCTCTCTCTGTGACTATCATAAATAAATAAAAATTAAAAAAAATAAAAAGAATATATATATATATATATCACAGTGTCTATCATATATCAAGTACTCAATAGTATCAAGTACTCAATATATCAAGTACTCTCTATATATATACCACAGTGTCTGTCATATATCAAGTACTCAATAGATGTTATTTTCTCTATGTCAACATGTTCTTTAATTATGTATTGCCAGTATGTCATTAATTTGAAGTGGGGAGAACAAATTCTTCTATTCTGTACAAACCACATCATCCACCTACTTAGATCTTCAAGTGAGGGGGAGGTTGACATAAGAAGAGGAAGTAAACAGGAAGGTAAAAAGAGTGTATTCAGAAAATTTGCACCCACCCACAAGTGAATAGAAACATCAGAAAATATAGAGGCTTTGAACTCTAGTGCTATCTATTTCAGCCCCTGTAATTAGCGGTGATTGATGATACAACCTGTCCTTAGGAAGTCTTTCAAACACCAACTATACCCAAAGCTTTGTAATGGAAACTCACTTCACCCCCTTACTGTCCTGTCCGCCTACTCATGCATCTGAAAGAAATATGAGTCTCATCCTCCAGTCAGATGTGAAGCCCTGTGAGGAGAGCAAATAATGAGAAGAAGCCCTGTACACTAAATCCCTTTGGCAAGGAGGTTAGGAGAAGCTGGGTATCCTGGGTATCCTGAGGTTGGGTATCTTTTTGCCTATTACTACCTTGCTTCAAAAAGCCAAAGGCATATATATATGAGATCCCTGGGTGGCTCAGCAGTTTAACACCTGCCTTCCGCCCAGGGCGTGATTCTGGAGTTCCGGGATCGAGTCCCACATCAGGCTCCCTGCATGGAGCCTGCTTCTCCCTCTGCCTGTGTCTCTCATGAATAAATAAATAAAATCTTAAAAAAAAAAGAAGTCAAAAGGCAATCTCAAATCCTGACCTAGTGAGGTTGTCCTCATTACTCCCATTTTATGTATAAGTAACTGACCCTCTGACACTGTGTAAAGACTTATGTACTTATCAAATTCATACAGCTTGCAAGTGACAAAATCAATATTGCTAGGGTATACTTTCAGGAAAAGGGGATCTGGGGGCACCTGAGTGACTCAGTTGGTTAAGCATCTGCCTTCAGCTCAGGTCATGATCCCAGGGTTCTGGGATTGAGCCCCACATCAGACTTCCCTGCTAAGCAGAGAGTCTGCTTCTCCCTCTCCCTATGTTCCTCCCTCTACTTATACATTCTCTCTCTCTCTGTCAAATAAATAAATAAAATATTTTTTAAAAAAAGAAAAGAAAAAAGGGATCCAGAATGGGTAATTAGAGCAAGAATTAAAGAAAAGATACAGGAATTAGAACCAAATGACCCAGGAACATAAGCAGCAGCCATTGCCTTCAATGGTGCTTTAATATCTATCATTCTGGTAGAACTAGTGAACGGACATGATGAACACCAATAATGTTAATCATGGTAATCAGTTAATCATGCATGAAAGGGTGACATTAACACCAACATCTTAAAATTGATATGAGTTTTTAAAAAAGATTTATTACTTGCAGAAAGCAAGTAAGGGGGACCCTCAGCAGAGATTCCTTCTTGGGCATTTAGAATGTGGACCTTTGCACAGGTGGTTTTACTCTACCTGGAACACTTCCATCGCTTTTCAAATGGATCTGAGATATAAATAAAAATATTAATTATGCTAAATGTTTTATCTGTTTCATTAGGGAAAAAACATTGAAGTTCTCCCAATAGTGTGCACAGAGATCATCTGGACATATCAGATTGTCCATAATCTTTATGGCTTAAAACAACACAAATGAATTTATGGTTCTATTTTTTTTTTTTTTATCTTATGGTTCTAAAAGTCAAAAGTCAGATATGGGTCTCACTGGCCTACAGTCAAGGTATCTGTAGAGCTGCATTCCCTCTAAGGCTTTCAGGGATAATCTGTCTTCTTACCTTTCCTAGTTTCTAGGGCCCATCTGCCATGCTCACCTTATCGTCTCTTCTTCCACCTCCAAAGCACATCATTCTGACTCTACTTCCATCATCACATTCCCTCTCTCTGACCTTGGTTATGTTGCTTCCCTGTTATAAGGACAGTTGTTATTACATTGAACCTATCTGAGTAATCCAGGATAATCTCACCTCAAAATGCTTAATTTAATGACAGCAGAGTCAATATGTTGCATGTTTACCATGTAACATATTTATAGTTTCTAGGGATTAGGATTGGAGCATCTCTGAGGGGTCATTTTTCTATCTACCAAACAGGTCTTAATTATTTTTCTTTATCTGGGGTTTTCAAACTGAGTGGAACCCCATTCCTCTCTTTATGTTTACCTATAGCATGTTTCCCCTGATCTCCCATGCAGAAACTTCAAAACTTGAAGTTTTGAGAGAGTCCTCCCTCTCATTCTTTCTTGCATCCAAACTCTAAAACATCCCCCAAATTTCCCTTCTCTATCCCATTTGCATTCTTAATTCAGGCTCTTTTAACTTATTGCCTGGATTATTTCAAAGGCATCCAAACTCAACCTCATGCAATAATTTCTCCCTGCTCCAATCCATTTTGCAAAGTTCTTCCATAATTAACACGCAATTATGTGTCAGACTCTTTTCTTAAGGCCACAGCTGAGTTAGGGACAGATGGAGCTAGGCAGAGAAAGATAAGGGAAAACCCAGAGTGAGGGTCCCAGAAATCTGTAGGCTCCCATAAATCCCAGGGACACTGAAGGGCCCAGAGTCAGGCTCCTACCCATGCCAAGGAAACAGAGATAAGGCAGCAAAAACAGAGAAAAATAAAATAAAAAATAAATCTGTCCCCCTAGCTCCAAAATGTTAGAGAGTATCTTCCTTTGGTGGCTACTGATGGAGAATCACAGAAACTCACCAGACCCCAAAACAGCCATATGTCATTCACTCAAGACAGCACAAAAAATCTCAAGGCCATAAATTTTCTAGTTAGGTTCTCAATAAAAGACCAACTCTACAAGCCCTCAGTCATAACCCTGTCAGGACCCCTTCTAACTTCTGAGAGCTTTCTCTGTATCTTTGCTTAATAAACTTCTGTCTCTTTACTCACTCTCCATTGTCCTCTGGATTCATTCTTTGATTCCCTGAGACAAGAACCTAGCCCTCCTATATCACAACTGCTCCATACACCTCAACTTGGCAATCAAAATCCCTTCAAAATCTTACTGCAAACTTCTTCCAATCCCCTTTTATATACCTTACATCCCAGCCACACGGAACTTTGCGTAATTTCCCAGTAAGATCTCGGAGCAGTTGAAGATGCTTTGACTTTACTCATTGTATTGCTGAGTATCCTTAATTTTTTTTCTTTACCGGTGGAATTCAGATCAGCCTTTTCATACACCCACCAAGTATATGAAATTCACCTTGTCCATTCCACCAGGTATCTCTTCTCCAAATGCTGTACCATACCAAATTATTCATTTCCATGCCTGTCCCCAACAATTCCTAGTTTTTTATTATGGCATCTATGACATTCTTTTCTACTACTTGCTTATCATCGTATGCTATTTCCCAAACTACAAGCTCATTGAAGAAGGCAGGGACTGAGTCTCATTCTTGTTTTATTTCCTATCTAGTGCTTAATCTATTTCTGATCTAGTGCTTAATCTAGCCCTGGCTCATGACTCAGCTTTTCATTCTGAGTAAAATTGGGACTTAGACTTGGCTCTTTACTGAACAGTGGATTAGTGACACCGGGGAAACAACTTACTAGTATGTATTTTCAATTTTGTTTGGGGGAGATTGATAAAAAGAAAAAAAAGAGAAAGAAAGAATAGTTTCTTAAATTTACTTTTTTTTTTTCTCTAATGTTTGGAGAGATAAAACAAAAAAATGGAAGACAAAATATGCCTGTTCTGATCCAGCCTGAGAGCTAGATCTGACCTGGATAGAAAGAGCAACAGCAGGAAGGAACTGAAGGGATTATAAGATGTAATGTTGTAAAACTTTTGAAAAGAAGTGCTATTTTTGAGTCCCAATGGAAGAATTTCACAGAAGTGGGTGCAAAGTAATTGCCCTACCCTATCACAGTCTGTAGTATGAGAATGTTTGGAGCAGTGACCCATGAAAAAAATCTCTGTTATGACCAAGTAATAGGGGAGATTATTGGCACTCAGCAAAAAGTTTCACTGTTCTAGAATGCTTCAGTGGTCATACCGGGGCAGAGGGCCTTCCCACAAGTTTTTGGGCATTAGACCTTTGGCAAATACACCAGAGCAGAAGAACATGAAAAAATTTATTCCGAGCTCATATAAACTCCCTTTTGGGGATTCCCAGATATAGTTGTATTTATTCCCAAAGAATTAAGCAGACTGAGGTTGTGTAATCGTGCAGATTAGAATGAGGAGTCATGAGAAATTTAGTGTTAAAGTTCATGCAACCGGACACTTAACCAAAGCTGGTAAGGTCTAAGGTCATTCAGGTTACATAAAAGATTTAATGAATGAGTGAACAATAAGTGCTTGATGTGATGGAGGTCAGAGTTTTTTCACTATTACCAAAATGCAGGTTTTATTTTCAGTACCAGGCCTATCCTTTATAAGAAATGATGAACTCATGTCATTGAAGGTCTGTTTCCAATAGGAGTTCATTATTTTAAAAGCTTAATTCAGTGGCTGGCACATAGTCTAGGTTTGATTCCTGAGCCTTTGTCCTCACCTAGAATCAACTGCAAGCCTTTTATAACACTATGTATTTTTTTTTTCATCCATGGAGCAGTAGTATCAGTGAACTACTATTTATCCACTATATGGTACAAAGGAAAGCTACATATGTAATGTGATTTGTAGTAGGAGATAAAAGAATCTCTATCAAATAAAGCATGATGATCTACTTAGCCTTACTATTAACTAAGGGGAAAACAAAAAAGTATACAGAGTTAAAAATAAATGAAACATTAATATAGTATATCTATTCTGTTGTGCAAGTGCCTATGAGATGTTAAGTTGAAATATTGTCTAACATTTTGCCGATAGGGGGAAAAAATAACAGCAGATGGGCCAAGCAGAAGGCAGAACAAAATCATTTTATATTCTTTTCAATATAGTTTTTTTTTTCAGTTTCATTACAGATAGGACTGTGATAGATAATTCTACATCAGAAGACATGCATCAGATATTCTTGCAATTATACACATGTGTTACTTTTAGGGCTACTTTCACAAGTAAGATATTACTAGTAAGTTCTTTTCCAGGAGGCATGGATGAAATGAGGAATCCCTGAAGAGTACAAGAATTATGCAGGATGGTAAAAGTGGAGAGGCTTCCACTAGGAAGCTGCATTCTGTGATGCCACTGCCCTGCATTTAATATTGACTGATTTTAGCCATGAAGATGTTTATTAGTTATCATGCACTACTCTGATCTTGTTCAATTTGTCATCAGGAGCAAAGTGGTATAACAGCAAAGACAACAGATGTTGGGGATGACAAGCCAAATTATTGGAAACTCAGCCAATAATTTCTCCTCAAAAGTAAATGGTTTGACTTTATAATCTCCTGAATTCATTTCTTTCATAAGCAGCCCATGGGTTTGCATTGTTGAATTGGAACGCCATCTGTTTCCTGGACGCAGATAACCTTGGTTCCTGCCCCACATGATAAGTCCACCCGTCACAGTTCAACTAACATTCTCCTGTTATTATAAACCCAAGTGCAGCATTCTCAGTCAGGACCACAACTGGAAGACTGATAATATTCTCCCAGGAAATTTGCGTATTTTAGCACGCTCCTTCAAATCCAAAGTTTTGAAACAAACGTTGTCCAACCTATTTTTAAAATGTATTTATGATGGTAAAGAAGCATGTTTATAAGAAGTCTTCTGTTAATGTTTATGTTGAGGCACACTCATTTGTTAGTAATGGAAACTAGTTTTTTTTTTTTAATTTTTTATTTATTTATGATAGTCACACACAGAGAGAGAGAGAGAGAGAGAGAGGCAGAGACACAGGCAGAGGGAGAAGCAGGCTCCATGCACCAGGAGCCCGACATGGGATTCGATCCCGGGTCTCCAGGATCGCGCCCTGGGCCAAAGGCAGGCGCCAAACTGCTGCGCCACCCAGGGATCCCGAAACTAGTTTTATTTAAATAATACTTTATGCTGGTTCACTATTGGCAAAATATATATTAATTCACATTGATTATAATAATCCTATGATTATTATTCAGGATTTATAGAAGAGGGAATCAAGACTTGAGAGTTTATTTATCAATTCTTATTGAGAATTTCCTGGGTGCTGGATAGGAGAGGTATTAAGGGTTTAGCTGTCAGTAAAATGGACATAGATTCTGACCCCACGAGTCTTAAATCTAGTAGAGGAGACAGGGCTTAAATATGTTATATTGATAACTATGAAGAAAATTAAAGGGGTATGATCAGAGAGTATAACAAGATAGTTTAGTTTAGAAGGGAAGGTCAGGGAAGCCTTCTCTGAAGAAGGGACACTGAAGCTGACACCACAAAGATGATTGGGAGTCACCCGGGCAAAAAGTACAAGAAAGAGTGGGGTAGGCAAAGCTTTAGGAAGGCTTTCGGTGGGAAAGAGGTTAGCTCTTTCCAAGAACGGATGAGAGACAGTGAGCTGGCTCAAAGGTAAACCAAAGGAAAAGTGAGATGAGGAAAAATGAAGTAGGAAACAGGGGACCTATGGGGTCACATTCAACATCTGCCTTACTTGCCCAATGTCACACACATAGAAGTTGGCCTCACTGAGATTAAAACTTGTCTCTTAAAAAAAAAACAAAAAACAAAAAACAAAAAACAAACAAAAAAAACTTGTCTTTTGATTTCTGTTCTATTTCTCTTCACTTCTTTATGGTACTTTCTTCATTAAAGAAAAAAATTAAGCACTCGTATAGGACCATAGATTTGCGTAGATGAACAGAGGCTGCTGTGAAAACAAACAAAACAACAAAGCAACTTGTTGCTCCTTCAGGTTTGTTGCCTGAAAACCTGTTTGTTGTTTTTGTTTGGTTTGGTGGAGGACTTAGGTCAGTCATGTGATGATTCAGTGATGAATAAGCTTGTTTCCTGCCAAATTATCATGGGTAGAGTGGTTATTTTCCATGAGCAGCTTTGTGTCATTGTTACTTTAAGCCAGATAACTAATTTCTTTGGGGACAAGTTCCCTCACCTGTAAGAAAAGGCTGAGAGAATTTCCTAAGAAACTTTTATCAATTGCTCCTGGCAGTTATCTGCCCACCACAAGGGTAATCAGCCTTAAGTTGCAGTTGCCCTGCAGATAACAGAGCAGAGAGAACAGAAACCCTTAATGAAATCATTGAGCCTTTGTATCACTCGATGTCAAAGCTTGGTCTAGCTCTCTGCTTTCTGTAATGGGAATGAAGAAAACAGTAATGATGGCATTTCTAATTAAGCTGATTGAAGTGAATTTCTCTATAGCTGAAATCATCAATGTATGTACCTTTTCTATCTTAACATAAATTTGAGGCTCTATTGCATGTGTTCTAGTATATTCTGGACTTGTTAGTACACATTTCAAAGTCATATTTTTCTGAGTACTTCAAGAGTGCAAAATTTTATACTAGGGCAGAGATGAATGAGGTGGGGTCTTTTCCCTTGAGTTGCATACAAACATGAAAAGGGGCAAATGAAATGTACAAATGCCAGTTATCTAAGGCAGATGCATATATATTATGAACATAAGTAAGATGTGATGCCTAGGGGTGCTTGGGTGGCTCATTTGTTTAAGCATCTGACTTCAGCTCAGGTCATGATCTCAGGGTCCTGGGATTGAGCCCCATGTCTGGCCCTGTGCTCTGTGGGGAGCCTGCTTCTTTCTCCCTCTCCCTCCCCCCTCCACCTGCTCATGCTCTCTCTGTCTCTCTCAAATAAATAAATAAAATATTTTTAAAAAATAGATGTGATGCCTATTAATCCCACTTACATCCTGTGCCCTATCTCTCCCCTTCCATGAGTTTTTTGGTTGTTTATAATATCTAATATGTCAAATCCATACCTTGATTGAGCCGACAGATGTTTTTTAGGAAAAGATATTTTCTTTATATGATACATAATACATACATTTGGACTCTGAAAGTTGTGATAGTGAGTTTCCTTTTCATCTCCTTTTTCTTCTTTTTTTTTTTCATCTCCTTTTTCTATGCATTGTAATTCTCTTCTCTACATCAGCTGTGGTGGGTTGAATAGTGTTCTCTAAAAATAAAATTAATGTATACCCATAACCTCAAAATGTAACCCTATTTGGAAATAGAATCTTTGTAGGTATGATCAAGGTAAAGACTGAAATGAGAGGGTGGTTGTTGAACTATATTTCTTACCAAAGAAGAAAATTTTAAAAATGAGAGTTCCTCTGGGCTGTGGGTAGAGGATGAGCTGAAGAGCAGCCAGAGAGCTGGCACTGAAGGAAGTCTCTAAAACAGAATTCTGAACTCATAGCGTTAAGAGAGAGGGTGGTAGGAGACCCATAACGTGTGTGGCAACCCAATAATAGAGGAGAGCTATATAGTCTCCCTCAAAAATAGCAGTAATCAGGGGCACCTGGGTGGCTCAGTGGTTGAGTAGCTGCCTTTGGGCTCAGGTCGCGATCCCAGGGTCCAGGATCAAGTGCCACATCAGGCTCCTTCCCGCAGGGAGCGTGCTTCTCCCTCTGCCTATGTATCTGCCTCTCTCTCTTTGTCTCTCATGAACAAATAAATAAAATCTTTTAAAAAGAAAAAGCAGTAATTATAATAAAGCTGGGACCCTGGTAAACCATAGCAAGAGTTTCCCATGCCACCATAAGATGATTGCAGTAGAGCTGGTTGCCTAGGGTTTCAGGTACCTAAACTGCTGAAGCAGCCCCACTAATTTCCCATGGCCCCAGGGAGGCCTCACTTCTTCCCATCCTCTGAGATTAACAAGGAGATTACTGGGAATAGACAGCCATAGACCCTCTATCCTATGCTACAGCTTTCCCCAGAGTATTCCTCCCAAATGCAAACATGAACACATCAGCAAATACTAGATGAAGGAATGATAATGGCCAAAGGCCAGTCAGGACTCTGCATTTCATGGATGTGGGTCTGTGTTCCGTATTAACTTTCTGTGTTATCTCGTCACCATGTGGTCACCTTACCCTACACCCAACATTCTCTCTGCACGGAGATGCAATTACAGGAAGAAGTGCAAGGGAGGAAATATCGATTTGAGGGAATGGCAGTGAAGTGACTACAAGCAAACTTGAATTTACTGGTTTTACCTAGAATTGCCCAAATTAAGTTTCTCTGACACCAGGTTAAACAGTAGCTTAAAACAGAGATTAAATTTAATTATAGACATGACATCTAATTTTCCTATTTTGTTATCCAAAGTCTGTGGACTTCATAATTGCATTTCTATACAACAAAATGTAAATTAGTTGTAATAAGCCAAATACATTTATATTTGTTATAAATAGCCTTACCCAGCTTTAAACTTTGATAGTGAAAAAAAAATAAATAAAAAATAAACTTTGATAGTGTACAGAAAATAACTTGGTCTCTGTATATTCTCTAACAACACATTTTCTGTATGATTTTACCTCTTTTCTAAGGTGTAAAGATAATACATAATATTCTATAAGCAGTTCTTTACACAGACCTGTTTTCTTTTTCTCACTTTCCAAGGTGAGATAATTGCAAACAGAACTTTAACAAAGCCATATACAGTAGATTTTCTAAAATGGATAATTGGACATATCTTAAACACTTAAATATAGAATAATCAAGTAAATGAAGATATAGTGTGAATTAGTGTCGGTTACTAAGAGTCAGAATTTCAAAAAATATTTAACAGTGGAAGAAAAACACTCAGTATATATTAACCTGACAATGATATAGAAAGTTAAACATATAATTTTTCAGTTTTAGTATATTTATTCCTTTCTTGTTTGGGTAAAGTGTGTTTGTTTTTCATCCATATATAAAAGGCCCCTCTTCACTGATTATCTGTCAAAATGAGTCAAAATCATCCTCTTTTGTGCTTCATCTATGCTCTGCACTTAGATTTCATTACACTGGTGGCTTGTCTTATTTCTAATCTTGCTGTGTCCTATGTATCTTTGTATCACCAACCACTAGCATTGAGATTACCCCCAATTAGCTAGTAATTTGTTTGTTTAGGGCATAGAAAATAGACAGGACCCTGATTTTAGATCACATATGCAAAACAAGATTTTTGGTTAATTGAGAAGTTTACACTTTAAATGGGAATTGTCAATATTGATAAACACTAAAATGAGACAAAAGAAAAGGAAAACTGGCATTGATTTCAGGATTTGCACACAAATTTATTGAACATTCATAAAATGAAATCCTCTGAAAATGCCATGGAAACTCTGAACGTATATTTGAAGGAGGGTATATTTCTTCCTTGGATTCTGTCAAGAGGTCAATTGATCAATTAGAGAGCTGTCACACCAGCGATTTATCTTAGAACTAGACTCCTCTTACCAGCAAATTGTTTGATGAGCATTAAAGTCACAAGACTGTGTTTCATTTGAATTGTTTTTCCTTTGTTAATTTTCCAGAAGGGAGGAAATTAGCTAAAATGAAGAAGAAATTGTGTAAAGAGACAAATTATGGACTAATCATTGAAACTCCAAATGTCATTTATTTCTGTTATTTATCAAGAATTCAAATTGGGCTTTCATTAATATTATACCTCAGGACTCTAAGTCTATACCCTGACTAATATAAGAATCATAGTTCTGATTCTCAATATATAGTACTTTTAGCTATTTTAAACTCTATTTGTGATCATCACTAGCTTAAATTTCTGCTAATAATGGAATGCTTACCAGATCTTGATTGGGTCTTTCAGTACTTGCCATGGGTCTAACTAAAAACCTCTCTGAAGTTCTTGTATTAGGCAGAATTGAGGTATTTTGTAGATTGGGGTTACAGAAAACTGACAAAGCAATAAGGGTTAACAGATCCTCCTTCCCTATCCCCCCAAATCCCTATCATGCAAATTGATGGTCTACTCAATTGTAACTAACCAATAGTGTGAACCAGGGCCTTCAGGAAAAGCCTGAAGTAGAAGAACCAATAACCTAGGACATTTAGAGGGAGAATTTGTTTCCACTTGATTTTATGCCTTTCTACTTCTGTCTGCTAAGTTACAATTTAAAATTACCTCTGAAGAATGAGACTCAGCAATACCTACAGCTGAGCACCAGTCCAGCTGATGGACAGATGTCCTATAGTAATCTCGCTGTTTTGAGTTTTAAACATACTAGCTCTGAATTGCATTGCCTTTTAAGTTCCTGCTGACTCCATGAAAGTAATAAAGAGCAATAGACCAGAACTACAGCCATTATCTAACCTGGTGGTTCTCATCAGGAATAGTCGCACATTCCAGGAAGCATTTGAGAAATTTGTGGGTACATTTTTGGATGTTGCAATTTTTGGGGATATGACTGGTGTTTAGCGAGTGGGAGTCAGAGATGCTCCATAATGTGTGGGATAGCTACCCACAATGAAGATTTATCTCACATCCTAGGTAATTTGTAATTTGAAGATCAGTGGTTCTCAAACCTTAGCCTGTTTCAGAATCTCCTGGAAGGCTTGTTAAAGCGCAGACAGGTGGTCCCCACTCCCAGTTTTTGATTCACTGTGCCTAGGATGGGGCCAGCGAATTTGCATTTCTACCAAGTTCCTAGGTGATGCTGATGCTTCTGGTCCAGGGCCCACATTTTGAGACCTATAGCTCTAGATAGGTAGTCATGTAGGTGGGAGACTGTTTATAGCTCTGGGTCAAAAAACTAGATCCACTTTACATATAAAAAGCTATTTTTGCATGGTTTTAATATACATTGAATATTTTAGTAATGTAATACCATATAATTTAAGAGATATGAATTTTGTTGTGTTTAGGCTTTAACAAGAGTTATTTAACAATTCAGAAAGTCCTTTCACCCAGAATTAGTCATCATCAATGCCAGGCCAGCACCAGCACCACCTACCTCTGTCTGCCTATATTTATAGCTTTTGCATCTAAATATGTAACAGAGATTTGAAACTTCTTTTAGAAAGCCTACAACTAAATATTAAATCAGTAAAGAGATATGAAAATCAGATATTTCTCCAATATTTCATTAATACGTTATTTCAAAATATTTATAAACACCCTAGAGCAGCGCAGATGTAAAATAGCCAATCTATTATAACACACAGATGTAAAAATTACTGAAATCATTCGTTTTGAGTATGCTAGTTGATTTTCAATCTTATTCTTTTGTTTTGTTTTGTTTTTAAGATTTCTTTATTTACATGATAGAAAGAGAGAATACAAGTGGGTAGAGGGAGAAGCAGACTCCCTGCTGAGCAGTGAGCCTAACATGGAGCTCTATCCCAGGACCCTGGGATCATGACCTTAGCCAAAGGCAGATGCTTAACCCACTGAGCCACCCAGGTGCCCTTCAGTCTTACTCTAGTATTATTCTCAGAGATCTATTACACATCTTCTCTACTTCCTCTTCATTGCTGTTTACTTTTCCAGTCCACCTTCTATTCCCCACCACATGTCAAAGGATACAATTTCTAAGGTCCTTTTAGATATTATAGACCAATAGAAGGATTTCAAGATAGGGCATATTTTTTCCTACACCTAACTTTTCCATGTCATAGAGTAATTATATGGATACTACACTTAAAAATAGGATGTGTTTTATTTGTAATGATAATATATTCCCTCATTGTATCTACTTCTCCATCTCTAATCATTGTCATGTTAACTTGTTTTTAGCTACCATTATTTCTCTCCTTTTCCTACAATATACAGGTAAGTCTGACCTTTTTTTAATTAACTCTAACACTATTTTTCTTATTTCAGTGTGCACTCTTGTGTCTCTTATTTTCCTATGCTTCTCTTATGGAATGGTTTCTGATCACCTGGTATCCAATAAATCCAAATGTTCCTTGTAAGGAATATAATTTTCTGACCACTTCAACATGTCCTTCTGTAAAGCCATAACTGAACATTTGCCAATTGAAATATACATATTATTTTATTATGAATTACTTTCTCTTCAGTTCATCTTTATGTATAGTTAGAGTGTGATACCTATTTTGGTGGTAATTTTTCTATAGTAGATTATATTACATACGAATTTCACTTCAGGATAACAAAGAGGGCATTAGAAATATTTGTTATAAAAGGGGATGTTGGCCTGGGTAGAACTGAGAACCAATGATCTAGTCCAATCCCTGGTTGTTTTTTTCATAAATTAGGTTCACAGTGAAAAACTTTAATGTATTTACATGAGAACCCACAGCTGTTTAGAGAAACTGATGCTTCTAAAATCTGAGTGTACCAATTTCAAGTCCAATGACCCTCCAACTAGAACAAAAATAATGTAGTTGCTTTGTCCTTTTCCCTATTTCAATGTAAGAGGCAAGAAGCTGAGTACAGAGATTTATGCCATTTCTGATCATGGATCATAACAGCAACTGAATTTTCTTTATGGCTTCAGGTATAATTTTTCTATGGCAAATTTCACTTATTGGTTTTTCTCCATCTAAAATCTATAAATCCACAGGTTCTTGTTTGAGTCAAAGAAATTGTGTTGTAGATGATCCCTTTTTCATTATAGCATACCTTTGCTCTGCCTTCCAATGCTAAGAAATTGGTTCAGGCAGCACTTTGAAAGGGATACATTTCCCAGGAAAAGGCACAGAAATGGAGGCAATCATCTTCAACTGACAGAAAAGAGTGGTGAACTCAGAAAGACTGAGAACATAATCAATACTGAATCAGACTAAGCACAATGAAGTACCAGATTATTAGAGAGCCGTCTTTAAAGTGTGATACTTACAATCCAGGAGGAGCCTGGGTGCTTTGGAAGCTAGGCTCAGCATTTATTAAGCACTCCCATCGCACACATCATGGATTGCTGAGAGTTGGTCAAAAGTTTACTACCACCGAATGCAATAATTGAATATGTCTTTGTGTGTGACCTGGAGAAATGAATCATTTTCAGCAGCTTATATTTTTAAGACTTATTACCTTAGCGTTCTATAGAGGATCAATGCCCCTGCATTGGTTTTATTTCTGTTATTGTTATTGTTATTGTTGTTTTATGGTTATAGTTTTTTGTTGTTTGTATTTTATCTTGCTCTCTCAGAAATAAGGTCATTATAAGAAACAACATGAAATTAGTGCAGGGAAAAGCTTTGGTTATTCTAAGGAACCACATAATTTTGGTTTTCTCCCTCTGATCATAAGAAATGTGTAACATATCTAGTCGCTCCTTTCATCTTTTCTGCCTGAAATCTCAGAGCCCAAGTTGGAATACAACTATACAAAATATTTGGGCCATTATTATAGGCATATTTGTCTTTTCTGTCCTACCCTATGATTTTTTTTCTATTTTATTATAATTTTATAGAGTTCGTTATTGATGTAGTCTGTTTTAAATTTTTCATTGAGGGTGCCTGGGTGGCTCAGTGGTTGAGCGTCTGCCTTAGGCTCAGGTTGTGATCCCGGGGTCCTGGGATCGAGTCCTATATCAGGCTCCCCGTAGGGAGCCTGCTTCTCCCTCTGCCTATGTCTCTGCCTCTCTGTGTGTGTCTCTCATGAATAAATAAATAAAATCTTTTAAAAAGAATCTTACATTGAATGATGTGGAGGATAGACAAATAGATTTGAATAAATAGGGTCAAAATGCTCGTCTCACAGGCAACCACTTTGATTCCAGTAATGCAAGAGTTTGGTTTCTTTTTTAAAGTGTCCACTTGTCTTAAACTTGAGAAATAGATGTAGTGTCTTAGAAAAAGCAAGTACCTAAGGGCATTTGCTTGGAGCATTCAAAAAGGATCACTAGGGAAGAAACATTCATTAGACAACAGAATAGATTTTATACCTAATTAAAGAACATTCTCAAATAAAATTAAGTAAGTTCATAGAGATATCTTGGTGCATAGGTTGACACAGGAAGAACTGTGAAAGACATCCTACTTCTGTCCCAGCAGAGAAAAGAAGAGGCAAAGAGATAAGGGTATCTTGGAATTAGCAAGCTCACAAATGAGGTGACATCGCATCTAACGCTCATGATCTTGGCTCTAAAATTTTGTAAATCTTTTAAAGAAAGTAAAGGCTGCCATGAGAGAAAATAACAGGATAGTTAGTAGAAGTGTCTCTGAAGAAACAACATGTAAGCAGACTAGAAGGGTAAATTCAGCCAGCCAGGTGAAGAGTGGGCAATGGAGAACATTCCAGGCAGAGAATAGAGATCCCAAGGTGGGAGAGCACTTGATGCCTTTGGAGACTAGAAAAGACTAGGATGGCAGAAATATAATGAGCTAGAGTAAAAGTAGTGTAGCATTAAGTTGAAGACCTGGGCATGGGGAGAGTTTAAACAGAGCAGAGGCGTAATCAATTTGCATTTTTAAAATACCAGTTTGGCCTCCATGTATAGACAACACTGTGTGTGTTGAGAAAGGAAAGGTGGGTAACAGAAGACACAGATAAGAGACTGTTGCAGCAGTCCACAGGAGAAAGAATAATGGCTGAGACAGAGATGATGTCTGGAAAGTTGGCAAATGGGGGGCCAGATTCTGGATGTATATTGAAGGTAGAATTGATATATCATGGGAGCAGAATGAATATAGGGTAAGAAGGTAGGGTGTCTAAAAATGGTTCTCGGGTTTTTGGCACATAAACATCTAAGCAATTATGATGTTTAACTTGATCAGAAGATTAAGGGAATTGTGGGAATAGAGTAGGAAAATGGTGATAGGTTTTATTGGAGCAATCCTAATATTGGCATGTCTATAAACCATCTAAGAGGAGGAGCACGGGGGTGGCTCAGTCTGTTAAGTGTCTGCCTTCAGGTCAGATAATGATCCCAGGGTCCCTGCTCAGTAGGGAGTCTGCTTTGCCTTCTGCCTGCCATTCCCCCTGCTTGCACATGCCCTCTGTCAAATCAATCAATCAATCAATCAATTGATCAATCTCCTCTTAGATGCCATGTGATTCATTGGATAACTAAACCTGAGGTTCAAATATGATCAGTAAAGATATACATTTTGGAGTCAATGGCATGTACACGACTTTTAAAGCCATGGTAATAAATGCTGTCACCTAGAGAGAGAGTATAAAAAAGAAAATTCAAGAGTTCCATACTTCCCTGTGTCTTTTCCTTCTTCTACCTCTTTGTTCCTAGGAGCAAGCCAAGGGAAAAATTACTAAGAAACCCATGCTCCATCAGATCCTGGGGCTGTAATTGAGTGGGTGATACTTCCTTATCACCCAGATGCCAGTTATGCAAACTCTGTTAATTGATTCAGTGGAGATTTGCTTGACAACTGGATTGTGATCTTCTAAGAACTTTATCTCATGGGTGTTTTTAGTTTGTTTTTGTTTTGTTTTGTTTTGTTTTTGTCTTTGCTTTTTTTTTTGCATTCCACTTCCTACTCATTTGAGCAG
Organism: Canis lupus baileyi; assembly: GCF_048164855.1. Taxonomy (NCBI): domain Eukaryota; kingdom Metazoa; phylum Chordata; class Mammalia; order Carnivora; family Canidae; genus Canis; species Canis lupus. Next base: position 61,867,178 of record NC_132847.1, read on the forward strand.
TGAAAAATACCAAGGACCCATAATTCTAATTTTCCCATTATCACTAGCATTGTCTTTAAACAAAATTAACAAAGACTGCAGGACCAGAAAAGGCAGCGGAAGGAAAGAGTCACAATAATACAAAGGAAGCCTAAAGAAAATAGATGTATATTGGGTTTTCAATATTTACAGGGCACACTCGTCTATGCTTTTCCTATAGCAAATATTTGGGGTGGAGTTATCTGACATGTCCCAATATCTCAGGTATCATGTGGACACTGGAGGTGGAGGAGATAGGGATAAGCCTTCCAGGAGCTTACACAGTATTTCATAGTGTATTGTATTTTATCTAACTTTCAGAACAGCATATACTTTTTTTAAATCTCCCATTTAACAGGTCCAGCAATTAAAGCTAATTTGTCCATCAACACCCCAAAATAAGGAAAGAACTAGTATAAAATTTTGTATAGTAGCTATGTTCCAGGATTAAGTGATTGAGTGAATAAAGATATATATAGGCAAAAGAAAAAAGTGTATATATTATATATAATATATACACACATATCTTTGCAAACATACATGTGTATATATATATTTGTGTATATATATTTGTAAATATATATGTGTATATACATATACACACACACACACATATATATTAGAAAGCAGAATCTCAGAGTCATTTCATTGAATGAACCCCTGTTTTTATATAATTAAACAAATTTCTTGGTTATAGCCAGAGTCATTACAAACTAAAATCCATAGCCATTTTAAAATAAGCCCAGGAAAGTGAAGCACACAGTGCTTTTATCTTTTCTAAAGATATGGCAAGAGTTTCATTCACGTCTTCAAAAAAATGTTAAATGAGACTTTACATCAAATTAATTATTGAAGAAAGAGAAAAAAATCAAATTTTGGAAAATTGAGAGAGCATAAAATCCTGTTCTATGAAGAGGTCCCTGTACAATTAGGTTTAGTACATTACCTGACTGTGTGGCTAAAGTAGTCTTTTAATAGAGATGCAAAACAGGAATCTGGGCTAGTTCTAGGATAATGGCTAAGTGTTCAATAGGGATGGATGTTAAGTACTCTGGTTTATTACATTCTGTTTATTGCATTTTGAATACCTTAAAATGACAATTTAATGTAACTGAAATTATAAAGAGTGGATTTTATGCCAGCCACTTCTTAGCAAAAACCTGTGAGATATGACCAGAGATCAGAGGCTAAGTCTTTATTACATTATGGAAACAAGAATGAATTTCTAAAAATGAAAGGGCAACTCCCAACTGTGAAGAGTTTTATGTTTGTTTTTAACAGACTTTCACTCCCAGGCCATGACTCACATTTAAGAGCTTCTCACTCCAGAGCAGACCCTCGAGGCAGGGAGTTTTAAATCATAAACTTAAGGAAACATTGATTTGTTGAAACTTTTGAAGGCATTAAATATAGCCTTTGTGTGACCTTAGCCAGAATGGGAAAACATCGGTCAATCTTGAAACATTGACTCACTGGAAGGTAAAAACCTTCAGTAGAGTATCATGGCCAAGAGAAAAATTTCATGTGATGGTATTTTTGTGTTTGTTTTTAGGAGAAAGAGTCTACAGCCATACCACCCTGAACGCGCCGGATCTCGTCTGTTTTTAGGAGAAAGAAATATAAAATATTATATATCCTGGGGCGCCTGCGTGGATCAGTCAGTTGGAGCATCCGACTGGGTTTCAGCTCTGGTCATGATCTCAGGGTCATGAGATAGAGCCCCACGTCCAGCTTCCTTCTCAGCATGGGGTCTGCTTGAGATTCTCTGTCTTCCCCCCCCCATCTGTCCCTCTCCCCTTGCTTGCATGTACTTTCTCTCTCAAATAAATACATAAATAAAATCTTTAAAAAAAATATATATATATATATACATCGTACATTCCCCTCGGAATATATATATATATATATATATATATATATATATATATATATATCCTGGCTTTAGATCTTTAGATAGTAAGAACAGAAAACATAAAACCTGTATCTTTTAACTGTTATTGTCATGGGATGATTCAACAACAACCAAAGTACATTTACCACTCTTACTGATATTTAAGGGAAGTAAGGAAAATAGGCAAAAGAAAAAAAGAGATGAGATCAATAAGGAGGTGAAGGTAAAGATGAAGAGGAGATTCCACCTAAGAAGCAAGGAGGAGAGAAAGAACATGTGCTTAAAAATATTTTAAAACCCTTTATTCTTAGGATTAGGTTTTGCTGAAGATAACCAAAAAAGTGAAAATAACAGTGGCTTAAACAAAGTAGTATTTATTTCTCTCACACATAAAAGCTTAAGCAGGCAGGACAGCTCTAGTATTGGGGTCCCCCAACCATCAGCAACCCTAATTCTTTTTTTGAAGATTATTTATTTATTCATGAGAGACACATAGAGAGAGGCAGAGACATAGGCAGAGAGAGAGAAGCAGCCTCCCTGCAGGGAGCCCGATGTGAGACTCAATCCCAGGACCCCGGGATCATGCCTTGAGCCCAAGGCAGATGCTCCACCACTGAGCCACCCAGGGGCCCCTTGGCAACACTCATTCATTCAGTCATATTGCCCTGCCCACGGTGATATCGTGCCACATGCACCAGGGTGGCTGCTCACGTACACCCCACCAAGTCCATGTTCTAGGTGTTCTTTAGGAGTAGAAGAAGGAAGAAAAGCATTTCCTCTTCTTCCATTAGTCAAGTTTCCTTAAAGTTGCATGTTTTACTTTGTCACATGTCTATACCTAGCTGTAAACAAGTCCAAGAAATGTAAAAATTTCAAGTTTAAAATTGGAGTTTCTGTCACTAAGTAAAAAGGGAAGAATTGATATTTCTATATATAACTAATACTAATTTCCACCCAAACTCATCATTTATTGGCATTTTCTGGGATCACAATTATTAGGTTTTTGTGAAGTTATAACAAACTAAAATGTCCCAATTCTTCTGAACAGTCCTATTTTCTACATTTGATCATTAAATAATAGTTTGGAAGACAATTTGTATTTTCCCATGAAGTTTTAAAATTTTTCCTTAGAGGTAGAAAGGAATTACTTTGAGATTTTAAAATTTATTCTGAGGCTCTTATACTATTCAATCAATTTAACTGTGTCTGCTCATATCTTGAGTATTTTCTTCCTCCTGTAGTTGTGATTTGCATGGAATCTATTGGTGTGATTAGCTAAAGCATCCAAATTTCAAGTGTTCTTTCAAAAAAGATAAATTATGAAATATAGTATTAAATGTAAGTAATTTGCTATTTCTTTGTAGGATACTATATGTAAAAATATAATTAAGGAGAAAATTTTGTTTGTAATCCATATGCCCCTAGCTAGAATTAAGGAAATCAAGCTGTTCCTTCTATTAGTAATAACTCTGAAATAATTTGGGTTGAGGAAAAAATAACAGCAAGAATTATACTTATATAGTATTTACCAACATTGGAATGCATAGTCAATTTTTTAAAATTCTGATAAATAGAACACTAAATGACTTTCAAGGCTAGACTATGAAAAGCTTCTGCCTGGCTTTCTCTTTCTCTCAGAACATGAAGTCTTGCAGCTCTGAGCTGCCATGTAAGAGCCAAGCTAGCCAGGCCACCATGTCAGAGAGACTCTGAGGGAGACTACATAGAGACAGAACAAGATGCCCAAGAAGCCCCCATTGCGAGGTGTGGCACTGACATAAAGGCCCGACATAACCATCTCCTTGTCCAAAAATAGGCATTATCTAAGATGAGACAGTATATGCCAATGTTTATTGTATCCATTGATTTGCTATCTATTTCTGCTGATTGACTTGATCAAAATATATTCAGTAATGACCTGAGACCGATCTCTGCAAAACTTGAAGTGGGTGGTTAAAAGAAAAAAAAAAAAAAAAAACTGAAGACTTGCACAGCATTGGACATATATTTATTTTGCTTCAAAAAATAAAAATAAAACAATTCAATGAACAAAACAAAACCTTTCTGAGGCTTTGTAACTTTTGCTTACAACATAGCCCTCCACTTTTTTGGAAGAGAAGAAAACGTGACATATGGAGGAGGTATAAATCCAGTGGAAATAATAATGTTTAGTTGTAGAGCTCTTTCTTTCCTAGGTATTATTTTATTGAAACTTCACAGCAGTTATCTATAGAATTAAACATAAGTTTTATTTCCACTCTAGAAATGAAGAAACTGAGGTTTCAGAGAGGCAAAGAGCATCTCTGTTCAAGAACCACTCCCTCTACAACCACCCAAAGTCAACTCTTTCATGAGTTGGTCATGAAACATAGGACCGTGTTCCTCCTTCATAGGGTAATAGCATTTACAACTTGCACTTATTTGTGTGATTAGTTACATATTAAACTTGTCTTCTCCACAAGATTGTACATTTCATTGGAACACGGACTGTGTTTGTTGTAACCATTGTAATCTAACCATTGTAATCTTCAGCACTTCCCACGTGTCTAGTTTATTATTAGTATTCAATAACATTTTATGAATGAATTGACAAAGTCATGCTCTCCAGCATTGATGAAATAATATCCAAAAACACCAAACTTTTGAAGTGACTCTGAGCTTCTAAATCTCTAGCTTTTCAAGTGTTTTAAAAAGACTTTATGTCAAGGATATTTATGGTGAAAAATCATGCACTCTCACAAGATATATTTTTAACTTTTTAAAATATGTAAATTAAATTAATTAACACATAGTGTATTTTAGTTTCAGAGGTAGAGGTCAGTGATTCATCAATCTTATATAATACCCAGTGCTCATTATATCTCATGCCCTCCTTAATGTCCATCACCCAGTTACCCCATCCCCCTACCCCTCTCCCCTCCACCAAGCCTGTTTGTTTCCTATGATTAAGAGTCTCTTATGGTTGTCTCCTCCTTCTCTGATTTCATCTTGCTTTATTTTTCCCTCCCTTCTCCTATGATCTTCTGTTTTGTTTGTTCAATTCCACATATCAGTGAGATCATATGATAATTATCTTTCTCTGATTGACTTATTTCACTTAGAATAATACCCTCTAGTTCCATCTGCATAATTGCAAATGGCAAGATTTCTTTTTTCAATGGCTGAGTCATATTTATATATATATATATATATATACCACATCTTCTTTATCTATTCATCTGTCGATGGACATTTGGGTTCTTGCCACAGTTTGGCTATTGTGGAATTGCCGCTATAAACATTGGGATGCAGGTAGACCTTCGGATCACTACACTTGTATCTTTGGGGTAAATACCTAGTAGTGAAATTGCTGGGCCATAGGGTAGCTCTATTTTCAACTTTTTGAGGAACCTCCATACTGTTTTCCAGAGTGGCTGCAACAGCTTGCATTTCCACCAACAGTTTAAGAGGGTTCTCCTTTCTCTGCATCCTTGCCAACATCTGTTGTTTTCTTTCCTTTTCTGCTTTTTTTTTAAAGATTTATTTATTTATTCATGAGAGAGAGAGAGAGAGAGGCAGAGACACAGGCAGAGGGAGAAGCAGGCTCCATGCAGGGAGCCCAATGTGGGACTCAATCCCGGGACTACAGGATCACACCCTGGGCCAAAGGTGGGCGCCAAACCACTGAGCCACCCAGGGATCCCCCATCTGTCGTTTTCTGACTTGTTAATTTTAGCCACTCTGACCAGTTTTCACAAGATATTTAAAATGCTCTTCTGCTCAGCCACAATTCAGATTTTTAAACTCAGTCATCAGAGGGAAATAATCACTAACAAATCATAAAAGTAGAGGTTTGCTTCAAAGGAAGTTTTTTCATTTATTCATGTATTCAATTATTTATATATTTTTTCCAACAAGCATTTTATAGTGTCTCCTATGTGTTTAAAACCACATTAGGTGCTATAGGGAATGGGAAATTAAATATAATATACAATCCCTATCTCAGGATCCTTATAATCGATTTTAAGAGACTAGAAAATCATTTGTCAACTTTTGAAATGGAAGATTATTAACAAATAACTAAGTTTCAAAAGTATTGTGCAGGGAATTCATCCTAGTAGACATTTATTGGAGACTGAAGTTGTTTAGATGTATTTTCATCGAAAAAGCCAAAGCGAAACAGAACAAATTATGGACTGATTGTGGAAACTGCAAGTATGGCTGGAACAACTAAAGGGTGTGTGGCAATATAGTTGGGAGAGGGAATGAGGTGATAGCGATGAAGTGGTAGACAAAGTCCAGATCATGAAGGGCTTTATGTTCTCTTAATCCCAAAATCTGTTGGAAACCATGGCATACTTTTCCTGTTACCAAGCCATCCTGGAAATAATGCAGGTGATAGAAAGGGATACGGCAGCAATGGCTTATACAAGGCAAAGAGATAAGCTATGAGTATTCTAGATAATATAGATATGAAACATCAGAATATGGAAGCTACAATTTTTGGTTATTGAGTGAATACCATGAGGTGGAAGGGGTTAAGTAAGATGTGGAAATAGAGTATTATTAGGCCTAGGATTCTTGTTTCAGAGAATGGGAAGAAGATGGCACTATTTATAGAGAAAGAAAAAAGAACTACCAAGCATAGCAAATTTATGGTTAATCCAAGATTATTTGACTACAACAGAACTTTCAATATATTGACCCTCCCACTTTTTGCATTATTCATTCACCCAATCCATGTCCTCACTTTCTTTTTATCCAGCTCAGACTCCATGCTTAGCATTAAAATAATCCTCTTGCATATACTCACATTTCCTTTCTTTCCTCCACTCTCTCTGAAGAGTTTATTTTATTTTTTTTTTAATATATATTTTTTAATTTTTTTATTTATTTATGATAGTCACAGAGAGAGAGAGAGAGACAGAGACACAGGCAGAGGGAGAAGCAGGCTCCATGCACCGGGAGCCTGATGTGGGATTCGATCCCGGGTCTCCAGGATCGCGCCCTGGGCCAAAGGCAGGCGCCAAACCGCTGCGCCACCCAGGGATCCCATCTCTGAAGAGTTTACATGGTAAAACCCCTTCTCCTACTAGTCACAACCTTCTACCTATTTCTTCCTCTGTACTTGAGCAGCTAAATGTACTGGGGAGAAAAAGCATAGTCATGTTTATTTGTCACACTATTTGGTTTAAAGCCTACAGCACCTGGTCTTCCCAGGCAGTTTCCCATCCTAGTACTAACCAGGCCAGATCCTGCTTAGGTTCCAAGGTCAGACAAGATTGGGCACATTCAAGGTGGTATGGCCATAGACCATTTGTCACACTATAAACTCAAAACCACAAATGCATAGCAGATTTTTACCATTGCTGGACAACCCTACAATATATCCCTAATTTATGTACTCTCTTTCTCTCCCATTTCACATTTTTTCCCTCCTCTCCACTCGAAATGTCAAAGCCCTATCTCCTTCTCACTTTTAGCTGATGCCCTTCCTTCTCACTTCATTGATAACCAAAACTACATAGAGTCAAATTCACCTTGAAAATTTCTTGGAGGGGCACCTGGGTGGCTCAGTGGTTGAGTGTCTGCCTTTGGCTTCCATCATGATCCTGGAGTTCTGGGATCAAGTCCTGCATCAGGCTTCCTGTAGGGAGCCTGCTTCTTCCTATGCCTATGTCTCTGCCTCTGTCTCTGTGTCTCTGATGAATAAATAAATTTTTTTTTAAAAGACAATTTCTTGGAAATTCCCACATTGGAGATGGACACATCCTCACTTAGGAAGTCTAATACAACCAGTTTTTGCTCTGTCATTGAAACTTTCCCTAGGTTAGTACCAGCTAAAGTATATAGACTACATTCATAGTCCTTATTTTCCCAACGTCTTTAGACATTATAATCATACTTTCTACAGCTAGATGCTCACACTATGAGAGCTGTATGAGAAGTGACATCAGCTAGGGAGGGCACATATTCACCTCTCTCATCTTATTCTCACTCTGGGGCATAGGCTCACTGAATGAAATGGAAGGAAAATGTTTAGCTTTTTCTATAGCTTTTTAATCTCTCATTTTTTTGGAGAGTGGGAGCTGATGAGTGTGAAATGTTAACTCACATTTTATTCACAGATGTATGATGTGACCTCGCTGAAAAACAGGATGCATTTTCTGCTTCTCGTTAAGTGGAGTCATCTATTTAAAATGCTGAGCACAGTGCCTGGCATATAGTGAACAATAAGTGTAAGCTATTAGTAGTAGTGTTAATATTCAAGAGTTTATGTTACAGCTAAATGGAGAGGACATATGAATATAAAGATAAATGGTGGCATACAAGAAATACTAAGTAACTATTATAGGTGTTTCAGAGCAGAGAGAGATCACCATCAGATAAATCCTCAATTAGATTTAAAATGTTATATATAAAAATGCATGAGATTATAACAAGAAGAAAGCTACCAGCTGTGAACCAACAGTTCAGATCAGAAACAGGACAACACTGGAGATAATTTCCAGACCATTTCCAGGAAAAATAAGCCACAAAATCAAAGTTTATACACAAAGTTACACACATATGCTTTATGGGTTTCAAGAAATTAACTGAAACTGTCTTCATTAACTGTCTCATTTGGTGCTCATGGAACTTAGTTGGTGGAAGGGAAGGTACTCCTGTCCTCATTTTACTAATGAAGAAACTGTCCCTTGGAGGTCTATGACTTGCCTTCCTTCTACTCGGTAGCAGAGCCTGCACAAGAGCTGCATTGGGTTCTCTGACTCTAAATCCAGCACCTTATCCATCTCATTCTTCTTGTTCCGCCTGCAACCATAATTCAAAGAGAAGAGCATGTGCTCTGATAATAAGTGCCAGGTTTAATATATTGCTTAAAGTATTTCAGTGTGTTGGCAAAGTCCATTTAAAAAGAACAAGAAAATCCTTAAAAGTTGTGCAACCATCAATACTGTTATTCCATTAACTAGACATGCTGGTATCATCTTAATTTAAATATTTGTAAGCAGAAAAGAGATGCTCATTTTTATTCACAATGCCTTTCCTACCCCATCTGGCACAAGCAATTTCCTTTTGTGTGCCTTTAAACTGTGTTATAAAGAAATTAATTTTACCCTGAGGGCTTTCACTGTGAATCTCACAACTTTCATTCTGGTTATTTCTCAGTTTCATCATCAGTAACAAATTGTTCTTGTGGGGGGAATTGTGCCTGTCAATTTTTCTTGTTTAGCCCATCAAATTTTTCATTAGGTGTCGCCACTAACAAATGCCTTTGTTTTCTTTCCAAAGTTGTTGGCAGCTATTATAATTATTTTATCAGAAAAACACAATTTATATTGGTATATATTTATTAATTGGAAAATTACCTTTCAAATTAGTTTATAATGAGAGTGATTATGTTTACTATCACTTAGACATGTGGTAAATAAAAGAGTCAATTCAAATAAAGGATGTGATTAATAATTAAAAATACAAATGTCAGTATTGTAGTTGTTTCACTGTCCTTCCTATGCAGTTTGTCTTAATGATTTCGGTAGGTGATTAGAAAAATTTGCTGATGCCTAACCTCAGCTTCCTAAAGGTCAGTGGCCTTTGGGAGATGAAAGACAGAAGATAGAAAAATGCTATTACTTTTCTTTTTTTTTTTTTTTTTTTAATTTATGATAGTCACAGAGAGCGAGAGAGAGAGAGAGAGAGAGAGGCACAGACACAGGCAGAGGGAGAAGCAGGCTCCATGCACCGGGAGCCCAACGTGGGATTTGATCCCGGGTCTCCAGGATCGCGCCCTGGGCCAAAGGCAGGCGCCAAACCGCTGCACCACCCAGGGATCCCCTGCTATTACTTTTCTAAAAATATTTATTTATTTTATTTGAGAGAGAGAGAGAGAGAGAGAAAGTGCATGTTCAGTGAAGAGTCCTCAGCAGACCTGCCCATGACCCTGGAATCATGACCTGAGCTAAAACCAAGAGTCAGACGCTTAACCAATTGTACCACCCAGGCTCCTCTTTTATAGTAATAAATCCTATGACTTTTATTAATTCTTTCTCTCTTTTTTAAAGATTTTATTTATGTATGCACAAGAGACACAAAGACAGAGGCAGACATAGGCAGAGGGAGAGGCAGGCTCCCTGCGGGGAGCCCAATCCAGGAACTTGATCCCAGGACCCCGGGATCATGACCTGAGCCAAAGGCAGATGCTCAACTGCTGAGCCACCCAGGTGCCCCTATTAATTCTTTTTTTCTTGATTCACTTCTCTAAGTTGGACTTGGCTTTGTCGGCAGGACCATGAAGATAGACATGGTGTAACTCCTGGCTTCAAAGAGGTCAGGTCTAAAAATGTCACAATGTCAACAGCTATCAATCAATCACCCAACATTTTCTTTCTTTTTTTTTTAATAATAAATTTATTTTTTATTGGTGTTCAATTTGCCAGCATACAGAATAACACCCAGTGCTCATCCTGTCAAGTGCCCCCCTCAGTGCCCGTCACCCATTCACCCCCCACCTCCCGCCCTCCTCCTCTTCCACCACCCCTAGTTCGTTTCCCAGAGTTAGGAGTCTTTATGTTCTGTCTCCCTTTCTGATATTTCCCACACATTTCTTCTCCCTTCCCTTCTATTCCCTTTCACTATTATTTATATTCCCCAAATGAATGAGACCATATAATGTTTGTCCTTCTCCAATTGACTTATTTCACTCAGCATAATACCCTCCACTTCCATCCACGTCAAAGCAAATGGTGGGTATTTGTCGTTTCTAATGGCTGAGGAATATTCCATTGTATACATAGACCACATCTTCTTTATCCACTCATCTTTCGATGGACACCGAGGCTCCTTCCACAGTTTGGCTATTGTGGACATTGCTGCTAGAAACATCGGGGTGCAGGTGTCCCGGCGTTTCATTGCATCTGTATCTTTGGGGTAAATCCCCAACAGTGCAATTGCTGGGTCGTAGGGCAGGTCTATTTTTAACTCTTTGAGGAACCTCCACACAGTTTTCCAGAGTGGCTGCACCAGTTCACATTCCCACCAACAGTGCAGGAGGGTTCCCTTTTCTCCGCATCCTCTCCAACATTTGTTGTTTCCTGCCTTGTTAATTTTCCCCATTCTCACTGGTGTGAGGTGGTATCTCATTGTGGTTTTGATTTGTATTTCCCTGATGGCAAGTGATGCAGAGCATTTTCTCATGTGCTTGTTGGCCATGTCTATGTCTTCCTCTGTGAGATTTCTCTTCATGTCTTTTGCCCATTTCATGATTGGATTGTTTGTTTCTTTGGTGTTGAGTTTAATAAGTTCTTTATAGATCTTGGAAACTAGCCCTTTATCTGATACGTCATTTGCAAATATCTTCTCCCATTCTGTAGGTTGTCTTTTAGTTTCGTTGACTGTGTCCTTTGCTGTACAAAAGCTTCTTATCTTGATGAAGTCCCAATAGTTCATTTTTGCTTTTGTTTCTTTTGCCTTCGTGGATGTATCTTGCAAGAAGTTACTGTGGCCGAGTTCAAAAAGGGTGTTGCCTGTGTTCTCCTCTAGGATTTTGATGGAATCTTGTCTCACATTTAGGTCTTTCATCCATTTGAGTTTACCTTTGTGTATAGTGCAAGAGAGTGGTCCAGTTTCATTCTTCTCCATGTGGATGTCCAATTTTCCCAGCACCATTTATTGAAGAGACTGTCTTTCTTCCAGTGGATAGTCTTTCCTCCTTTATCGAATATTAGTTGCCCATAAAGTTCAGGGTCCACTTCTGGGTTCTCTACTCTGTTCCATTGATCTATGTGTCTGTTTTTGTGCCAGTACCACACTGTCTTGATGACCACAGCTTTGTAGTACAACCTGAAATCTGGCATTGTGATGCCCCAGATATGGTTTTCTTTTTTAAAATTCCCCTGGCTATTCGGGGTCTTTTCTGATTCCACACAAATCTTAAAATAATTTGTTCTAACTCTCTGAAGAAAGTCCATGTATTTTGACAGGGATTGCATTAAACGTGTAAATTGCCCTGGGTAACATTGACATTTTCACAATATTAATTCTGCCAATCCATGAGCATGGAATATTTTTCCATCTCTTTGTGTCTTCCTCAATTTCTTTCAGAAGTGTTCTATAGTTTTTAGGGTATGGATCCTTTACCTCTTTGGTTAGGTTTATTCCTAGGTATCTTATGCTTTTGGGTGCAATTGTAAATGGGATTGACTCCTTAATTTCTCTTTCTTCAGTCTCATTGTTAGTGTATAGAAATGCCACTGACTTCTGGGCATTGATTTTGTATCCTGCCACACTGCCAAATAGCTGTATGAGTTCTAGCAATCTTGGGGTGGAGGCTTTTGGGTTTTCTATGTAGAGTATCATGTCATCGGCGAAGATGGAGAGTTTGACTTCTTCTTTGCCAATGTGAGCCTTTAATGTCTTTCTGTTGTCTGATTGCTGAGGCTAGGACTTCCAGTACTATGTTGAATAGCAGTGGTGAGAGTGGACATCCCTGTCTTGTTCCTGATCTTAGGAGAAAGGCTCCCAGTGCTTCCCCATTGAGAATCACCCAACATTTTCTACATAATGGGCCGAAGTCCAGGTTTTTTCACAAGGTACATAAATACTTTGTTATTTAAATCTCAGATTAATCTTAGAAGTAAAACACACTGTGAGGAATATGAAATTTGCAGAACTTACCTCCTAAAGGTTATGGACCTGGGCAGTGGCAGGACTCAGGCTGTGAACCTCAGTCTCTCCATGTCTCTGTGTCTGTGTCTGTCTCTCTCTCCTTCTTGAACTACCATGAGTAGTGGTGGAGCCACCAGGCTATACAAAAACAGACAAGTCTCTGCCTTACTTTTCTTGGCTCCTGCTCCTCAGAAAGACCTGACCCCAAATGCATTGAGCTCACCATTTTTCTAACACGCACTGTCATTAGAATATCCTGGAAGCAATGCTTGTGTCCACAGCATCCCTCTCCACAAATCACCAGGTATCGCTGAGGCTTTTGGTCAGAACTTCCAGATGTCACCATGGTCTCTGTCTAAGCCATGACCAATCAAATTCGCACTGTCGTATCACATCCCATCGTAACTTCAGATAAACAGATATTTCTAATTATGTGACAGGAACTGAACTAGGAGATAGAGATAAATGAAATGTTAACATGTGATATCTGCCCTCAGAAATTCTAAGGGAGGACACACTATAAACTCATTTTGATGAGGATGAAGAGCACAGTCGAAATTTATTCAGAGATAAACAGCCAAAAAAAAACCATTATTTTTTTGCATTAGAAATGTCCAGCCCTCCCCACTTTGGGGAGACACCCTCTTGGAGATCCCTGGGTGGCTCAGCGGTTTAGCACCGCCTTCAGCCCAGGGCGTGACCTTGGAGCCCCGGGATTGAGTCCACATCAGGCTCCCTGCATGGAGCTTGCTTCTCCCTCTGCCTGTGTCTCTGCCTCTTCTCTCTCTCTCTGTGTCTCTTATAAATAAATAAAATCTTAAAAAAAAAAGAAATATCCAAATCCTGAACATGGTCAGACGTACAAGAATGTTCTTCCTTGGGGGCACCTGGCTGGCTCAGTTGGTAGAGCACGAAGTTATTGATCTCAGGGTTGTGAGGTCAAACCCCATGTTGGGTGTAAAGATTACTTAAAAAAAAAATCTTAACACAAAAAAAATGGTCTGCCTTGGTTGGCAATAGGCAAGAGGTGGGGGGAAGGATCTAAATGTAGAACATTTAAATATTTAAAACAATTCCTAAAAATATGTGTCACAATTCAAATTAAAGAGGTGTGAAAGTGCAGACTGAGGTGGACAGATTAGATTTAAAGCCTGGTTTACTACTTCTCTTAGACTCAGTTTCCTCTGAAAAAAAACGTTAGGAATGACTTCCACATTTTTTATTGTATATCTGATGCTAGAATGAGATAATGTGTGTCCTTGCTTAGCACAGTATCTGGCACTTACTATTGAGTCAGAATATGCACATATAACATAGAATTAGTATTTAAATTTTCAGGACACATGTAAGGTACCTTCAGAGATTCTGGCTCATGTAGGATATAGGATATCAGACTGTTTTGACAATTATTTTAGACGAGTATGTCCAATATTTACATGTATGGAAGGGAATAGAACATCCAAAATAATAGTCCGTGTAATCTTATGATTGATGAAATATCAGGTAACACTGCTTTTTTTTTTTTATCAGAGAGTTGTTATGAATGCTTTAAGCTTGAAGACCTCACGTACTCAGTATAAACCTGTATTTACACAATCCTACACCAGTACGTTCTCACCTGCCAACATGAGTGGATCACAGTTACTCCATAAATGCCTGTGGCACTACTGCATTGTGGGTTTCTCACAGCAGGGACCATGACTTCTGTCTTTGAATCTTTAGTGCCTGACATGTACCAGGTACTTAATAAGTACCGGTTGAAAGGACACTAATAACTTTTACCCATTTAAACATTATAAATTTCATTTTTTATGATAGGTACACACATGACATAATTTCAGTTTCTAATGACAACATAATAGAATTATTGAGGAAATCACACAACTGGGGAAATGGATGTAATTGGTGTCACTTGAAATTCATGAACACCTTGATCACCAGCCTTGAATAAATATTCACTTCTAGCATGCAGTGTTCCTGTTTCTCCAAGAAGCTTATTTTTCTGTTCTTTACTCAGATTGTTCCTTTTTGCTACTTTGTACACCGCCCAGCACCACTTTATTATGCTGACCTGGTCTCATAGCTCCCAGAAGCTATGACATGGGAAGCACCCCCTCTTCCTATCACTAAGTCAGCAACCCAAGGGCCTGACCTGCCCTTACTTTTTCTACCTTTCAGATGCAATGGAGAAGCTCCCCACACCAGCTGAAGTCATTCCTTCACCCCATGCCCTGTGGCCAGTCACCTTTAGAGGATTTTGCTTCCTGATTATTCCCCCTCTCTTCTGCATTATCAGTCTCTCCTTCTGTCATGAATAATTCCTGCTAGCATGTAAAGATTGTCCATCATCACATATATTTAAACAATATTTCCTTATGTCCTCTTTACCCACTCCCCATTTTTCTGCTCACTTTCAGAGCCAACTTCTTCAAGAGTCGTCAACCCAAACTGTCTATGCTGCTTCTCCCAGCAGCTCACTCTTCAGTTCCCTACTGTTTAGCCTCTGCCCCCACCATTTCTCTAAAATTATTCTTGTCAAGGTTTCCAGTGACCCTCATGCTTTCCTCTCTCACTGGATCTCCAACCACGGGACCGACTATTCCCTCACAAATTACTCTTCTTTCATAAAATCTGCAGTATTACTTCGCTCTAACTTATTTTGTCCACCCTCTGCATCCTCCTCAGTGTCTTTGGTCTTCCTCCAGTCTACAACCTTCTTTTCTCTCTTCTATCTTTCACTGGGTGATCTCATTCATTCCTATGACTTTAAATATCATGTATGTGCCAACCCCTCCAGTGTAATATCTGTGGCCCAAACCTTTCCTCATCCCGAACCCCATTAAACTGAAGGCATTTAACATATAAATGATAAAATACAAGTTTTTCCTTTTAACAGGTATTTTTCTCTATATTTTTCCTATTTCAGTAGATAGCATGACCACCTACCCAAGTGCCCAAGCCATAAATCGTAATATCATTTTTAATGCCACCTTTGGTTTATCTTTTACATTCTGGTTACCAACAGATAATTTATATACCTTGAAAATTTATCCCTTCTTTTCCTTCTTTCTTGCTACTATCTGGCACCATGTCACCATCATCTTCCTTCCACCCGAGCAACTAAAACAATTCTCCCACAGGGACACTACACTTTCCTATTTTCCCCCCAATTCTCAATGTATTTGTTACACATTGGACAGTAATATTTTGTAAAGACCCAATCAGATTGTGAGACTCCTCTGCTTAGAACACTTCTACATAATTCCATATTATTTATAATGAATATAAATTGCTTTTGATAGCCTGCAAGGAACACTGTGATCTTTTATACCTCTCCAGCTCACCTCTGGCCATTTCCAGCCTTACCCCCTATACTTGTAACACATAGGCCTTTTCTCAATTCATGAAACCACTAAGGTCATTCCTGCTATAGGGCCTTTCTCTCCCTGGAATGTTCTCCTTTTGGTTCTTTAGGTAGTTAAATACTTCACATTCTCAATACTGCTTCCTCATAAAGAAACTTTAAGTATCAACTGCCCATCTTACTAAGTAGCATTACTCACTTCCCCATTATTCATCATAAAAACACCCTTCAACGCAACTTTTTCATCATATTCATTGGTCAAATTCAGCAGTTGATTTCCAAGTCGCCAATCTAGTGACCATTTCTTAATATTCTTCGTGCTCATTCTATTAGCAGCATTTGGAAGCTTGTTAGTCCCTCTTCCTTTAAAAATCTTATGTACCTTTCAGGTGGGCAGTGGTATACTAGAGCTTGCTTTGCAAGATACAGCTGTTAATTTTTTGGAATTTTGTAAGCCGATTGCTGAATAATGATACATAGCATAAAGTTGGTTATGGTAGAAGTACTTATACCACAGAAATTGGCAAGCATTAAAAATTAGGGCTTTTAATTTTAGAAGGCCGTTTGTTAAACATTTATCATCACACCATTGACTCTGGAACATTGCTCTTTTAGATCTTCTCCTGCCTTGCAAAAACGTATTCCTGATCTTTGAACATTGGTGTGCCCCAGAGCTATGAGTTCATGGACCTCTTTTCTTATTCATCTATATTCATTTTCCAAGGGATCCCATGATTTTAAATACCATCTACTTGATGACTCCAAAGTTTTTATCTCAAGCCCTAACTTTTCTGCTGCACCTCATATTCCATCTATCCAACAACCTTACTAACATCCTCCTCCAGTGTAAGCACCTCAAACTTAATATTCTGAAACCAAATATTTGGTTTACCAACTCTCTTTCATGTATGCCCCTCCAAAAGTCTTCCCCATGTCTCTGGCCAAAACCTTAGAGCTTTTCTATATTATTATTATTATCTTGCTTCGACACCCCATACCTAACCCATCAGCAAATCTTTTATGACTCCATCTTCAAAATACATTCTGGATCTGACCACTTCTCACCATCTCCTCTGCTACTTTCTGACTTTAAAGTTCTATAATTTCTTATCAAAAATTTTATAATTGCTTTATAACTAGTATCCCTACCTCCTGCTTGCCTGACAATAATCTATTCTCCACTCATCAGTATTAAAAATCCTCATGGGGCACTAAGGGGATGAGCACTGGGTGTGAACTTCAATAAAAACAAATTAAAAAATAAATAAAACAAAAACAAAAATCCTCATGACTTTCTGCCTCAATCAGTGCAAAATTCAAAGTGATCACCAGGACCCATAAGGCCCTATGAACCTGGCCTCTGGCTGGCTGGCTGACCTTGTTACTTTCCACTGGCTTTCCTTGTTACTTTCCTCATTCTCTAGGCTCCAGACACACTGGTCCTTCTGATATTCCTGCAAGTTCAAGAACACTTCAATAAAAACCTTTACACCTGCTGTCCTCTCAGACTAGAATATTCATTGCCTGGATATCTGCAGGGCTCATTTCCTTCAGCTCTTTACTCAGATGTCACTTTATTGGAAAAGACTTGCATGACCACCCCCAATACTTTTATTTTTCTTTTATAATCTTTATCAAAATATGTCATAATACCACATTTATGTGTTTATCATGATTCCCTCCATTAGAATATAAGCTCCAAGAGGTCAAAGATTTGATCTGTTTTGTTTATTGCTAATTCCTCAACTTTTAGAGCTGTCCCTGACACTTGCTAATTATTTACGGAGTAAATGATGAATTAAATTTTTTTGCTTACTTGTTTATTTTTGTGGAGTTCTGTGTTTTGGCTCCATGAAAGTCCACCAAAAAATTGTATTTCTAATTATCACAGAAGCTGTTGATAACCCTAATATACTTCCTTATACTTTCACCTAATTTCCCCAATAGAACTAAATTCAACATGTCAAAACCGAACGTCACATTCTACCTATCAAAACAAGTCTTTCTGGCCTTACCGTTTCCATTAGAACAATATATTCTCTCAGTAATGCAAATTTAAATATTTAAAGCCTTTCATCTTTTATTCTACTCCCTTACTGTTATGAACAGATGCCAAATTTTAAATTATTACTTCTGTAAGAACTCTTTGCGTCTTTCTTTCCATGCCTGTTGCCACTATACTAGTTTAGACTTTTTTAAAATCTGTTTTAGTCATCTTCTAACTAGTCTCTTGGTCTTTACCTGTAAATGTTTTTTTTGTTTTTAATCATATTATATACTGATAAGTCACTCTAAGTCATAGCTCTCACACCCAAATCTTTAAACGTCTAAAATGATCTATTTTAGCTGCAGTGACCATATAATTTATTGTCCAAACAGGAACACTTTTGAGAGTGAATTAATGTATTATTAATTACATTGGGATAGCAGGTATGGACCAGAACTCAACAGGCAGACCAGGATATATGATCACCATAACTTCCACAGGGACTGTTGGTTGCCTACTCAGCAATCATCATGCCTTTCTTCTTCTTCTGGAAGAAAAACTGCATCTACTCCATCAACATGAATCAGTGATATAAATTGAATCATCTTAGCCAGCATGAACATCCCATTCCTTTTATCAGTAATTGCTTTAGGAAAGAGCATGTGATCTAATTTCAGCCTGTGAAATGTGAGAGGTAACTGCTTCAGGGAAAGTGATTTCTGAAAGACGCTTCTATACACCTATAAAGACAGTTCTTATCCTTCTGTTGGCTGATGTCTTGTCTGCATTTTGTTCCCAGAACCACAGTGGGCAACTTGTGATCTTGGGTGGCTGGCAGTGGACAAAGCTGACATCTTTGCTTCAGCAAAAGAGAAAGATGAAAAAAACTGTGGGTCTTTGATTATATCATTGAGATACTGAATCAACCAAACCTGAGGTATGTCTCCAGAAGCAGGGTAGTCTTCTACTGTGTGAGATAATACATTTTCCTTATTGTTTAAATGGGTTAAGACAGAATTTTCAGTTACTTACATTCCCATTTACAAATTCCCATTTAAATGGGTTAAGACAGAATTTTCAGTTACTTACATTCCCATTTACAAATTCCCATTACATTCCCATATGCAAATCTCTGTCTCTCTCATCTTCATGACCCTTCGCCTTGTGGCCTCTCTCCCCTCTCTCACTCCTGCTTACTACAACCTATTTCAATACATTTCACTTTTGAGCCAAACTGAAAGACTACGATCTTTTTTTGAAAATATTTTTTTTATTTCCCATGACCACACCTTCGTATAGGCTGGCCCACATTTCAGAAGTGCCCTTTGCTCCATTTCTGCATGCTAAAATCCTTAGGACCAATTCATCTCAGAAAATATCTCCTCATGAAGGTTTCCTGGTTGCTGGAATAGTCTTATCCTTCTCTTTTGAACCTATGTTGCAATGAGTTTATATATCTTTTATCACTCAAATTTGACCCCATCCTATAGTATCTCATACCACTCTAAATCTTCACCCTATACTTTCTCTCCTCTGTAAACTTTCATAAAACATTTGGCACAGGATTTTGCATGTGCAGGAAATATTTCTTAAGTTGAAATTATGAAAATATTTCGCTATCTGTAGTTATTACTGAGTTAGTAACATTTTCTTGTAATTTACAAGGCACCACTCTTAAAATAGTTGGATCTCTGTCCTCAAATCACTATCTAAAAATATAGAATAGGGGAAAAATTAGTATCTAATGATTAATAAATTTTTGATAGGCAAACCCTTGCTACAAGTAATGTAGTATTTCTTTTTCACACACCTGCCCTAGGTAACTAGTTGGTCAAAGCGATTATTTTATTGACGGTATATTTCTACAATATATGTCAGATACTTTAAAGAGATAAATGGAACCTTGCCATACATGATGACAACTTCTTTATTGAATTGAAAGGAACAAGAGAAAAATACAGAAACATGTATCAGTTTATGGTTCTACGTCTCCCTCAGATAAAATACCTCTGATTTAGTCGTTAATGTTTTAAAGAGACTTGAAATTCTGTTATATCTGTTTCAATTTATTTATTTATTTATTTATTTATTTATTTATTTATTTATTTATTTATTTATAATTAATGCATTATGTTTAGCATTACATACGCTTAGGTCAAAAATCAGCCTTACAAGACACCGATTCCTTTATTTTAAAATATTGAATTTGGCAAGAGAGAGAAAGGCAAAGGGCAGGAAAGGACTATACTGAATGAGTATCTAGGCACTAAGTTAGGACCTTTGTGTACATTTTCTTTTTTATCCTCTGAATAGTGCCCAGTCCCATGAGCCTAGGTGTTTTTATCTCTAGTTTACTAATGAAAAATTTGAGGCACAGAATAGTGCACAGAAATACAGTTGTTAAAAAATGGATCTGAAATTTGAATGAATGCAAGTCATTGATTAACTAAACCCAGGTCAACTTTACCAAATATATAGGCAACTTAATATTTTAGATTAAAGGTCAAAAGCTCTGTTTAGCAGTATAGAATTTTTAGGATATAAATTGAGGAACTCACAAGTTAGTAATAGATGCAAATGTTCATAAATAATATAATATAAAGAAAAAAACCAATAAGACCATAGGACTTCAAAATCAAAATGCTACGGTGTCTGAATTTAGATTCCCCTGAAGTATTTGGGTTGGAAAGGTTATTTATAAGCCGAGTGCAGAAAGCACATGTGAAAGAATGCAGAGAGGGAGACAGAAAAGGGCAAGATATCTATAAATGGTGCATTAATAAACAGACACTATGAGCAACTGATGCTTAATCCCAATGGGAGCCTCTGAGGAGGTGTGGAATGCACTTCAAAATTACTCGACTAGCAGATAGGGAAGCTGGAGTCTTTACCCACTCACTCTCTTCTCTCCTTGTTTGAGGATAATCCCTGAGGGATGTTAAGTCCCCAGCACTTCTGGGCTTCCTTGCACTCTAAGCACTGGAATGCCCTAAGGCAGAGAGTCAGTGAGGCAAGCACTTGAGGCATGGAGCTGTCAGACTGCATATATGCAGGAGCATAGGATCTGTCTGCTACTCAGAGGGATTTGGGGAGAGCAACAATACGAGCCACATGTGGGAATGTAAAGGAAGGAATGTTTATGGAATATTGAGGAACTCAGGGAGACATTACAAAGGAGGTGACTTCTGAACAGGGCATTGAAGGACGGTTAGAATTTAACTCCACTAGATGTGGTGAGGAAGAGAAGCAGGAAGTACCATTGAGTTTTGTTCAATTTCAGTCTACCCTGACCACCCAGTTTAAAGTTGCATTCCATCCTTCCCGGCCATTCCTTACCACAGTCCTGACTGCCCCCCTTACTTGATCTACCTGTATTCCACAGCAATCATGAACACACTACATAAATTATTAATTTGTTGGGCAGCCCAGGTGGCTCAGCGGTTTAGCGTGGCCTTCAGCCCAGGGCTTATCCTGGAGACCCGGGATCAAGTCCTGCATCGGGCTCCCTGCATGGAGCCTGCTTCTCCCTCTGCCTCTGTCTCTCTCTTTCTCTCTCTGTCTCTCATGAATAAATAAATAAAATATTTTTTAAAAATTATCCATTTGTTGTGTTTATTGTTTTTTTTTAAACTTTTTTTTTAAATTTTTATTTATGATAGTCACAGAGAGAGAGGCAGAGACACAGGCAGAGGGGGAAGCAGGCTCCATGCACCGGGAGCCCGATGTGGGATTCGATCCCTGGTCTCCAGGATCGCGCCCTGGGCCAAAGGCAGGCGCTAAACCGCTGCGCCACCCAGGGATCCCCCTGTTGTGTTTATTGTTTACTGTCCATACTACTCATCTTCACTAGCATATATGTTCCAGGAAGGCAGGAATGTTTGTCTAGTTTGTTCACTAATGTATCTTAAGGGCTCAGGACAGTGCCCAGCGCTTCAGTTGTTTAATAAGCATTTGGTGAATGAAAGAATGAACCTTACCATACAGCTCTTGAACTACTGGATGGCAATCTCTAACTTTAATGAAGATGGAGATTCTGAAAAGAGAAGGAAAGAAACATCAGAAAAAAATTAATGTGTTTAGCGTGGGACCCACTCGAATCCAATGAGAGATCCCAGTCATGTTTCACTACCCTGAGGAAGAGAAAGGGCAGGAATCAATGCTTGCTTACCATTCTGTCTCTGCTGTTTGACTTGATATTCAGCATCATACATCTGGTACATTTTCAAGGATCTTGTTCCTCAGGAAATTAGCTATATTTATAGTATTAATATACTCTGGCAGGCACAATAATCTCACATTTTTCTGGCATCATCTATCCTCAAGGGCCTCGAGGCTTCTGTGCTGGAAAGTTATTTCTCTTACAGTTTTGCATTTACTTCTTTCAACTGAGAGCATCTGTTACAGGAGTTGATTCTATTTGGCAGCTCCTACTCACTCAATAGTGCCCTTAGTATCACTACTAAACTCAAGAGTCTGCTTTCCCTGGGAACTCACGCTTCTGCCCCAATATGTCACAGAATTCTCCTCTGACACTAGATGGAATTATGAGGTACAAAAGCTTTAGAAGTGGACACTGTCCTTTGTGTGTCGTGGGCAGTCTTACAAGCAAGATATCCGCTAGCTAGAACTGATACATATGCTAGTTCTTGGATGATCAAACAGACATAGGTTCAGCGACAGCCCATGTCCACTTCTGACATCAAGTTTATACCTGCGTCACCCTGGCAAAATGAAATGCACTTATGCAGATCACCGTAATTCAGAAACTTTCTTAATTACGTTGCTGTTTACCTTTGTGCTGATGATGAAGAAATGGTTTGTTAAGCAAATTAATAGAGGAAAACCATTGTGAACAGAATGCTTGAAGTTTATAACTAATTCAAAGAAGAAATTACTTTCAGGCAACCTCAAGTTTTTTAGAAGCATCGTTTCCATGTAAATACCTGGGATAATAGGCTAATTACAATAGTTTTTATTTATTCATTGAAACTATTTCCCCAAAACAGTCTCTTAAACTATATGTTCACATTCTATCATCTAGTTTCCTTAAAAGTAAAACAAGTGGTTTTTTAAAAATATTCAATAATTTAGATTTGTCACTAACTATGCTACTACCCAATTAATGAGGTTTGCCAACAGCAGATTCACTGGTGATGAAGCAACACCATCAGATAAAAATGTCAAAAGCTCAATGGTAAATCTCAACATCAAGCAATTCCAGGTTTTATAGAGTTGTTTGAAAAGAAAAAGCACCTAGTGGGTTTTATTTAAACCAGCTGCTGCAGAGCCCCCTTGCAGACTACAGCACAGCAGGGGAGCCATAGCCTTGTAAAGCAATTCTTTGATGGAACCCTGTGCCTTTAGCGGGTGAAGGAGCAAACACATAAAAAGTTACCACCCTGTGATGACTTGCTGCAAGGGCTTTCTTGTCTGACCACTGATGTTTCCATTGCCTGTTTCACTCTGCAAACTCTGACATCTTTTTATCTTAATAATTACAAGTACTAAGTGGCATCTCTTATGGATATTATGTGGCTGGGTTCCTCCCTCCAATTATGGTTCTGCCTCTGCTTCAGCCAGAAGTCCTCCCTATCTATCTACTTCACATGGAACTGTTCGAAAAAGAATTGGAAAAACATGTCTTTAGTGTTTTTCCTAGTAATCAGTGTGATGATTTTAGTTTTTGTGTTTGGCTCTTTGATGTGATTGTATGTAACATTACCCTTTAGGATAGAGATCCAGTGAATGAGTTTTTCTACAAATAGTCATTCATACCAATTTTTCTTTCTTCACAAAATTTTTATTCTAAAAGGAAATTTACAAACCAAAGACTGAGGAGAATTACTGACTGGGACACTGGTGAAATTAGAGGAGTGTGAATGGGCCAGGCTTACACAGAGCTGATCAGTTGTGTCTATGCCCAAATTAGCTCTAGCATCTGCTAAACAACTGAACAAGGCAATTTAGTTGTTTATGCTTGGCTTAAACTCTTTTCTGTTGTTAGACCCCTACACTGATCCAGAGACGCCATGGTTCTCTTTCTTTAGTAACAATATTTCCATGTCTCCTGCAGGGTGTGGAGGAAGCAATAGCTGCTGTTCTTGTACATTTTCAGGCAGGTCTCTCATTTTCATTTACCCCATCCCCTTTATCCCTCCTGACCCTTTGTGGTAAGTGATGCTTCTAATTCTTTAGGCCTTTCCAGAATGCTATGGAGAAGATAATCATCTCGTTGTCATAGTTTCTCTCTCTGCAGCCTCTTAGATTTGAAAATTTTCATTTTGTTAAGTGAGGTGCTTATTCCACATCCATTTCCATGTTCATATGTTTTAGCTTACAGATATTATCCAGAATATGTGTTTAGAGTAGGTGTTTCTGTGTCTTTTTCTGTGTTGCCTGTGGGTGATTTTCCACAAGGAAAGGGAATTGAAACCTGAAGTTGAGCATTCTATCTTAGAAACACCTGAAGTTAAGTGAAACAGGAATTAAGGGAATGGGATTCCAGGAAAAGTTTTTCAAAGCCACTGGAAGGTGTATTTGTGGTAAGCAGAATATTGTCATGTTCATATTATTATTTATGTATTATTTTAAAATTTATTTCAAGTTTTTATTTTAATTCCAGTTAACGTATAGCATTATATTTATCTCAGGTGTACAATAGGTAATTAAAAACTTCTATACATCACCCTGTGCTCTTCACAAGTGCTCTCCTAATCTCTATTTAAATGCATTCCCTTCCCCCAATCATCGATTTGTTCCCTATAATTAAGAGTATGTTTCTTCCTTTGTCTCTTTCCCTCTTTCATTTTTTTCCTTTTGCTTGTTTGTTTTGTTTCTTAAATTCCATGTATGAGTAAAATCATATGGTATTTGCCTTTCTCTGACTGCCTTATCTCACTTAGCCTTATATACTGTAGCTCCATGTTGTTGCAAATGATAAGAGTTCATTCTTTTTGGTGGCTGAATAATATTCCATTGTGTATATATACAATATCTTCTTTACCCATTCATTAGTTGATGAACACTTGGGCTGCTTTCATATCTTGGCTATTGTAATAATGTAATAATGCTGCTATAAACATAGGGGTGCATGTATCCTTTTGAATTAGTGTTTTTGTATTCCTTGTGTAAATACCTAGTAGTGCAATTGCTGGATCATAAGGTAGTTCTCTTTTTAGCTTTTTGAGAAGCATCCATACTGTTTTCCACAGTGTCTGCACCAGTTTGCATTCCTACCAACAGTGCATGAGTTCCATTTTCTCCACATCCTCACCAACACTTGTTTCTTGAATTTTTTATTTTTGCCATTTGACAGGTATGAGGTGATATCTCATTGTAGTTTTTTATTGTATTTCCCTGATGATAAGTGATGATGAGCATCTTTTCATGTGCCTGTTGGCTGTTATTCATTCCCATATTAATCCCCAGAATATAATACCTTACATGGCAAAAGATACTTTGCAGATATAATTAAGTTAAGGATCTTCAGATGAGGGGATTATCCTAGGCTAGTCAGGTGGGTCTAATTGAATCACAAGGCAGTTAAAAGGTAAAGAAGGGAATGTCAGAAAGAATCAAGATTTGAAGAAAGCACACTTCTGGCTTTGAAGATGGAGGAATGTGCAATAAACTTGGCCTCTAGAAGTCAGAAAAGCCAAGGAAACAGATTCTTCCTTAAGCCTCCAGAAGAAATGGAACTTTTGACATTCAGAAATTGTAAAACAATAAGCTTGTGTTGTTTTGAGCCACTAAATATGTAGTAATCCTTCATGGCAGCATTAGAATACTAATACAATATATATATTAGTATACCAGACACCAGTCTTAATTTAAATTAAGAAATTAATTTAAATTAAGAAATTTAAATTTTACCCTGAATGACAGTAATGACCGCAGAGAGATTTCACAATTAGCTTTGCACTTTAAGTTTTCCAGTCCAACAAAAATTGGGACGGGGAACAAATTAGAAGGGCCAAAACTAGAAGTAAGTAAGTTGATTTGGAGAGTATCTCCATAATCCAGTTAATTAATGTTATGTTTATTAGCTAAAATAGCCAATGAAATGGAGAAAAAGTGATAAGCCTAAAGACACATTAACAAAATAGAACAACTGATTAAGTCTAGAGTAACTAAATAAAAACCAGAATTCTAAAAGACTCACAAATTCTGTGATTGGGAGGATCTTTTATTTTTCTGGAAGATAAAAAGTAGAGAAGAGGGTTTAGATTTGGTAAAGATACAAGCTTGATATTCTGTTTTTGAGGTGCCTATAAGGTTTACAAGTGAAAAAGATATTCAATAGCAGATGGATATATGAGAAATGGATTAGGTTTTTCAACACTCAAAGATAGAAAATAAGTAACAAGTGGGAAGGAATTATCATGAAGAATTATTTAGAGAAGCTTCCCATTTCTTTTAACCACACTTATATCCATGACTTTTACTAATATTTATAAACCAATGATTCTAAATTTATAGCTCTAGTTTTAGTTCTTATGATCTAATCTGCACTGAGATCCCTCCTTCACTATTTTTGGATAACACTACCTTGACATTTAAAGGCCTATTAAATCTCATCTTTTATCATCCTGTTTAAGAGAACTACCACTCCTTGGTTTCCAAGCCAGAAATCTCATGTCCTCTTCAACAACTCCTTCTTTCTCACTCATATCAAATCCATTACCAATTTCTGTCCATTTTACTTCTCCAGTGTCTCTGGAGCCCTCTACTCTATCATCACTGCCATTTCTTTGGCTCCGACTCTGATAGCAACCTTTTACTCATTAATGCATCCTCTTTTCTCCAATCTGTCCACTGCGCTAGCACAGAAGAGACAAGATAGTAAGTATCATTGCTTCAACATGGCTTCCTGCATAAGGTCTACACAAAGCCCCTGTAAAGTAGGAAAAAGACATCTTGCCTTCTTTCCTTGGGTGCAAATTTCCTTGCAGGAACCCAACCATTCCAAACACTTTATTGGCCAGAACCAGGTCACTTGTTCAATCCTTCACCATTCATTAACATAGGGAAATGTTTAGCTTAGACTACTTATGCTTAATTTTATGAACTTAGCTTGTGACCTACCAAATAAAGTCAGGCTTATTTAATGGAGGAAAGGTGTGTGGATACGGATCACGGTTTACAGACAACCAATATCTCCTGCATCCAGAAATCAAGAAATAATAAGGTGGTAGATTTCTTCCAGATTTAAAAATAAGTAAATAAAGAGAAACACATAAATACAAAGGTTAAACAATGATATGCATCTCTTTATTTTTAGGAAGGTTCTTTCAACCCTCATTCTGGAAAAGTTTTTATACTGCTGAAAAATATGTGTATTGAATTCCCCGTAAGTATATTTGCATAAAAATGTAAGGAATGGATCAGGATAGTAATACATTTTTATGTTTAAGCATGTGAAAGCACAGGTGCACACATAGGGGTAGGATCTAAGCTCACCTAAATAGACACCACACAGTTCATCTCATGTCATTCATCCAAAGATCCTGCAAATAGTTATTTGATCTCTGTATGTCTAGTCATTCTTTTCATATTCATTTTAAAAGCTTAACCTAACACATTCTGTGTTTATGTCTGTGAATACTGCTACCATCTGCCCATTTAGGGGCAGCGCAGCAATTATAAAAAATGGTCATTGGTGTCTCAATAAAGGATAGATGGGGCCAAATGAAGAGAAGAGATTATCACAGACTTTTAAAACCAGGGGCTTCAAAATGCATTGTTTGTATGACACATTTTGAATGTCAGTAGCTTCTGTGTTATGGTTTCTTTACTTGGCCCTAAGCTGGAGCTCATTTCTGTTTTTCAGTAATGTATTGTCTTGTTAATTATTTTACTTTCATGTAAAGCATTGAACATTTTAGATATCCTCGCACATACATTGTAATAAATAATACCTATTTATACCTAATAATAATACCTATTACACCAAAAGGCTTAAGTTTCTTAAAGTAAGTTAACAGTACCATCTACCAAATGTCCATTACTCACATTTTTCTTCATGTACATTCCTCCTGGGTCTGTCTATTCTAGAATTTGTGCTGATAATGAGCTTTTGAATACTGATTCTATATGACACAAGGTCATATTTGAAAGCTTTTTATCAAAATAACTGAAGATGTGATCTTAAATACACCTCATCAATACAGCTGTCTCTAATCTCTGGGGATAAATAGTGACAAATGAGGCTTAGTTTTTGACTTGTTTAGCTGCTGCTGAAACAGAGTAGCTGTTTTAATGGAGCTTTTAAGTGGATAATAGGCATGCAGTAAACATTCTGAGGTATGATAATGAGCTCTATGTATGGATGCAGGACTATATTTTTCACTGTGTTTCTGCACAAGAAAGTGTTTGCAATTTATAAAAGAATCAGAAGTCTATTTACATGGCCACTGGGATGTGTGCTAAATTTCCTTATGCATTTAAATATCCCTATTTTCACACCCACTACAACCATTATTTAGTTTGCAGATTCATTAAACTGTATAATGTGTTCTTATTAACTGCCAAAGAAATCATGTCAAATTAGGTGTGGATTTTTATTACTTTAAAAAAATAGCACGCAATAATGCAACATGCTCAAAATGTCTGAATGACAAAATGGGTATGAGAAGAAAAAACTTTGCATAAAAATCTTTCATCCTAGCCTTCAAATTAATGTATTTAATGTTAATGTACTCCAATTACAGAAAAGTACTTGCTGTGATTTCAGGATAGGTTTGATGAAACCAAATCTAGATTCTCTAATTGCTGAACTCATAAATGATTACAACCAGAATACAGGAGCCATGGAATCCTGACAAAGAAGTAGAAACTCTTGCTCTTGCAAATCTAAAATGTAGTTGGTATAAAGGAAAGATTAGCAGAGGTAAAAGTAAAAGCTATGGTTGAGTGCTCAGACAATAAAATATTCTGATTTCCTAATAAAATCAACAATTGGTTTCCTGAAAATAAGATGATATGAAAACACATACAAGAACAAAAAATTTTATAAGACCTCATATTTCCCATTATATGTACCCTACTGAAGATGAGAGTATGGTTTTGGGGAAACAGCATGGAGTTTGGTGCAGACAATTCTTCCTACGTATAACACTTCCTAGCTATGTGGTTGTGAGCAGATTACATATCACCCTTATTCTCAGTTTTCTTCTTATTAAAATGTGGCAGAGTGTGTACTTCTAACTCAAATGATCAGGTGACTTCTGTTTATAACCCTGTGGAGTCAAGATATTCTGAAGGGCCTTCTAAATACTAAACAAATAGGTATTGTATGTATGTATTTGTGTGTGTATGTATGTATATGCTTTTTAAAGCATTACTGGATTATAAGAAATAAAAAAAATTTAATAGCCACCTCTTAATTTTTTTAAATGGAAAACCAAAAGGTCTGATTGCCCCAGTACAAATTCCAGCATCAGAGCTGCTAAACCAGCTACAAAACATTAGCAAATCTAACAATATATGAAATATCCATAAAAATACATAAAAAGGATACATTTTGTACAATTAAGTGACCATATTAACAGACTAAATAAAAAAAAACCTATGCAATTATCTCAATAGATGTAGAAAAATCATTTGCCAAACTTTATCATTCAACAAAAAAACTAGGAATAGAAAGGACTTTCCTTAACAGAATAAACAACATCAAAATATAAACCTATAGCTACCATCCTACTTAATGGTGAGAGACTGAATGCTTTTCCTCTAAGATTGAGAAAGCAAGGATGTATCTTATTACCCCTGATCAACATGGAACTATAAGTACTGACTAGCACAATAAAGCAAAGAGAAGTAAGATTAGTAGATTGAATAGAAAAATTGTATTCACAGAGGACATGTTTGTTTATTTAAAAAATTCCAAAGAATCTACAAAAATAGCTCCAATAACTGAGTGAGTTTAACAAGGTCATAGGATACAAAGTTTATATATAGATGTCAATCATATTTCAAAATACCAGTAATGATGGGCAGGTATAGGATAGACATTCCCATTCCAAAAGGAAGAAAGGAGTGACAGGTTTCAACTAAGTCCAAAACCCAGCAAAGCAAACTCCATTCAGCCTTACAGCTCAAAAATAATCCTCTTTGGTTTGAAGCTCTGACTTCCAGACCCACTGGAGTGGCAACAAGAATTTGGTTGGAAGCTATCTGGCCTGTTGAGGTGGTCACCAGGATGATATCTGGATCATCCTTGGGGTCCTTCTTCTCTTTTCTTGAAGGACAAGTTCACACACAAAGCCAAATAGCTTTATGGTCCAGTCCTGTAGGGTCTAAGAAGCCCAGCAACCTTCCTTCATTTCATCCCACTTTCTCTGTTCTCCTAAATTCAAACTGGCAGTATCTTCTGGTGTAATCATTCCCTATTCTTTGCCGCCTTTGAGATGGCTAATAAGATCTGTGGTTTATGCTCAAACTTAAACCTCCTTACAAAAAGGACAACCTTGGTGTTCTCATTTTTTGCGATATGGACAGGCTGAGAATTTTACAAGGCTCCAAGTTCTGATTTCTTTATTGCTAAACAATTCCATCTTCGATTTATCTCTCTCCTGTCATATTTTAACATAAGTAGTCAGGAGGAACCAAGCCACTCCTTCAATATTTTGCTTAGAAATCTCAGCTAAAAATCCGATCTTACTGCTTGCAAGTTCTGTCTTCCAGAAAAGACTAGGACACAAACACAATTCAAACAAGTTCTTTGCTACTTTCTAATGGGGATTATCTTTTCTCCATTGTCCAGTCACATGTCTGAGACCTCATTGGAATGGCCTTTACCATCTGTATTTCCACCAGCATTCTGTATGTGATTATTAATGTATTTTTTAAGAAGATGGAAGCTTTTTTTTTTAAGATTTTATTTATTTATCAATGAGAGACAGAGAGAAACAGAGAGAGAGAGGCAGAGGGAGAAGCAGGCTCCATGCAGGGAGCCCGATGTGGGACTCAATACCGGATCTCCAGGATCACGCCCTGGGCCAAAGGCAGATGCCAAACCACTGAGCCACCCAGGGATCCCCAGAAGCTTTCTTTACAGTTTTCCTCTTTCTATTCTGAGCCCTCACCAGAATTACTTATAAAAATCTTTTTACAGCAATATTGGATTTTGCTAGCATTGACCTCAAAACTCTACAACCTCTGCCCATTATCCACTTCCAAAGCCACTTCCACATTTGTAGGTATTTGTTAGAGTGGAGAGCCCCCCCCCCCCCCACTCTCAGTACCAATTTCTATCTTAGTTCTAGCTCGCGTCATGGGGTCTCTACTCCTATGACTGAATGCAACCTAATTACTTCCTAAAGGACCCACCTCGAAATCCCATCACATTAGTGATTAGGAAGTCAACATATGAATTTTGAGAGCAGAGGAACATTCAATCCATAGCACTGCCATAGTGCCCTACCATAAAATGTATCAAATTATACTGTTATTGCCTGTTCACTTGTCTGCCTTTCCTATTGGACTGTGGAAGAAGATCTTTGTCATTTTTATGGTTGTATTCCGTGCATCTAGCCCAATGACAGTAGGCCCCAAATAAATATTTGTTGAATGACCAAGGAATTGATACATAGAATAGAAAGATAGTAATCTTTTCTTTTTGTAATGAATATTTTAAATATTTATTAATACCTCCCTCAGGAGTAGCAAATGCAATTTTATCATTTTATATTTTTGAGTGAATTTGCATTTCTTTTCATTAATTTATAGTTTGTTATAACTTTTTCCTGAGAAGCAGAGGGAAGGGAAAAATTACTATTAGCTTATAAATAAGATCATTGAAGCTCAAAGCAGGTAATATCTCTTTCAAAAGTTAATGCTAGCTTTCAGATTGAAATCTCCTAAAAATCAGCATTCAGCACACAAAAAAATGATTCTTTCAAATGTTCAGTATTATGATGGTTCTTTCTGTGATGTGGATAGAAAAAGAAAGAGCTCCATATTCCTTATAAAGAATTGTATAACTTAATGTGGAATGTGAATGATGTAATTAGCTAAGATTCATACAGCTATTATTGTTGGGAAAAAAAAGTGTTCTCATTTTTTTCAAAACATAACCCATAGACACTGAAAATATCATTTTCAATAATTTGTTTTTTCCTTTTTCCCAGTCCAAGATGTAGTGAAGTGTTGATGAACTGGTGAGTAATTGTCTTATCATTCATTCTAAATTCTACACAACGCAGACTGCATAAATTCCAGTCTATTATTCTTACAGTATTTATTTCAGGTTGATGTCAATTTACAGCTACAAGAACATTTAATTGAATCTGTTGAAGAAAGGACGTGAAGCATTTCTGGATATACGAAATTACACTGATATTGGTAAACTGTAAACAATCAACCTGTAGGTGCCTTCAAGATCTAACATAAGAGTAATTAGTTCCATATTATTAATTTCTAATTCTGTCTTCTGTTTGTAGCACTAGAAGCATTAGACCAATATGAAAGAGAGAAAGAAAAAGAAAGAAGAAAGAAAGAAAGAAAGAAAGAAAGAAAGAAAGAAAGAAAGAAAGAAAGAAAGAAAGAAAGAAAGAAATCTCTTGCAATTTCATCTCACCAACAAATCCTTTGTTTTCATATTTTGTGTTTTCTGGATCATGGGAAAACAATTTTATGTGTTTGGAAATATAGTGTAGATTTTAATGTTTTTTTTTCACTTGACATGATGTTATAGACATTTTTATATGTTGCTATTCTTCACAGTAGTACTTTTTAATGGATGGTTTCTAGCTTACAAATTGATATTCTGTTATTTACTGAACCATTTCTCAGTTTTAGACATTAAACTGCTTTCAGGTTTTTCACTGTTATGAATAAGTCAGCAATGAGTCCTTTTGCATGTGATTTTTACTTTTTCCATAAAATAACACGGTGTCACCAATAGCAACAGCAGGTCAAAAAACTTGAAAATTTTCCAAGTTTTTGCTGTTTTGTTTTCAAAAGATAACTACAGTTTATACTCTCACCAGGGTGCATTAGTGCCCAGTTTCAACACAAACTCACTTGCACATATTTGTTAATAGTTGTAAAAAGAGCATTGGATTTTACTTCTTTAATAAATAGTCATACTAGTTTTGTTTCATATGTGACTGTAGGTGTGAGGATTCATCATCCCCTTCTAGATGTAGCTCCCTGACATAAAGACTCTTAAAACAATGACAAGTTTACAAGGGCAGTTGATAAACCTCTGAGGGGAAAATGATCCCACCCCTAATTTACCCTTTCCCAATGTGTTGGTCCATATTCAACTGTGTTTTTGTTTGTTTGTTTATTTGTTTAATTTTTTTTTTGTTTTTAATATTTTATTTATTTATTCATGAGAGACACAGAGAGAGAGGCAGAGACATAGGCAGAGGGAGAAGCAGGCTCTCTGCAGGGACCCCAATCAATACAGGACTCAATCCCAGGACCCCGGGATCATGACCTGAGCCAAAAGCAAACACTCAACCACTGAGCCACCCAGGCACCCCTCAACTGTGTTTGGTAGGGATTCATTTTTCATTTTATTCTTACCACAAAATCACTAATTCAATATTTTTTGATGTTGGAACATGATCTGTATCATTCTGCATTTCATCTTGTAGAGGAAGTAAGGATTGAGATGAGTTTCTGCATCCTCCATAATTGCATAATAGCATAAATATTTCTATTTGACATATAATCTAAAAAATCGTATCAGTAAAATATGAAGAATTACTGCACTTCAGAGCACCACTGAACTTAGTCATGGTTGTATCCATCTTTAAGGTCACTATTGAAACTTTGATTCTAAGGGATTTTTTTTTAATGTATTAAATGTTGATTTTTGTAAAAATAGCTACTGTCTACCAAGTGCCTACTGTGTGCTGGACATTTCTATATACCTTATATCTAATTTTCCCAGAAATCCTATGAAATAGATATTCATTGTCTCCGTTCTGCTGGTTATAAAACGAGGACTCAGAGATGCTAAGTGTCTTGTCCAGGTCCAGGCAGTAGATGACTAAATTGAATTTCACATCCAGTATTGTCTCTCTAACATCTATGACCTTTCAGTTATATTGAGTCATTTAAAAGGGTAAGTATATTTTATCCTCCAAACACCAATTTTTTATAATAAATTATGCTTTGACATTTGTATATTTTAATTTAAAGTTATGAAATTATAATCCAAGTAATCAAAACACTCAACCAATTTACTATTTTTGCTTATAAAGTAATAACAATTTCTTTCCATTTAAATTTTCATCTGAATGCACTAAAAAACCTAGCATAAATAAAAACCACTCTTGGGGCATTATCTCCCAATGCTTTTTTCTGCCAACTGTACTTTGTGGGTAACAGCCTCATTGGCCATTCTTTGAACATGATTTTCACCTTCTTGCTTTTAGACCTTAGCTCATTTTCAACTGCAAGCCTCCTTCTCTATTAAGGGTGCAATCCAAAGAATATCTTCCTTATAATAGCTTTATTAATCATGTCAATCAAAGTTACTCCTCCCTCTTTGCAGTAACTATACTACTTTGGTCTAAACATCTCTATATTATTTATATCCCATGCAGTGTATGGAAAGAACACGAGCTTTGAAGTTACACAGGTGTGATTCAGTATTCACCTCTAATCTAAATCGTGTCACTTTTTTGAAGATCAGTGTGTAATTGTTAACTATTGCTGGGTAGCAAATGACTCCAAAATTCAGTGGCTTAAAACAATAGCATTTTTCGGGTGCTGGGTGGCTCAGTCGGTTAAACATCTGCCTTCGGCTCAGGTCATGATCCCTGCTCCCCCACCAACGCATGCTCTCTCTCTTTCTCTCTCTGAAATAAATGTATAAAATCTTTAGAATAAAAATACAATAAGCATTTCTGAATGCTTTTTTTTAAGAAAATGAAAACTTTTAAGATTGACTTTTAGCAACTTTTAAATATACAGTATTGTATTATTTATTATAGCTTTATTATTGACTTAAAGTTCTATTTCTCTTAAATCTTGAGTAAGCAAGGTGGTTCTTTTGGGCTTGGCTGGGCTTACTTACATATCTGTAATGAGACTTGTATCAAGGGTGCAGCTTTCTTATCTTGGCTGGGTTCCTTCCCATGTTTGGTAGTTGGCTGGCAAGATGATCTATGATAGCCTCAGGTAGGACAACTGGCTCTTTCCATGTAATTTCTCATCCTCCAGTAAGCTAACCGGAGCTATCTGTGAGAATAGAATGCCAAGAGAAAGCAAGTGAAAGATTTCCTAGAGACTGAGCTCAGAAATGATAGTCAATTCTACTGCACCCTGTTGACCAGAAGCTAATCAAAAGTGAAGTTTAGATTCAAGTCATGGAAGCACTTGATGGGAGGAGCTGCCAAAATCAGCGTAATGGGAATGTCTACATTTCAGAGCTACTGTAAAATAAGATATGATTAAAAAGTACTTGGCAAATGCTTTGAATATATAAATTTGATACATGTTAATTATGTGTTCCTTATACATCTTGGTCCCCCATATCCTATGCATGGTAAGTCTACAAGAAGTACCAAATGAATGGATTATAGAAATATATAATTTAGAGGACTTTCTGAAAAGTTTTAAAAATATTTTAATAAAAATATGCAATTAAATAGACACCTTATTGCCTCAAAATTGGATTTAATTCAAGTTATGTAAAATACATAGCAAAATAAAAACTGGTGCTAAAAGCCAGGACAATTTTAACCATTTTTCTTCAAACTCTGGTTTCTTAATTTATATTTTTATGTCATATAAAAAGTAGGAATTTTAAAAGGAGGTATTTGATCATTTTCAATATATAATTTGTGCAGGACCATTATTTTTAGCGATAGATTTTCTTTTATGAGAGTGAAATAGAGTATATAAATTCTGCATCGCATGCTGAGAGAAAATCAGTATGGCTACACACTTCTCATGCTTCAAGGATTTTTAGTATAATAGAAATCTACAGGAACATAACACCTTCGAACTTCACTGCCTCAATGTGTCTTAGACAGACATGGTAAGAATGCATTCTTGTAAGTTTTACTTGCTGAAATAAAGCACACATAGGGTTTAGTAGCCAAACAAATGTGCTGACTTTACTTACAATTTTAGAAGCTACCTTTTTTGTCAAAGAGCTTGGAACAATAATCTGAAAAAAACAAATATGTCAATTTTAGAAATGGGTAAATTACAGAAAATTGAAATACCTGTGCTTATATATGTGGTAAAACTCAGAGCCAGAATATGACTCATACAAATGGATAAAATTTCTCTCATTCAATAAGAGGATAAAATCCTCTACAATAATGAAATCCATAATTTCCCTAATTCATCTCCTCTTACAGGTTCAGATGTTTCTACAGAATCCTGAAATTCTAATTCAATGTTTCTAACATTTGATTGGCATCTTATCTTTTATACATGTTAAAGGCAATTTTTATACTCATTAAAAAATATACAAGTTTGAATATGCAATGCTTTTTAAATTAGTGTTTCAAGATTAAGTAGTTAAAAAAAACTCAACAATATTGAATACCATAATAAAAATCATGTGTGTAGCATCTGGTTTTATCATACTTTCACATTATTCCATATTTGCTTTTGTTATAGTTGGGGTTCTCTCTACAATACTTGCATTTCCATGACCTTTGCTCCTTCTCAGAGGTAGTCTCATTAATTCAATATTTATCATTTTTAATTAGGTTTTCTACTCTTTCTATACTTGTATTTATCTCTAAACAATATATATTATAATTTTGCAGAGTTTTAAACTTTATATAAATGGTATCATATTACAGGTATTATTTTGCAAAGTGCTCTGTTTTATTTAACATTATGTTTGTGATCATCATCCGTATTAATATATATTTTGCTCTGTTTTATTTATTTTGACTGCTTTATATTTGTAAGATTCTATTCCATGACAAAATCACACTATTTTTTTCTCCTGCTGATGGACACTTCAATTGTTTCTAATTCTTCCCTTTTTCAACTAGTGCTGCCATAAATCTTGAGCATATTTCCTTTTATACACATATCAGA
The DNA here is from genome assembly GCF_048164855.1 of Canis lupus baileyi. NCBI lineage: Eukaryota > Metazoa > Chordata > Mammalia > Carnivora > Canidae > Canis > Canis lupus. The sequence goes on from NC_132847.1 coordinate 61,904,108, forward strand.
ATTTCTCCTAGAAAAGAAGCTGCTGAGTTGTAGGGAATATACACTTTCAACTTCACTAGATATTACCAATTTACAATTCATTCACTGTTTATTAGAGTTCCCTTTATCCACATTTTTTTTTTTCTAAAGTAAGTTATGTGCTTTCTCATTGTCATGGAACATACTATGATCCTTTTTCCTCTTTGACCTCAGGGTATACTCAACTATGTAACTGTCAGATTCTTTCTTCATCAAGATCATGGATCATATTACACGGGAGAGAGGAACCATATCAGTTCCTCCACCACAATTGCAGCAAGGAAGACATTTCATTCTGTGGGAGGAAGAAATCAGGAATGCTGAGTAGGGGCACCTCTCTCTGATCCCATATGAAGGAAATGTTTGAGTAAAGGACTATCTCCAGGTGAGTCCTCTGCAAATAAGCACACAGATCTCACAGGACAAGACTCTTGGTACTATGTAGCCTGGGAGTCACTAAACATCCTTACCTATCTACCCCCAGGTTCTCCTAGAAAGCCTTATATTGAAAAGCTCATTTTGTCTTGGGAATGAGGCACCTTCGATATGTGTTGTGTTACTGTCCAAGAGTTAGCAACATTTGCAATCTCCCCCTATCCCCCCAAAAGTGATAAACTGATTTTGCCTACTGATCTGATTCCTATGTTCTGTGTAGCATCAAGTTTGCCTGGTTACAGCAAGACATTAACTCCTTCAATTTCTAATTGCCTAATTTACTATAGGAAAAGCAACTGGGAATAAGAGGGAAAGCATTTTCTCAACATAGCCAGAAAGTAGCAAATCCTGAAATGTAACTTGGTCCTGCTTCTAGAAAAATGCTTTTTTTCTATTATACCATTCTTCCAAAATGATTCCCTTTACGTTCTCTAGTTTTTCTTCTGAGTTTTGTGGGTTGGTTTTGTTTTGGCTTGGTCTAGCTTTTATATACATATTTTTTTTTTCTTGAGAAAATTGCGTTTATAATGTATTTCTAGAAATAATATTATGTAAACATAAACTTTAGTCTCAGTATTATATAGGTCCTCTGCATGGAATATTCTATCCCCTGTCAACTCTTACAAGCCATAGAATTTCAGAGCAAGAAGGGATCCTCAAAAAGTTGTCTCAACACTCTCAATTTCCAGATACAACAGAGATGAAAAATTAAATATAAAGAGGGTATTGCCCAGTGTTTTCCTGCTTAGAACAGGCAGAGCCACAGTCATAGTATTTTTTTCTGATTGTAACAGTAAAGAATAAAATAAAACTAAACTACAAAATCCTACCAAACAGAGATAACTACTATTAAAATATCATTGTCTGCTTCTTTAATCAAAGTACCCATTAACACAATAGGTAACTAAATTGAATATTAATTTAATACCACAATTATTATTGTAATCCACTTGGGTTTAATTTCATTCTAGACATTTTTTAGATATGTGACCTTAAGCAAATTATTTAATCTTTCTGAGCCTCAGTTTCCCGATCTGTAAATATAGGGGAATAGTTTTGAGGATTAGATGTAATACATGAGAAAACTGAGAACAATATCTGCCAATAATCAGTGCTTGATAAAGCATAACTATTCTAAGTGAAAACACAGACTGTGTGGTTCATTATAATAGGAAAGATACTTTTATATTTCATTGTGTATTCTATTTGGCTATATACACATAGTTCTACATAAGATACTCAATATTTTTTTAAAATATGTATGTGTTTCTCTTTCTTTTTTATAAAGTAGACTCCATGCTCAGTGTGGAGCCCAACATGGGGCTTGAACTCCTGACCTTAAGATCAAAAGTTGGATGCTTAACGGACTGAGCTACCCAAGTGCCCTCAGTCTCCCTTTTTTATAAAGGGATCTATCAGATCAATCAGAAATTTGAGCTATGTTAAACATAATTTTATCTTAGGAGTTGGCATCCTACTGGGCCACACCCCAAAAGTAATTATGTCCTGGAACAGACAGTTCAGTGGAAGTATTTCCACCACACACCCAATCACATCTTCATCTTGAGCAGTTAGATTTATGTGTGCATTAAAGGTCAAAAAAAAAGTGACAAGGTCTACAAAATATGACCTTAGCTATAAATAAAAAATTTCTATGTTAATATTAAGAATATGTATATAATAACAAACATATATTTACATTAGGAGAAAATATACCAGGATTTTATCATGTACTTTTCTGAATTCCCAGGATGAATTATGGTACTTTTATAATAAGAAAATTCATAAAAGGAAAATGAAGGGATGTTTTCTCCCTTCTGTGAATTGTTTATATATGAAACATAATACATATTTTTTAATTGAAGACAATGACAAATCTTCAGGTGTCCAACTTAGACTGATTTAGTACTTTATATCATGAGTTAGGCTGCCTCTTCCTGGCTTTACCTGTGCTGTCCTAACAGCCTTATCTCCTTTTCTTCTTTTGCCTCCAACACTCCATTATCACCTAAAGAAGAAGCTTAACCATATCTTCAGATATAACTTGTTTCTTCTCCTGAATTAAGATCTTATTAATTACTAATAATTGGCCTTGTCTATCTTTGTGACCTACTGTGGCTTTAATATATATATATATTATGAACCTGAAATAATTTTTTGTACCTTTCCAAGGATATGTCTGTACCTTGGGATTACAAATTCTAATTTATCCTTGTTTCCCCAGTATTTAACAGAATAGGTGCTCTGTGAACATTTGTTAAGTAAGAAGAAGAAAGAGGGAGAAAGAAGGAAGGAAAAGATTGATTGTGTTAATTTGGAAACAGACTACTGTAATGGACGATAGAGTTTCTGCCAAGAGAATTGTCTTTAAGAATGGGAAGAATTAGTCCGAAAAGAAACTGGCCCCTTTCCATGTTAAGTTTTTATTTGTATCCATCCTAACCCAGCTATGATTGTGTGTAGGTCCAGGGAGAATGAAAGGAGCTGTGTATCAATTGAAAGTTCTATTTCACTCGACTCAGTAATGATTTGGAACACAAATATTTCTGCTGTGGAATACTTCTTTTTACACCTGAACATAACATACTTCACAAGTGCAGAGGTATTAGCATAGTGGCAGCAGTAATGCTGGCTTATGCCATATGGGATACTGGACATAGTGCCATTAAATAAAGACAAAGCAGTTTTAGAGGCCAGCCCCTGGGAAATCTCCATGATATTAGTGATCCTGGCTATGACATCAGCAAATCTTGAAAATGGCTGGTATTCAGTAAGTAGTGGTGGTAGAGATGACCTGATTCTAAGGCCACTAAGAACAATCTCTGCTTAGGGCACATGTATCTTCCTGGGGCAGTATCTCTGTAGCATTGTTGAGGCTGGTGGCTGTGGATTCTTGAATATTAGTTAAAAGAATTTAATTAGTTAATTTATTCAATTATTTATCATATATTCAGCTAGTGCCTACTCTATGTAAATCACAGACCTAAGTTTTTCAAAGTGCTGGACATACACTAGGGAAGGAAACAAGTGAATTTTCTGTTCTCATGGAGCTGAAATTTTAGGAGGAAGAAGCAGAAAATAAGGAGATGAGCAAATAAGTAATATAATTTCAGGTATATATACTCAGGATAAGAAAGAAAGGAGTCAAGGATGACTTCTAGGTTTTGGAGAATGTTTATGCCATTTGCTGAAATATAGAAGCATAGGGGTTTTAGTGGGCAAAATCAGGTATTTGGTTTTGGACAAGCAAATTTTGAGATGCGGACTCAATAGTAATGGAAATGTTGAGTAAGCAGTTGGATAAGGGAGTCTGAAGCTTGATGGAAAGGGGGATCACAGCAGTGACTCTCCAATGCAGCAAGTCTGGAATTAGGGATAGAAACATTGGTAGTACAGCCTGGAGCAGTAAATACGAGCTGACTGCCGCTGGCCCTCTGGACTGACTTGTAGTCCGTAAATCCCACCTAGAGGCATTCCCATATGTGTTCAAGGACGGTTACTCTGAAAGGAAAGGAGCTGGAATTGGTGGAGAAATTGGTGGGGAGCTTGAAGCAAGTTAGATTTGAGTGCTAGGGAAGCCTGGGTGGCTCAGTGGTTGAGTGCCTGCCTTTGGTTCAGGATCCTGGAGTCCCAGGATCGAGTCCCACATCGGGCTCCCCGCATGGAGCCTGGTTCTCCCTCTGCCTATGTCTCTACCTCTCTCTCTGTGTCTCTTATGAATAAATAAATAAAATATTAAAAAAAAGATTTGAGTGCTAGTGCTGAGGTGATCTCATTGATACCTCCAACCTTAGTAAGGTATGGTATGTTCTGGTAATAAATGTATATGCAGAATGCCATATCCTTGTCCAACCAAGTGTCCCAATGTGATTATACATTTTTACTGTATAATTAATTCACAATTAACATTTATTAATGTCTGCAGATTAGTGATGTTATACTAGTGGAGACAGTATGGGATAATAGGAGGGCACTGGACTTGGAGCCAACGTAATTTTCCTTTAATGAAGAACTTGTTGCCTCAGCTTCTGGGAGTCCTGTTGGCAGACAGTATTCAGCTGTCACCACCTTCAGTGATTGCTTCAGCTGCAGAGAACTGTGTCTGCTAAGTTCATACCCCTTCCTCGGGTAGCCCTCATCCAAAGCAGGAAGATTGCGGGCAGGCCACAGAAAGAGCTAGGCCTGAGAAGCCCCAGCAGTTTTTATACTGGATGTTGGAGTCATCCCAGCCCAGGCATCAAGCATGTGAATGAGACCTGTGAGGTGACCACAGCTCTGGTGATCACATGATTGCATGGTCCCAAGTAAAGATTGACTAGCTGAGCCTAGTCAGTTCTCAGATAAGCAAAATAAATGAGTGCCATTATCTTAAGACACCACTTTAAGGTAGTTTGTTCACAGCTATTAAATAACTGCAACAATAATCATTTTATTTCTTTCAGCCTCAATTTCTCTATATATGATATGGGAATAATTGTATTAAAACTACCTGGACCTATCTCATGAGCATGTTGCGGAAATAACTTTAATAGTTTACGTAAACTTGCTTTATAAGCTGTAAGAGGCATAGGACATGCAATTTATTGTAATTATCACCATAAATCATCATTAACTTGGAAGACAGTATACAGAATACCAAGAAAGCATGGCTTCTGATTTCAAGGAGCAGTGATACTAGCTTTCAGTTCATTATAATTTATCCTAAGCACATAAAGATTTGTGGTGCTATATATGGAAAAAAGTTTTTTTTACATGTAAATAGAAGGGTCTTAAATGGGAGGAGGGGAAATGAAAATCAAGAAGGGTTTAAAAACAATAAAAGACATTCACTTTTCCTTATCTAACTTTTCTACATAGGTTAAATCAGAAGAATGTTCTCAAGTGCACTTGTAGATGGCACAGATTTGTCCTGCCTAGCTTCAAACTTGACTCTTAATTTCCTCCTTCGCACTCACTTAACATAGCCTGTATCCTGTCCTTGTTTTCTTCTCCTATATACTTCAAATGCCTGTTATCTCCAACTAGATACAAGTGTATTTAAGGAAACATTCCAGAGATTTTTCATAGTTATGCTCCAAGAGTAACAATCATAGCACTTTTTAAATAGAAGGTACCTAACAGGTGTTTATAAAATAAATACAAAATCTAAACAGTGCAAATATGACTTGAAAGTCAATAAAGGATCAGTGATTACTTACTACCAAGCTTTTTAAAAATTTCATTGAAAATGAGAATTCAGCTAACAGTTTAACCAGATTTTTTCTTTAGATTTTTTATTTTCTAGATTTCAAGATTTCCCCCGAGGCTTCATGAGTGCAGTCTGCCAATTATTCCAGCCCCTGTGGCTGTCTTGATTTTCCAGGCATCGTTGGGATTGCACTTCGTGAGCCCCCTGTGGTAAATAGTTGTGGAAAATTGTGAGTGTAAATAATGTTATTTTGGGTGGAGCTTTTTAAATTCTGGTTTTAGACCAGTCCAGAGCTCATGTTCCCTCTGGCAGAGATGTGTGAGATTCTTTTTTTTCTTTAAGATTTTATTTATTTATTTTAGAGAGCACCCGCATGCGAGCAAGCGGCGGGGGGGGGGGGGGTGTAGAGAGAGAATCTCAAGCAGACGCTGCACTGATGAGGCATAGGGCTCAATATCCTGACACTGAGATCATGGCTTGAGCTGAAACCAAGAGTCAGTTGCTTAACTGACTAACCCACCCGGGTACCTCTCAAGTGGTTAAATTGAGAAATTTTACACACACACATACACATTTATTTAATTTCTCTAACTGCTTGAGGCACCCAGGTGCCTGAGAAATATAAGGTTCTAAGGGAGGGACTATTCCAGTAGACTACCTCCCTTAGTGATTATAACAAGCAGCAATACCTCTTCCCTCTGCTGACCTACAACGGATATATAGCATGAACAAGAAATAAGCCATTGCTTTTTAAGCCTTTGAGTATCTTTGTTTTTGTTTTGTTTTGTTTTATTTTCCCACACATATCTTCCAGTTATAATCTTACTGATAAAGCCCCTAACACTTAGTGACCAGAACTGATTGATGGGCTTGGCAAAGCTTGAGGACAGCCGCATCGCAGCTTAAGTACAATTTCTCTCCTTTCCAGGTCTTTGTCAGTGGAATATAAATTGGTCTAGTAATTCAGCACTTAATTTGAGGTGCCAACTTGTTACCACAGAGACCAAAAGCCAGCACTTCTAATCACATATACTCTTTAGGCTTTCCAAATTCTATGTTAAATGTTGTTAAAATAGCCTATAGTGTCTCCAGTTATATCTGGAGTTTCCTTAGGGGGTTCCCCAGAGAATACAGAGAGTTCAAGAGATTGCTATGCAGAAAGTTAATTCGGGAGTGCGGTCCAGAACACCTGTGACAAGTGCAGAAAAGAGAAAGGCCCCAGGGAGATGCTGAACTGAGATGCAATCACCAGGTCCCTGCTGACTGTATAGGGAACTGTCTAGATGACCCTTTATATTTGTCCGGTTGAAGCAAAGGGGCTTTGTGTCTGTGTATCAACCAACCATTGGATGTAGCTGATCACAGAAGAGGAGGTATAATTTCCAGCTCGGCAGCTTTCTTCATGGGAGAGCAGTGTCTGGGGAGAGGCTTAGCTGTGTGCTATCAGCAGCCACCGCTCCTGGCAGCTGAGGGAAATTCTGCCTCTGTCCTGAAGGGGATTCCATGTGGTACAACACAGCATCCACTACAAGAGTAATATAGATTCCTAATAAAATCTTTGGAGGCTGTACCAGGTTATCACCTATGGAAACCATTGCTTCTTAGTTTTTGCCCACAATGGTCTGTCCACCTGAACCGTTGTTTCCCTACATCCAAATGTCAAAAGCATATTACCCTTAAGGATTCAGCTCAAACACCATCTAGGAAAAACCTACCAGGAAATGATGCTGTTTTCAGCCATGATTTCTTCCTTCCTCTTTTGTACTCTCTTGGCACTCTACACCAGACCTGTATTACAAGTTTGCTTTGAATGGGGAAAAGATCCACTAAGTGAATGACTATGAAGCTGCTCCTCAAACCTGAGGCATAGAAAAACTAAGATGGAAGATGGTAGGGGGGGATAACATGAGAAATTCAGATAGGATACTTCAGTGCTATTTATTTCTCTGGGGTCTCACACCAATGACCCTAAGCCTGGGAGTCCCAGAATATCTGCTGTCCCATGTCATGATTTGTAAACTAGGTTCTTCTTTCTTTCACCATATTCTATGAACTGTTTCCCCATTATTCTAAAGCTTCAGTAGAAGGTTGTATAAATGTTCCATTCTTGACTTGGCCTTGTTTCAGAGACTTAAAGGGAGAGCAGGTCACTTCAAGGCCTTTTGTCCCCATTCCCCACCCTGACCCCATGCCCATTCATGGCTGAATCCTGCATGGTGGTTGTGATGTTAAGTATTGAAGAATTTTGCTGAGGGTGAAGGAAATATCAAAGAATAAGAATTTGAGTTCTCAGGTTTTCCTGTTCTTTTTCCAAGCAGAACTCTTCCCTGCAGAGTCAACCTCTGATTATGTTTTAATTTTTATTTTGCAGGGAAGTAATTTCTTTTACATTGAATTAAAATTATTCATATGCATGTTTTATTTCTTCATTAGACCTTAATTTACTTGAGATAAAGAGTAAATTTAGGAAAATCACTAGAAGAGTTAATTTTCCCATTGGCCAAATGAGTGGCTATAATTCTTCAAGGGCTCTTCTGTCTGCAGAACTTACTAATTTTACGTGAGTCCCTAAAATGATAGGATGTCACAATTCTAGAAAGGTTGAGAATACCTTATCTCTGGTTTCCATATTAGTTTGTTGGCAGATATGCTGCCTACATCTTTTTGTTATTGTCAAGTGAAATAACTGCTCTGGAACAGAGGGTGAGAATAACAAAGAAAGTAAAACAAAGAAATTTCACAACAGCCATCATTAGGAACTCAAAGGCAATTTGACCTAAAGCAGCTCTAAATTTTATTTTTTTTTCAAAAGATTTTATTCATTTATTTGACAGAGAGAGCACAAGCAGAGGGAGTGGCAGGCAAAGGGAAAGGGAGAAGAAGTAGCCTCCCCATAGAACAGGGAGCCCAATGTGGGGCTGGTTCCCAGGACCCTGGGATCATGACCTGAGCAAAAGGCAGAGACCCAACTGACTGAGCCACCCAGCTGCCCTGCAGCTTGAAATTTTAAAAGAGAAACAGAAAATGCAATCTTTTCTCATTTGCTGTTTCTTTAAACAAGTACACTCTACCTCCCCAAAGATTTCCCCCTAAAAAGAAAACACATTGCACAGCTTGACCTGTAATTTAAATCACAATTAAGCTTCCAGTTAGATTTTTGTCATAAATCTGCCATAAATACCCCAGCATTCCGTTAAATTCCCTTACCCTCTTAAACAGCATGACCCCAGTTTTATTTTTCCTAGACATAAAATGTTGAATTTCATGGATTTATGAGTTTCATGAATAAGACTAATCCGATGGCCATTTGTAGAGAAATTCTCACCAGATACTCCTAGATCCCATTAATTAATAAAAAATATTCAAAATAAATATTACTGCAAATTACTCTAAGTAGAATGCTGGCAATATTGCTTTGTATAAAAAGATGCCACTGACTGGAACTGTGAGGAACATTTCCTCCTGTTGTCCCTGCTCAGCACTTTGAACTATGCTACATCCAAGCTGCTTTTTACAAATCTACCTTTTATCCTGTCATTTATTCTTAGTGAGATACTACTTCTTCTTCACTTCCCTGAACACAAAGAAGTTGTTAAGATTTTACGTTTTTGACCTAAACCTGGGTACCCACTATAAATCCAAACTTGACTGAGAATGTCCAGCATCTGGTGAAATAGGTCAGCTGGGGTTTCAATAACTTGAGGGCTTCAGTAGTAACATGGAAAAGAAAGTTACCAGAGGCATTAAGACTGCTAGTTATTTCTAGGGCACTATAAGATTACTGCAAGAAGTTATGCTTTGTAATCAATAAAATAAGAACTGATATCCACTGTAGTATAAGCTCCGTGAGGCAGAAATTGTTGTACTCTTCACTGACATTGTAAGCACCCAAGCATTTGTTGAATAAATGGATGGACTTTAGTCCTGGCTTTTCTCTGTGATCAAAGTCTAGTTCTGTGATCCTGCTTCTTCATCTATAAAATGGAGATAATTGGTTCAGTAGGTTAAGCATCTGACTCTTGATCTCAGCTCAGGTCTTGATCTCAGGGTTGTGAGTTCAAGCCTGGTGTTGGACTCCAAGCTGGGAATGGAGCCTACTTTAAAAAACAAAATAAAAATAAATAATTATTGAGTTACATAAAGTAACTTAGGAAAAGCGTTTGGAACTTGGCACTAGTATACATCAATATTTTAAGCAGTAAAAGTAATAAGATGACAAGCTAAGTCATAAATGAGGTGTTTTTTAAATGAGATTATTTTAAATCATTGAACAGCAATGATGGGCAAAACTGTTTGAAAGTTGCAAACCCTGTTTTTTTCCCCTAAAATGTGAAGGATTAAATTTTTAGGCATAAAAAGCCTTTGTTTTTGGAGAATCATCTGGATACTCAAGTTTATACAAACATTGAGCAATGGTTCTCTGCTAGATTTTAGATATATAGCACCAAGAAAATAAAGAGCTTTCCTTAATATAGTAACATATTTATATTAACGTAGGCAAAATCTGTTTCTCTCAAAAACATGTTTCTTTACTGTGTATGGATCTAGAGTAGTCTATGCCTGTACATTATTGCTTGTCCTTATAGAAGTCAATAAGCATTTTCTTTTTTCCAAGTAGTGACCCATAGAGATTGGGAGAGGAGAACTAGAAATGGCAAAAAAGACTGGCAGACATGATTTTCAATGCCCACTGACAAAAGATATAAAGAGAATTAGATCTGGATTGCTGAAGCTGCAATAAGCTATGCCATGAATGTCCCACAAATGCTGTATTTTGAAGGGAAAAAAAAACCCCTCAAACTCTTAAAAATGTATTGATGTTACATTATCCTGGTCTGAAGTCCCTTGGGAAATAAAGGTCAGGATCCCACCATTTTGGGTAGGAGTGGGATTTGGGGAAAATAGAGTATAGGAAGAGTGAAGACTGAAGAATAGCCAGAGGGCTGGATATTCCCTATCTGCCACCCAACCGGAGTGGGGTATAAGTGGAGCAGAAGTTAGTGTTTGAAGATAAGGTCAGAGTTGGAAAGGGAGGAGAGAGAGTGATCAAGGTATACCTGAGTTTCTGTGCATGTTAATGTTTGATGGAGTATGCAGGTAATTACTTAGGAATTTTAAGAAGCATAAAAGTAACAAAACAACAACCAATGTTCATTTGAAAAATCTAAAAAACAGAATGCGTGTTCTCTAGTTTCAAAAGAATGCCCATCTTTATACTATGTTCTATATGTTCTTCTGGTTGTTCCTCAGTTCAGTAAACATTTATGGAGCACAACTCTGTCAAAGAACTGGGATGGATGCTAAGTATACAGACACTAATAAGGCAAGACCACTGCTATGAAAGTGCTCACAGTGAGGAGAAACAAGAATATAAATTATATAATGTATATAATTTATAATGTATATAAATATAATAACATGTAACAGGAGTCTGTGTATGTAATAAAGGAGCACAAAGGAGGGGTAGTAATTATATTGGGCAGCAACTGGGAGCTGGTGATACTTGAATCGTACTCTTTGAACCTGAAACTGCAGCTGTTCCATGGCATAATAGAAGCTTGTTTTTACTTTACAGGTTAAAAAAGTAGGATGGGGAAAGTATATGGGGCTGACAGCCTCTGAAGCAAAAAAGCTAGGATGGATATTCTATGGTAGGTTACTCAGCTTTATGATGATCACTTGGTCACTGATGGTATGACACAAAGAGAATATGGCTAGCTGGCATAAAAAAAATGTTTCAATGTTATATCAATCGGAAATAATCACTACCATTAATTTGCTGAGCCTTAAAATATTGAATAATTTGAGGAATATATTATGTATTTCAATAATCTGCATTTTTCAATGTTTCTGCATTTTTCTTTCTAACCTATTCTTTTCCTTTACCTTAATCAGAAAGCAGGAAATGAACTCCCTAAACTTACTCATATTCAACCAGTATTTATTGTCCACTGTGTGCTAAGCCCTGAGGTATGTCACAAAGATATGCCACTATATGAATAAAGCTCAGAAGAAAAATCTGATGAAAGGATTAAGAGATTAAAGAAGAGAATAGGAGCAATGTTTCCAGAAATGGATTAGATCTGGGTTTTGAAATAGACATAGGAATAGAAATACACATGCGGAGAGATATGGAGAGGATGGGCATTTCAAGTTTAGCACGTGCAAAGACACAGAGATGAAGAACATCAACATTTCAAGAATGACACAAAGTTCTTTAAAATGGCATACAAAATACTATATTATCTGAGGCTTCTGTGATCTCCTGTTCTAAATCTTGATAATTTTTACATCAAGCATTATGTTTATATTCTATGCCTTGTGCCATCTACTCTATTTATAATGCCTTTTACTCTTTCTCTGGTTATGTCTTTATACAAATCATCTCTACTCAACTATGGACTCCTTGGGACAGGTCCACATCTTCTTCATCTTTATATCCCAACACCTTACACACTTCTTGGCATAAGGTAGGCATTCTATAAATGCCTTCTGAATTCATTCATTCATCTATCCATTAACAAAGTTGGCATGCTATCTTTTGTCATTGGTTGGTTGGTTGGTTCACAGTAGTGAACAACAACAACAACAAAAAGACAAGGCAATCTAAAGAAGAAACAGGAGATGAGTCTGGGAAAGAAGGTTGAGAATGAATTATGAAAGGCCAGGCATGTCACCTTAAAGAGACTAGAATTAATTCTGTAGGCAGTTTCCACCAAGTATTTATACAGAGTGTAGAGATATCATATTTTTGATATAGAAGCCTAAGTATTTTGTAGAACTTTAGAGAGGGTAGAGACTGGTACTAATAAGTATTTGCTGAATTAGGAATTTAAGTCAGAATTCAAAGAATAAGAAATACTTGTGACTAGAGGACTGAAGAAGGATGTCGAAGACTACAGAAAATGTTAATTACAGAAGGGACAGAGTTTGTGAACTAAAAATCTAAGAGTGAAAAGTCTGTTTGAATCTAGTAAGAACTAACAGTAATAAAAGGGAACCCACTGGAAGAAGATCAAGCAGATGTGCATGGATTTGAAATAAAAAAGAAGATACCATCATGACAAAGAGAACAATGAAATGAGAATCACATTGGAGAAAGGGGATCCAGTAATCATCTCCATGAAGGAAGGGGTGTGGCAAAAGAGAAGGAGTAGTTTTAACTATAAACCAATACGGAAGTGATAAAAGTCAAGGAGAGCTGAAAACCTGCAATTACAAATAGGAAATAAGACCTTGGATTTTATGAGTATTATGTGAAAATATTTTCTTAAAAGCTAGTTGGTGCCGGACTTCTGTTTTTTAGGAAAAGCTACTTTATATGGAATATAAGAATCTGAAAGCAATGCTTACCGGTGCAAAACAGAGATCACTGATGTTCTTCATGAAAAGTAAATGAGAATGATGAGGGAGCGGAAGGCAAGCTGAGGACAAAGCACAAGCTGACACCCCACAAACCCCCACCGCCACTCCTAGGTGGGATATTCCTCAGGCATTCCTGGCTGCCCTAAAACTAAGAAAAGGAAAAAACAAAAAACAAATGTTTAACTAATAGAGATCACAGTCCCTCAAGACAGGAGCCTCTATCAGTGTGTAAAAGTCTTAGTGATTTACAAGGAAAAAGCATTCTTATCAATAGCTAACTTTCAGAGACCCTTAGACTCAATTTCTTGGAGTCCTAACAACACCTGCCCATCCATAGAGATGTGGGAAACAAAGGTAGAAGGGAATGTAAATAAAATAAAATTTCCTGGGGATCCCTGGGTGGCTCAGCGGTTTAGTGCCAGCCTTTGGCCCAAGGCCCGATCCTGAAATCCCGGGATCCAGGATCGAGTCCTGCGTTGGGCTCCCGGCATGGAGCCTGCTTCTCCCTCCTCCTGCTTCTCCCTCCTCCTGTGTCTCTGCCTCTCTCTCTCTCTCTCTCTCTCTCTATCATAAATAAATAAATAAATAAATAAATAAATCTTTAAAAAATAAAAAAAATAAAATTTCCTTATAACCTGCAGCCCATTGACAAGGACTTGTGATAGTCAGAGTATAACATCCAGGAAACTCCCAACTGTCTTAATGTTAATGCTTTGCTAAAGGGAAACACAACCTTGACAATGACAAAGCCTCCGATATCTGGTAGGTCCTCTTTAGCATATAAAAGTTCTTTTGAAAACCTCCCTTCTCTGATTCCACATTAAGATTTGTGTGGAATCAGAAAAGACCCCGAATAGCCAGGGGAATTTTAAAAAAGAAAACCATATCTGGGGGCATCACAATGCCAGATTTCAGGTTGTACTACAAAGCTGTGGTCATCAAGACAGTGTGGTACTAGCACAAAAACAGACACATAGATCAATGGAACAGAGTAGAGAACCCAGAAGTGGATCCTGAACTTTATGGTCAACTAATATTTGATAAAGGAGGAAAGACTATCCATTGGAAGAAAGACAGTCTCTTCAATAAATGGTGCTGGGAAAATTGGACATCCACATGCAGAAGAATGAAACTAGACCACTCTCTTGCACCATACACAAAGATAAACTCAAAATGGATGAAAGATCTAAATGTGAGACAAGATTCCATCAAAATCCTAGGAAGAACACAGGCAACACCCTTTTTGAACTCGGCCATAGTAACTTCTTGCAAGATACATCCACGAAGGCAAAAGAAACAAAAGCAAAAATGAACTATTGGGACTTCATCAAGATAAGAAGCTTTTGCACAGCAAAGGATACAGTCAACAAAACTCAAAGACAACCTACAGAATGGGAGAAGATATTTGCAAATGACATATCAGATAAAGGGCTAGTTTCCAAGATCTATAAAGAACTTCTTAAACTCAACACCAAAGAAACAAACAATCCAATCATGAAATGGGCAAAAGACATGAACAGAAATCTCACAGAGGAAGACATAGACATGGCCAACATGCATATGAGAAAATGCTCTGCATCACTTGCCATCAGGGAAATACAAATCAAAACCACAATGAGATACCACCTCACACCAGTGAGAATGGGGAAAATTAACAAGGCAGGAAACCACAAATGTTGGAGAGGATGCGGAGAAAAGGGAACCCTCTTACACTGTTGGTGGGAATGTGAACTGGTGCAGCCACTCTGGAAAACTGTGTGGAGGTTCCTCAAACAGTTAAAAATATACCTGCCCTACGACCCAGCAATTGCACTGTTGGGGATTTACCCCAAAGATACAGATGCAGTGAAACGCCGGGACACCTGCACCCCGATGTTTCTAGCAGCAATGGCCACGATAGCCAAACTGTGGAAGGAGCCTCGGTGTCCAACGAAAGATGAGTGGATAAAGAAGATGTGGTTTATGTATACAATGGAATAGAAATGACAAATACCCACCATTTGCTTCAACGTGGATGGAACTGGAGGGTATTATGCTGAGTGAAGTAAGTCAATCGGAGAAGGACAAACATTATATGTTCTCATTCATTTGGGGAATATAAATAATAGTGAAAGGGAATATAAGGGAAGGGAGAAGAAATGTGTGGGAAATATCAGAAAGGGAGACAGAACGTAAAGACTGCTAACTCTGGGAAACGAACTAGGGGTGGTAGAAGGGGAGGAGGGCGGAGGGTGGGAGTGAATGCGTGACGGGCACTGGGGGTTATTCTGTATGTTAGTAAATTGAACACCAATAAAAAATAAATTAAAAAAAAAAAAAAAGAAAACCTCCCTTCTCCCTAACCTCCCCCAACTCCTCAGTATATATAATCAGCCATTCCTTACAATCCTGATGAAGCAACTCCTGCCCACAAGTCCAGTCACAGTGCTTTAATAAAATCACCAATTTGCGCCATAGACATCTCAAGAATTCTTTCTTGGTCATCAGCTCCAGACCTCACCCCACCAACACCAACTCACACGCATTCAAAAACTACGTCATGAAGACCTCCTCTAAAATGATTGACTGAACTTTCCTTTATAAAGTAATACTGGATAAAATATAATAGTATCTTTGAAGAGGCACCTGCACCTCAGTATCTATGGCAGCAATGTCTATAATAGCCAAACTATGGGAAGAACCCGGATGTCCATCAACAGATGAATGGATAAAGATGTAGTGTATATACACAATGGAATACAACTCAACATCAAAAAAAATAAAATAAAAATAAAAAAATAAAAATAAAAATAAGGGAAAAAAGAAAAAGAAATCTTGCCATTTGCAATTATGTGGATGGAACTAGAGGGTATTATGCTAAGCAAAATAAGTCAGTCAGAAAAAGACAATTATGATCTCACTCATATGTGGAATTTAAGAAACAAAGCAGAGGATCATAGCAGAAGAGAGGGAAAAATAAAACAAGATGAAATCAGAGAGGGAGACAAACCATAAGAAACTCTTAATCATAGGAAACAAACTGAGGCTCGCTGGAGGGGAGAGGGATGGAGGGATGGGGTAACTGGGTAATAATGGACATTAAAGAGAGCACGGGATGTAATGAGCACTGGGCATTATATAAGACTGATGGATCACTGATCTCTACCTCTGAAAACAATACTACGTTATATGTTGATTGAATTTAAATTACAAAAAAATTGATGTAATAATTATTATATAAACCATATGCCAAGCTCAGTAACAAAAAGCAAAAACATGACAGGAAATTCTCAGTGCCAGAAACAAACTGATAAATTGCAGCCCTCCCACATTTTATACTTGGCTTTAGGGCTCGGGAGCCAGTAGCTGGGTTTCCGTGCACAAGCAGCACAAGGCCCAGCGCCTCAGTGAGGCAGAGGAATAGGAACTAAGCCCTCAGGTAAAACCTCGAGGCTTAAACAACTGCCAGTCACTGGGCCTGGAAAAATTCAACCTACTAGTCTGGGAAAGAGGCAAAGAAGTTTGTTCTTTGCTTGTGGCTTTGCATAGGGGTTAAAAACAAAAGGTACCTGTGAGAAATAAAAACCCCAGGCCTGCAAGATATAAATTTACAATATCTGCATAATTCAGAAACCACAAGCTGAGAAATAATCATTCACAAATGCCCCAGGATATTTAAGAGCCAAAGAACCCTGGCAGAAACAAATACATAACTGTTCTGAAGGGACTCTTTCACAACTCAGGGCATGAGAGACTCCCATTAAACAAAACAACCCCATCCCAGAACAGCACCATGGGAGGATATAAATCACTATGAGTAAAATTCAGCAAATGTTGTAAACAGTAGAGTTGGGAACTCAAAAGCTGGAGTACCTGAAAGAGAAAATAAAGTTATTTTATTAAAGAGGCAAAATAATAGAAATTATGACGAAAGAATACACAAAGAACCAAACAGAACATGTAGTACTGCAGTTTCATCATCGAAATGAAAATGAATGGGTCTAACCAGATCCCATAAGTGAATGAATATAGTCATCTCCTTTTCCATTCCTTATTTTTTTAAGAGATTTTATTTATTTATTCATGAGACACACACACACACACACACACACACACACAGAGGCAGAGACACAGGCAGTGGGAGAAGCAGGCTTCATGCGGGGAGCCCGATGCGGGACTCGATGCCAGGACTCCAGGATCACGCCATGAGCCAAAGGCAGACGCTCAACCACTGAGCCACCCAGGCGTCCCACCATTCCTTATTTTGGATTATGCTCCGCTATATTTGTCAAACAGGTTACACTTGGTGTATTCAAAATGAGCTCCTGTGCAATACAATTTTACAATATGAACTTCCGTCATTATGAATTCATTCCTTTGAACCCCAAATTAATCTCAACAAAATGAATCAACCTTTCCTTACGTCTGCAGGGAAGGTAAAGTCCTTTCATTATTTCTTCTGTCCTAAGTTGCGGGGAGAAAGGAATCATCTAGGTCTCAAGGGCTACTTTAGAAGTCTAAAATTAGAAATATGCACCCAGGGATAGAGGGTTCTTCCCAGTGCCCTGGAAGAGTAGACCAAATCTTTTTCCTAAGTCCTTCCTTATGGCTTTATCAGTATGTTTGTTGGTGCTGCTGCTTTGGACATAGGACTAAAACTTTACCAGCCTGCCAATCTTGAACCTTTCACAAGATCCATGGTGATGAAACAAGAACAGTGCTCTATTTCTATTACATTTACCCTATGGTCTATCCTTACTTCCAGCCCTTTTCTCTCCAAATTAGGGAGGTATTAGTGACTTTGTGCCTTGGTCTTCCCCACTTCCCTATGATCTCAGGAGGGGGCTATAAGTCAGCCATTAGTTGTTTCCTCAAATCCATCCAATTTCACAGAAATTCCTTATGTACCTGGCATGCTGGAAGACTAAAACTGATATAGATCTCTCCCTTAATAAGCAATATTCATTTTAGGAAATAATTGCAATGGAAGTAGGTATGTATATTCTTTTAACAACTCAGAATGCTCATCCAGCAAAAGTGCATTTGCAGTTTTCATCCATCTGACTTAAATATATAAGCTAATTATTAAGGGCAAAGGCTAATAGTGTCCATTTTCACTCCTCAAAAATGTTTATTTTTCACAACCTGGTAAAACCCACTTCAGGGCTTGTTGGCAAATTAAAATGCTCTACTCACAAAGTGATGAAGGGGACATAGTTGAGAGTAAATGTATGTTAAAGTTGAATAGGCCATTTGCAACAACAGGGATGGAGTTAGAGTATTATGCTAAGCGAAGTAAGTCAGAGAATGACAAATACCACATGATCTCGCTTATACGTGGAATTTAAGAAACAAAACAAACCAGCAAAGATTAAAAAAAAGAGAGAGAAAGAGCAACAAATGAAGAAACAGACTCTCTACAGAGAGAGACCAAGAAAGAGACTCTTAACTAGAGGGAAAAAAACTGATGTTTACCAGAAGGGAGGCAGGTGGGGGGACTGGGTTAAATGGGTGATGGGGATTAAGGAGGGGGCTTGTAAGCACTGGGTGTTGTATGGAAGTGTTGAATCCCTGGGTGGCGCAGCGGTTTGGCGCCTGCCTTTGGCCCAGGGCGTGATCCTGGAGACCCGGGATCGAATTCCACGACGGGCTCCCGGTGCATGGAGCCTGCTTCTCCCTCTGCCTGAGTCTCTGCCTCTCTCTCTCTCTCTCTCTCTGTGACTATCATAAATAAATAAAAATTAAAAAAAAAAAAAGAAAATTGAATAGAACCAATATAGGAGTTGTAGAATGTAGGGGCTGCAGGATTCAAGATAGACAAAGAGAAATACTTAGCTGTTAAAAGATGTGAGGCTAGTAACCATTGACATTACAGAAGGGGGTGGGATAGGAGTGTAAGTGAGTCTTTAGTAAATAAACCAAACCCCCCCAAAAAAACTTGTTTTGTTCCTTTATAAGTAGGGAAAGGGATCCCTGGGTGGCGCAGCGGTTTGGCGCCTGCCTTTGGCCCAGGGCGCGATCCTGGAGACCCGGGATCGAATCCCACGTCAGGCTCCCGGTGCATGGAGCCTGCTTCTCCCTCTGCCTGTGTCTCTGCCTCTCTCTCTCTCTCTCTCTGTGACTATCATAAATAAATAAAAAAAAAAATTAAAAAAAAAAAAGTAGGGAAAGAATTTCAAAACATAGGCCCATTCTTGGTAATTTTTGGTAGTTCCACTGGTGCCCAATGCTGCAAAGCCATTCTGGGCCAAAGAAAGACCTTTCTTTCTTCCTTTTTCTTTTTCTTTCTTTTCTTTTCTTCCTTCCTTCCTTTTTCTTTTCTTTTCTTTTCTTTCTTTTCTTTTTTTTCTTTCTGACATTTTAAATACGTGGTATAACACAGGGGACCGGGTGCACCGTGTTTTTCTGCATCACCTGGGGACAGTGCCCTCTGAGGCCGTCCTTCCTAAAGGACGGTTATTATCCGTATGCTCACCTCCGGCTGAAGTGGCCAGTTTGGTTAAGAACAGGACACGCTAATAAACACAGACCCCGGTTACGAGCGGTACTGGATTCTGATCACGAAGAGGACCGGTAGGTCACCATCACGAGGACGCGCTGCGGGGCTGGACGCCCAGCCTCTCCGCTCACCTGTAAGAGAACAACGTCACAGGTTTCAGAGATGCTGCAGGATTTTAAAGCCCTGGGAACCCAGCCTGACACACTGAGGCTCAACAAATACTAGCTGTCGGGTTTCCAAAGAAACTCTCGGACATGCTGGCTCTGCCACCGTTTTATAAGTGCAGGGAGCGGAACACCTGTTAGGCCACCCCCTGCTGCCGGCCGCACAGCTCCCGACGACCCCGAGTACCAATCTCCCTCCCCGACGCGAAATTGGAGATGAAAAAGCCCGCCAGGCTGGGGATGCCCGGGGGGCTCAGCGGTTTGGCGCCACCTGCGGCCCAGGGCGTGACCCTGGGGTCTCGGGATCGAATCCCGCATCGGGCTCCCTGCGTGGCGCCTGCTTCTCCCTCTGCCTGTGTCTCTGCCTCTCTCTCTCTCTCTGTGTCTCTCATGAATAAATAAATGAAATTTTAAAAAGATTTTAAGATTTTTAAAAGATTAAAAAAAAAGAAAAAGCCCGCCAGGGTCCGGAGCGCGGAGGGGCGGAGCCAGAACGCGCCCCCCAGGCCTCCCAAACTCCGCTCTTCCCCAGCCCCCCAGAAAGCGCAGCCTCCCAATTTTGATAAATTTGAGCCAAATAATCAGGTAAATTCTGAGGCTTCTGCAGGACGATGAGGACACGGGGAAAGAGGCCGCCCGCCTCCCCGCCTCCACGGCTCTACAACTACCCCGGCGCGAACCAGCGAGTCCCGCCAGGATCGCGGGACTCGGGGGCGGGGCCTCTGGGGGCGGGGCTTCTGGGGGCGGGGCTTCTGGGGGCGGGGCCTCCGGGCAGCCCGAGGCCAGATGGGGCCTAAACGGGGGCGGGGCCGGCGAAGCGCGAGGCCCCCAGGCTGCGGTGCGGGGCTGCCCGCGAGATGCCGGACGCCGGGCTCCACACAAGCCGCGTGCTCCTTTAGTCCTCAGGCCCCCGCCGTCGCACCCCCGGAGCTGCCAGTGTCGTGACGCCCTTTCCTACCTCCTGGTCGCTTTTACTGTTGGACGGGAGGGAAAAATGTAACCTCTACGTCAGGCATCTCCTAGGCACCGGCCAATGAACTAGGCAGCGGAGGTGGGGTCCTTTGCTCGCGCCGAAATTCAAAGGTATAAATATTTCCGGCCGGGTTGAGGAGCGCGGGCTGTGCGTCGGAGCCGCTATGTCGGGGTCCGCTTGGTAGCGTCCGAAAGCCCGGCAGAGTGGGCCGGTCTCTGCTTTTGCAACCAGGAGTAGCTTCTAGGGCACCTGAGACCCGGGCGGCTTGGCGCGGCGGGGAGGCGGGTGCGTCCGCGCGGCAGGTGGGGCCTAGTCGGGCAGTCCCGGCTGCCGAGGAGGACGCGTTGTTTCTGTGTGTGCGCGGCGGGGCGGCGGGTGGGGGGGAGACGGGTTCGCGAGAAGCGACCTCAAGCTAATGTTAGTCCTGATGGGTTCCCTGGCGGAGTGGCTCCTTTCTCTCTAGCCCGGGAGGAGGGCAAACAGGTGTTGGTAGAAAGGCCTGGTGGGGCGCGGGGACACGCCGAGTGCGAAACAACCTGGAGGGTATTGACTGACCCCCCCCCCCCCCCCCCCGCCCTGGAGTCTGGGGCCGAAGCCGTGGACATCAGCAAAGATCAATAGGAACTTGCATTGCGATGGTCTGGAGAGACGAATAGATACTGTTGAGTGTCATCTTGAAGTACGACGAAGGGAAAAGAGTGAGGGGATGGGGACAGGTCCGTTTTTAAATGGGAAAGTCAAAAAAGAGCCTAGTAAAGTGACATTTGAAGAAAGACGTGAGAGTGAGTCGCGTCAGTATCTGGAAACAGGGCACTACGGGCAGAGGGAGTGGGATGTGGAATGATCCGTTTCTGTTAGAGAATGATAAAGATGGGGAGGTAAGCCTGGGGAAGGAAGTCGGTGACTTCCAGGTTGAACTAATGGTTTAATTCACTTCCAACTGGTTAGATTGGAAAACGTGTCTTTTACATCAGAGGAAAGTAGCTCGGCAAGTGCCGGTTTTCTTTCTCTGGAAGCTGTCATTCTAATGTTTTTTTAGTCTTTCACGTACATTATGATTACAGATTTCTGTTCCACTTAATGTTCTCTGTTTTGTATAGAGCTGCTTTGCGGCCTGTTTGATTCCCAGCAGAAGTTTTGCCAGTCCTAGTCCCTGGTGACCATGCATGTCAAGTCCATCATTCTTGAAGGATTTAAGTCCTACGCTCAGAGGACTGAAGTCAATGGTTTTGATCCCCTCTTTAATGCCATCACTGGTTTAAATGGTAGTGGGAAATCCAACATATTGGACTCCATCTGCTTTTTGTTGGGCATCTCCAACCTATCTCAGGTAAACTTTCTGATGTACGTGAATCTTAAGTTTGGGGAGTCTCGAGGGAACCCACATTGAACGTAGAGACTATATTGCTAGTATCTCTTCGTTTGCGTTTTGAGCAAGTTTTATGTAAATCATTATACCTCACCGCAGTCCTTTAGAGGTAGATGTTATTACTCCACTTTCTGGTGAGAAAACAGAACTTTTGGGTTGCTTAAGGTTCATTTCCTTAAGATGTTTGGAGCAACACTCAAACTCAGGCATTGTTTAAGGCAGCCTTCTTCCAGAGTCTGGATTCCTACCCATCACTCTGCATCTGAACGGTGAAATTCTTAGATGCTGTCTTCCTAAATCTTTCAAATGAACTTCAGTTAAGAAATTAGTAGAAAACAATTCAATGGAGGGTTGGAAGAGTCCTGTGGAGAAAGGCCCTCATTTTAGGTGGTTTCCCATTTTCCTTTCCTCGCTTCTGAATGCAACTGTCCTCAGCTACTTAACAGATACTACATGGGTGCTTTTCCAACAGCAAGTAACCCATTTTTAATGCCTTTTTGTGCAGTATGGGGTTTTGTAGATGATAAACTTTTCTTTTGTTTTAGGTTCGGGCTTCTAACTTACAAGATTTAGTTTACAAAAACGGGCAGGCTGGTATCACCAAAGCCTCAGTGTCAATCACATTTGATAATTCTGACAAAAAGCAAAGTCCTTTAGGATTTGAGGTTCATGATGAAATAACAGTAACAAGGCAGGTGAGTGGCTACAAAATATTTGGATACTTAAGAACTTCTATCTGACCTGTTTTTTTGGCAATATGACTTTACTGGCAAAGTTGATGAGCAAATTGATCAAATAGACTCGACCTCTTAAGAATGTCTTCCTTATTTTAAAAATTTGATCATGCAAATTCCACCATTTACCAAGAGGATTGAAAGGGATCTGGAAACCTATCAGTCGGTACAGGCACTCAGCTGTGCTTAAATCTTGAACGGTATTTGAGTCTTCTCTGCTGGGATACCTATACTTGGGATCTTGTTACCTTCTGAGGTAATCTACTCTGTTATTGGGCAGGTCTAATTAAAAAGTTATTTCTATAAAGTGAGCCAAAGTATTATCATCAAGTTTTACATATTAAATCTGGTTCTTTGAGATCATAATCCATATTTTAATATTTCGGTTTAATATTGAGGTGTTAAATATTTAAGCTAAATCTTTCTAGGTCTTTCAACTGATAAAATTGTTTCTATTTCCTTCACTTGTCTGATTCCACTGAATACAAATTTGCGCTAGGTTTTTTTTGCCTTTATTTCATGCATGGCGCCTTAAATTGCATTTACGAGGATTAGTCTCCTTAGGACAGGATTAAGCAGAATTGTCACTTCATTTTAAGTGCGATTCTCTTTTCCCCTATATGACATTGGAGAGTTCAAAATACATTATGAATTCATATCCAACTTACTTAAAAATCACCGTAATTTTTAAAATGTGTATTAGCTGTGTTACTGCCATTTCTATTTGTAAGAAGGTTTTTGAAACCAGTGCAGGACCAGACCTTTGTCCCTTTATCTTGTTATAGTCATACAATGTTCCTTTGTCAGTTTTATTTTTAAAAATTCTGTTAAGTCCTGTTTACTCTCTATGTTAGCATTATGTAGCTTGTAGATTCTGCTTTCTTTTTTAATAAAAACCTTAAGAAAAAATAAGGCATTGACTAGGTTGGGATAAAATCCTGTTCTGTGTCATTAAGCATCCATCAGATACCTTTTAGGAATTTTCATAAGTCTTCTACTAATCTACCTAAAATTCCTGTCCTCATGCAGTCCATATGCCTTTATTTTCACCAAAATTTTGTTATAGGGATTTTTAAAAAATATTTATGTATACTAGATTTCTTGTTTAAATATATTAATATATGATCTATTAGCTTAATACTCCTGTCAAGAAAAGAAATGAATTAACACTCATCCAGTAGTTTGCTGTGTGCTGGGCATTCTTAAAGGCACTGGGAAATACAGAGAGAAAAATGAGCAACATCTTTTTAAGGACCTCAAAATACTGAGGATGACATGATTATGTCCATTAAGTGACAGTATAAGGGCTATAGTACAGTGTGAACAAGCTGGTGTCTGGTAGAAGTTGTTCTTTGAAGCTCTATGGTTACTCTTTTTCTTTCAAGAATTCAAAAGTCATGTCTTTATTAACTCCTTTTAGAATCTCTCAAGGATTGTTATCAAACTGCTTATCTTTGGGGCATTTGGGTGGCCCAGTCGGTTAAGCATCTGACTATTGATTAGGGGTCGTGATCTCAAAGTTGGGAGATTGAGCCCCCTTGTCGGTCTCCCTGATGGGCATGAGGCCTGCTTAAGAGTCTCTCCCTTTCCTCTTAAAAAAGAACTGCTTGTCTTTAGTTTTTAGTATCTACGTTCTGTTCTTTGGAAATTAAAAAGTGGAGGAAAGAAGGGTTAACCTCTGAGGGTGGAAAAATTACAGAGAATGATCATGTGTAGAATATGAAAGACTCCTAACTCTGAGAAAAGAACTAGGGGTGGTGGAAGGGGAGGTGAGCGGGGGGTGGGGGTGACTGGGTGGCGGGCACTGAGGTGGGCACTTGATGGGATGAGCACTGGGTGTTATTCTGTATGTTGACAAATTGAACACCAATAAAAAATAAATTTATTAAAAGAAAAAAAAAAGAATATCGTTTCACATGTACTTGAAAACAAAGTCAGAAGTGACCTTAGAGATCTAGTCCAATGCAGGGGAGGTTAGGAGGATTGTGCTTGGTTATATAATCCAAAAGTCCTTGGATTAGAAGTCGGTTATCTTGATTCAATCTATAGTCTTTTGACCACCTCCTACTTCCTCCATTATTTACTTAGGATTGGTTTTATTTACCATTTGTTGGACAGAAGAAACAAGTGAAACATATTTGGGAATTTGTCATTTTAGTTCAAGATACGTGTGTTCATTTATATTTTTAAAAATACTTCCCTTTTAGGTGGTTATTGGTGGTAGAAATAAATATTTAATCAATGGAGTAAATGCAAACAATTCCAGAGTACAAGATCTCTTCTGTTCTGTTGGCCTTAATGTAAACAACCCTCACTTTCTCATCATGCAGGTATTTTGTTTATGGTCTTTATATAATAGTTTTGACATCGTTTATTTTAATAGGACAAGTGTTTCATTTTGGCTTTTCCATTTTTTATTTTCTGTTGCACTGGTATTTGGGTACCTGTTAAGAAGTATGTGTTAGTTATGTGTATTGATATATTCTAACATACACATTTGAAGTTTAAAGAATGTCTAGAAGTAATTTTCTTTGACTTATTTTGTTATTACAAGAATAATACATGGTCACTATAAGAATGTATTTATTTTTAAAGATTTTATTTATTTATTAATGAGAGACACAGAGAGAAGCAGAGACACAGAGGGAGAAGCAGGCTCCATGCAGGGAGCGTGATGCGGGACTCGATCCTGGGACTCCAAGATCATGCCCTGGGCTGAAGGCAGGTGCTAAACCGCTGAGCCACCCAGGGATCCCCTATAAGAATTATTTAAAGTATATTGTCATAATGTATTCTTTCAGAGTATTGGGTTGAAGCATTTTATTATTTCAAATATATATTAAATTTTAAGTAATTTCCTTCCTGAGAGACTTACTCAAATGAAAAATAAGTGCTAATATTTTCTTGCCCTTATATTATCTCACTCGACTTATCCGCAAGGTCAATGGCATGATCCTGATGTGACCAAAATAACTTTATTTTTACTACATCACAGCCTTAAAGCTTAAAATTTATTTTAAATGAATCTAAATCCTTGGGATGCCTGCGTGGCTCAGTGGTTGAGCGTCTGCCTTTGATTCCGGGTGATCCCAGATTCCTGGGATGGAGTCCCACTTTAGGCTCCCTGAATGGAGCCTGCTTCTCCTCCCTCTGTCTGTGTTTCTGCCTCTCTCTCTCTGTTTCTATCATGAATAAATAAAATCTTAAAAAAAAATAATCTAAATCCTAAGTAATATGATGCTCTGAGACTTAGGTAGTGGGGTTTTGTCTTGTTTTTTTTTTTTTTTTTTTTTGGTAGCGATATTCTGGCATTGAAATAAAAGATTTTACGATTCTTTTTGAGGCTCACAAATGTGCAGTCTATTTCTAGAAATTATCTTGGAGTGTAGCCTTTAAAAAAAGACGTGTTAAACAATTATGCTAAAATTTATATATTTATATACTTATTGGACACTTTTATATCATTAATGTTGCCTCAGAAATACGGTCTGAGTTAATTTCATATTTTTTAATAACCATATCACTGGTAAGTGAAAAGGTAATTGGCAAAATTATGGAATTATAAGGTACCTTTGGTCTCAAATATAATAAAAGAAACATCTTTTCATGTAGATTAAAGAAAGAACTCCTTAAAGATTGGTATATTAGGATGGAACAGCTTCAGTGAAGATAAACATGTATGCCTTTAGGTAGGTGATTAATTTATCATTATAGTAACTGCCATTTTATTTTTCAGGGCCGAATTACCAAAGTATTGAATATGAAACCTCCAGAGGTAAGGATGCTATTTGTGGACAGTAAAAATTATAATTGTGAATAGTGTTTTAATCTTTTAAATCAATTTTTAAAAATTTCTTCCATTAAAATTCTTAGAAACATTATTGATTTAAAAGTGGCTAGTAAAGAATTTTTTTTTTAAAACTATTTGGCAAAAAAATAAAAAAATAAAAAAAATAAAACTATTTGGCGCTATACCTCCCTACCCATTTTTTTATTTGTTTGTTTTTTTTTTTAAGATTATATTTATTCTTGAGAGACAGACAGAGAAGCAGAGACATAGGTAGAGGGAGAAGCAGGCTCCTTGGGAGCCTGATGCAGGACTTGATCCTAGGAGTCCTGGGTCACGACCTGAGCCAAAGGCAGATGCTCAACTACTGAGCCACCCAGGTGCCCTACCACTTCACCTTTTTAAAGTTGTATAACATAACCCTTCTGATCCTTTGTTTCTTTATCCATAAATTAGAGTTAGTAGTCCATACCTCATGTCTTTTCTGAGGATTAAATGAGGATGTATAAGAAAATGCCTGGGACATTGGGGCGCAGATTTTTTTTTTTTTTTTTTTTTTAATAGAGGTAGAAGTGGCATATTAGTTGGTATGCGATGTAGTGATTAAACATATGTAGATGTTGCAAAATGATCCTTACAAATCTAGTTAACATCCATAACCAGTTACAATTTTCTTTTTCTTAGGATAACTTTTAAGATTTACTCTCCTAGTAACTTTCAAATATATAATACAGTATTATTAATTATGGTCCTCATGCTGTAACATGGTGACTACCATGTATATCCCCAGGACTTTTATAACTGAGAGGTTGTACCTTTTCACCTGGACCTATTTTGCCCACCCACTAACTCCCATCTTTGGTAACCATGAATATGTTCTCTATAAGCTCAGGGTTTTTTTTTTTCTTTTTTTCTTTTTAGATTCCGCATATAGGTTTTTTTTTTTTTTTTTTTTAATTTTTATTTATTCATGATAGTCACAGAGAGAGAGAGAGAGGCGCAGAGACATAGGCAGAGGGAGAAGCAGGCTCCATGCACCGGGAGCCCGATGTGGGACTCGATCCCGGGTCTCCAGGATCGCGCCCTGGGCCAAAGGCAGGCGCCAAACCGCTGCGCCACCCAGGGATCCCAGATTCCGCATATAGGTTATATGGTATTTGTCTTTCTCTGACTTATTTCACTTAGCATAATGCCCTCAAATTCTATCCACATTGTCACAAATAGCAAAATTGCATTCTTTTTTAAATAGCTTTATTATATGCCATTGTGTATATATGTATATATGTCACATCTTTTTATTCATTTATCTGTCAGTGGACACTTAGGTTGTTTCCATGTCTTGGTATTGTAAATGAGGGTGCTGATACCTTTTCAAGTTAGTACCTTTGTTTTCTTTGGATAAATAGCCAGAATGGAATTGCTGGATTACATGGTAGTTATATTTTTAGTTTTCTGAGGAACCTTCATAGTTTCCTATAATGACTGCACCCAACTTACATTCCTACCTGCCAACAATATGTAAAGGTTTCCCTTTCCCCATAGCATCACCAACACTTGATATTTCTTGTCTTTGTGATAATAGCCATTCCAACAGAGGGAATAGCTCATGGTTTTAATTTGCATTTCCTAGATGATTAGTGATGCTGAGTACCTTTCACATACACATTGGCCATCTGTGTATGTCTTCTGTGAAAAACTGTGTGTTCACATCCTCTCTCCGTTTTTAAATTGAATTGTTTGGTTTTTCTTCTTTTGAGTTGTATATACAAATTCTTCATGTATTTCTATGTTAGACCCGTAGCAGATTTGTGATTTACAACTATTTTCTCCTGCTCATAGGTTACCTTTTCATTTTGTTTATAATTTAATTTGCTTTGCAGAAGGTTTTCAGTTTGATATAGTTTTTGCTTTTGTTGCCTTGGCTTTTGGTGTCAAATCTAAAAAATCCCCACAATGACAAATATCAAGGAGTTTATTAACCAGTGTTCTAAGAATTTTATGTGCCCAATGACTGTATCAAGCAGCCCTTCTCAACCATTGTTCCATGTTAGACTTAAACCCTACAGAAAAAGAGTTGAGTGAAATTAATTCATTACATACAGTGGATTGCTTAGGGTATTAATACTTAATTTTAATTTTTTTCTTGAAACCCCCTTGAAAGAGTTGGTATGAAGGAATACGTGTTTTGTACAAGAACAAAAGTTACTCTTTTCTGTTGGGAAGAACTAAGAGAAAACTGATAATTGATAACACCAGTCTGTTCTGAACCTGTAGGTTATGCATATCTTCTTTAGATAACATTTTAAGGGGAAACTTCTAATTTGAAACCTAACAAATACATAGAAATCAAAAGTTTTGAGAGAAATAATCCTCTAGAGATAAGACTTGATGATGAATTGAAGCCTCTGAAAAAGAAGTGCTGGCAAAATTGTTCTACTTATAAAATTGTAATTGATGAGTATTTACCTTTTTCAGAGTGGTTTTCACATAAATTACTTTGTGTAATTCTCAACAGTATTGTGACATACTAAGTATCCTATGGATGAAGAAACTGGCATAACAAATTAAGTTACTTGCCCAAGTTCTTAGAGCAAGTGCCATGGTTGGGATGCATATGTTATGTCACACTTCATCCTGTTGTCAGAAAGGATTACTCTAAAGCGACAACTGAATGTTGTTAGCCTTTACTTTTTTTAGATTTTTAGACTTATATTTGAAGGAAAAGAGAGAGGAGTTACTGGCTTCAATTTTATTTTTAAATTTTTATCTTTAGATAATCTCTGTACCCAATGTGGGGCTCAAACCCACAACCCCAAGATCAGCAGTCACATGCTCAGCCAACTGAGCCAGCCAGACATTCCTGGCTTCAATTTTAAAAGAGTTTTTACTCTACATCCTCAGTGTAGCATGAAGTTTGATTTTTAGGTTGGCGTAAAGGCCAGAAAAGTTTCTTGAATGTTAAGGCTATGGGGAATACATGCATTTGTATGTACTTCTTTGATCCATTTGGGGCATTATTTGGTAAGATATTTAGTGAAGTTAAGACCTTAAATGATATACTTAATGTAAACTCAAATGAAGTTCTTTATCTTGGATTCTTAAAACATTAACGTAATTGTCTTTCTAGATTTTGTCCATGATAGAAGAAGCAGCTGGAACCAGGATGTATGAATACAAAAAAATAGCTGCCCAGAAAACTATAGAAAAAAAAGAGGCTAAGCTGAAAGAAATTAAGACGGTAATTAAATTTACATAAAATATTTTTAAATATGAAAGTAATTTTAGAGTTTCTGTACTGCAAAGAGGAAATTCCCTCTCCCAATTTTTCCTTAGACTTCATAGTATTTTCCTTTCAAATTTTTTTAATGGTACTTTACATACTGAAAAATTTGATTTTCCTTTATTTTCCAGATACTTGAAGAAGAGATTACTCCAACCATTCAAAAATTAAAAGAGGTATATACTGTATAGAGGTTTGCCAGCTAGAATGTCTCAAAATTGGTGACGGTATTTAAGATCATACAAATAAAGATGAAATGTGTGCCACAGGAATTTTTCTGTAGGATGAAATAAGGAGTTAGAGTTGATATTTGATCATCAGCCTTCTGCTTGTAGAAGACATGTTCTGCATATCTATTAATCATAATGATTTCAGAGATCACTGGTGATCCCAGAAAATGATATGCCAATCATTTTGTAATGATTCATAATGATGTAACACTTTGTTGAAGAGAAGTCTAGACTTTCTGAATAATTAGAATTGAGTGGGACATTTCTTGAGGTTATGACATTCATAATACTCCTGCTGGTAGAGTGGATAGTTTCTAGGATAATAGAGGCTATCGCTGTAATTATTGCTATCAAGAGAGTTGGTAAGTGAAGGGAACTGAAACATGTCCAGGATTTTTCTATAATTTTTAAAGTTTCTGACGCCATCAGCGTTTCAGTGAAAAAATGCATTGAGGGCGTATTGATTTTAAAGTTGTCCATTGGGACGCCTGGGTGGCTCAGCAATTGAGTGTCTGCCTTTGGTTCAGGTTGTGATCCCAGAGTCCCAGGATCGAGTCCTGCATCGGGCTTCCTGCATGGAGCCTGCTTCTCCCTCTGCCTGTGTCTCTGCCTCTCTCTATGTCTCTCATGAATAAATAAAGTCTTTAAAAATAAATAAAGTTGTGCATTTAGGAATTCATTAAATGTTCATTAAAATTCAATACTTCTCAAAGTTGTCTTCTGAATCCATATAGTATTATGGATGTTATTGGAAGGACTGAATAGTGATCTTGAAGGTATCCTGTTTATAGGCATGTTTTAGTAGAAAACACTAAATCAGAGTGAATTTATTTTTTAAAAAAGATTTTATTTGAGAAAGAGTGCACACAAGAGCACAAGCAGGGGGAGAGGGATAGAGGAGGAAGCAGACTCCCCACCAAACAGGGATGCCCCGGACCCTGGGATCATGACCTGAGCTGAAGGCAGACCCTCAGACAACTGAGCCACATAGGTGCGCCTAGATCATGAGTTTAAACCTGGGTTTTGGGCAGCCTGGGTGGCTCAGCGGTTTAGCACTACCTTTGGTGCAGGGCGTGATCCTAGAGACCTGGGATCGAGTCCCACGTCAGGCTCCCTGCATGGAGCATGCTTCTCCTTCTGCCTGTGTCTTCTCTGCCTCTCTCTCTGGGTCTTTCATGAATAAATACATAAAATCTTAAAAATAAATAAATAAACCTAGGTTTTACACCCGATTTTGCAAAATTCATTCTGAATCTGACATTAGGTCATTTAACCACACCAAGTTCATTTCTTCATCTGTAAGTTACAGAGATTTTCATTATTACTCTGTCTACGCTAGCAGGTCCTTAATGGAATCAAGTTAGTAATGTGTAAGCATATGTTTATAAATAAGTTACATAATTGATTGTTGGGTAGGTATCTTGATAATACTACTACAAAATACATGTAATAGTGTATTATTGGTGGTTGTATAGGTCATACTGATAAACTATTACCCTCAGTTTATGAACCTTTTATCTACATTTCTTTGTTAATCCCAACTGCCTGATTATATATTAGAAGAAATAGCCACATAGGATTCACTGGTGATGGTATAATGCTATTTGAAAAGCCACTAATGTTTAAGTTTCTATAATCCATGATCACTAACTGAAGATGAAAACTGTTATGGGAAGTTTTATACATGTTGCTATAGTTTGAGTCTTTCTAAATTTGTTGAAAAATATGAAGGTTGAGTTATACTTTATTGGTGATTTCTTTTCCAGGAAAGATCTTCTTACTTGGAGTACCAAAAAATAATGAGGGAAATAGAACATTTGAGTCGCTTATATATTGCTTATCAGTTTTTGCTGGCTGAAGATACAAAAGAACGCTCAGCTGAGGAGTTAAAAGAAATGCAAGATAAAGTTGTAAAGCTTCAAGAAAAATTGTCTGAGAATGACAAAAAAATAAAAGCACTTAGTCATGAAATAGAAGAGTTGGAAAAAGGAAAAGATAAGGTCAGACATACATAAGAAGAGATGATATACTGTAAAAAATTATGTATAGTAACTAAGGTTCGCTGGATGTAGTCTTCCATATTGATTTGTTAATCTTTATGATAAGCTTATAAAAAGTCAGTCTTGAAGTCCTATAAGAAAATGATGGCATGAGTAAATTATAAGTACTTTGATTGATTTGGATGCATTTGATTATAGGAAATTGGAGGTAAACTCCGATCTTTAGAAGATGCTCTTGCAGAAGCTCAGCGAGTTAATACTAAATCTCAAAGTGCCTTTGATCTCAAGAAGAAAAATCTGGCAAGTGAAGAGAACAAACGCACAGAGCTAGAAAAAAATATGATTGAGGTAAGTAAATACGGAGTTCAGTAAATATGAAGTCCATTTCATTAATATTTATTGCTTGTGTGTGCTATGGACCAAGTGCAGTTGTTTGGGCTACAGATAGAGCAGTGGACAAAATGACAGATTGGACCAGTGCCTTTTGGGTCTTCATTCCAATGAGGAAAATGATGATAAAATAGGTGAAATATATAGCGTGTTATATAGTGATAAGTGATTTGGAGAAAATGCAGGGGAGAGTTTTAGGAATATAAAGGAGGTGGGTACAATTAGGGATTTTTAAATTGGGTAACCACTGGAGATCTCATTGAGAGGGTGATATTTCATTAATAAGACCTGAAGGAAGTCCGAGAACCATGAAAATAAATTGGCTCTGGGGTAAGATGTACCAGTAGCAGTTGTCCCAGGTACCTACGGTATTAGAAATAAAAATGCAGGGAGACTAATTGTGGCCAGTTAGCACTAAGTAGGAATACAGAAAGGTAAAAGGAACGCAATCAACATGATTTTATAAGACGTGAAAGACTCTGATCTTTATTCTGAGTGACATGGGAAGCTACTGTAGCTGGCTAAGAAGAGAAGAACAAGATCTTTCATATTTTAATAGTACTTTCATGGTATTTAGAGAATAATATAAAGATAAGGGGAAGAAGCAGGTAATTCAGGTGGTAGGTGCCAATGATAGCTCTAGGATAGCGGTATAAATGGGTGTATTGAGAGAAATTATAGGATCTTATGAGTATTTTTAAGGGTAGGTCCAATAAGGTAGTCCAGACAGATTGGTTGCTGAAAGTGGAAGAAAGATCTGATGGATACTGAAGATTTTTGTCTTTGATAATTGGAAATAGCATTACCATTAGCTTAGTGGAAAATAGGAGTACACTGTGAACATAATAAGCTTAAGGTGCCTGTTAAACTAAGTAGAGATGTTGATTAGGTGGTTGAATATAGGAATATTGAATCTGATCTAGAGAGACAAATCTAAATACAAATGTTGGCATGCCCCAGGGCTTGTGCTCAAACTTCTTTTATATGCACTCATTTCTTAGGTAGTTCCATCCAGCCTGGTAGCCCTAAAATACCATCTGCATGGTGATGTTCAGATCTTTAACTAAACTGGACTCTTTCCCTGAATTCTATATTTATTTGTCCAGCTATTTGATTGACACTTATACATAGAAAGAGTCTAAAACTTAATGTATCCAAAATAAAAATTTTTAAGTTTTCCCTAACTACCCAAACCTTTTTCAGTACTGAATTTTCCCACGTCAGAAAATGGCACCACTATTAACCTAATTGTTGGATCTAGAAATTAGAATCCTCTTGCATTCTCTCTTTTTTCTCAAACTCTGTCAGAAAATTCTCCTGACTTTAAAAGTACATCCTTAATACAGCCACTTTTCATCACCTCCATCACTGCTAACCTGTAGGCCGTCACCTCCCAAGAGGGATGCTGTAATGGAGTCCTTACCACTTGCCCTGCTTTTACTCCTGCTGCTCTACAGTCTGTTCTTCACAGAAACTGAAATATAAATTGGATCACATCGCTCTTGGGCTTAAAGTTCTTTAATGTTTCAATGTCACATATATAATTAAATTCAGCCTTTACCACCTTTACCATGGTCCACAAGACTGTACATGTTAGGACTTCTGGCACCTTTCCACTCGGTCACTTTGCTCCAACCACAGTTCCTCAAACATCCAAGCATATTCTGCAGAGCTTGCGTAGTTGTGTCCCCCTAGCATCAGCATGATCACTCCTTTTATTTCATGTAGGTTTCTGCTCAAAATGTCATCACAAAAAGGCCTTCCGTCATTCTTCTTAAAATAGTAGTTCCCATCACTTTCTGTCCCTTGCTTTATTTTTTACTATGTCTTCCCCTCTAGAATATAGGGTCCCTGAAGACCTGTGTCTTTAATGTCTAGAACAATGCCCAGTAGATGTTAAATATCTAATATTTAATGAATCATGAGCTAAACATGTAGGCCAAAATTTTTGGTCACTTTCATGTAAATAATATAGCTGGATTCCCCGCCCCAGGCTGTTATCTTACCGTATATGGTGTTTTAGTGTATATAACTTAAACGGTATTAAGTATTAGTAATGCCGTTCACACAAGTATTTAATATTTAAATTTTATGGCTTTTGATAGTTTATAAATTTTCATGTACATGTTCTTAGTCCTACAATCTTCACTTTGAAGCCTGGAGTAGAATGGTTATTACTTTTTTAGAGCTCTAGAAAGTTATTTTTTAGTTTCTTCAAATGACTGGTTTGTGCTATTATTTAACTAATTTCTGAATTAGATTGTAGCATGTGGAATAAAAGTATTTCTGGTAGTATAAGGGTACATTTATCCCGAAAACAGAGAGGGTGAATTGAAAAATGGAAATAAAGTTTTAAAGTTAGGATGGTTAAATTATTTTCCTTTTAACCATGCCCACTTCAGAATGCTATGAAATTTGATGACATAAGGGCATAGGTATATAAGAAAAAATGGGAATCTTTCCTAAAACATAATATTTTCCAATCTGAAACTCTTCCTGAAGGATTCTAGAACTTTAGCAGCAAAGGAAAAAGAGGTTAAAAAGATAACAGATGGGCTGAATGCCCTTCAAGAAGCAAGTAATAAAGATGCTGAAGCTTTGGCTGCTGCACAGCAGCACTTCAATGCTGTTTCCGCTGGATTGTCTAGTAATGAAGATGGTGCAGAAGCAACTCTTGCTGGTCAAATGATGGCCTGTAAAAATGACATAAGTAAAGCTCAGACAGAAGCCAAACAGGTAAATATAGACATTAATGATTGTGTGATTGCTCTTTTTTTTTTTTTTTTTTTTCTTAAGAAGCTGCTATGCCTTGACAGTTGTTATAAAATGATGAAAATAATCAGATCGATGTGAAGGAATTTGTTATCTTGCTGCTTTATAGCACCTAATGAAATGAGGTGCTTTATAGCACAATGAAATTCAAATATGTTAACTGCTAAATATTGATGACAATAGTTTGAGATGCTATAACATTAAATACCCTCCTAGATTAGTTGAAATTGTAAATACAATAAATGCTTTATTCTATTTGTAGTATTGTATGAAATATTTGAGGTTAATTAGTTTGTTGTTTTTGCTGTTTTAGTGGCAACATAAAGTCACAGTCTTAAGCTCTAACAGGACAACAAACATCCTGCCCAATTCTGTGCCCCCACATTTAGTCCTTACCTTTCATCCTTGAGGTTATCTCTACCTCCCTCTTAGTCTTTCTAGTCTTCCATTTCCCTACACTGATTTCATAATCTTCAAAGCTTGTCATTCAGGCTTTCAAATTTGTTTAGATAGTTGTACAGCTTTTAAAGTCCTATACATGCAAGAGTTTTGAGGGCAGAAAGAAAAAATATATTTTTTCACACATTATCTTTTAAAAGAAGACTCCTCTTTAAAAATACAGATGTTTGTGTCTGTGTTGTATTACTCCTGTTCAACATTTCTGTTATGCATTTGCAACTTTTCCATTCAAAGATGATGGTCACAAGAAATTTGTAAGAGATCAATAACAAAAAAACTTGCTAGTCCTCTCAGATTTTCTGTAACTTACTGTATATTGGGAAAAGTCCACCATTATTCAGTCTTGGATGACACATCCAGTTCGATCTCAGAATATGAGTTCATGCTTTTAAGGAACAGTCCTTAGTTATATAAACTAGCATTTGAATATCAAACTTCTGGCATTGAAATTTCTCTTGTTAGTTTCCTGTTCCAGTTGAATTTTCTTATTGCTCAGTACAGTTTCTCCATTGTTAATTGAACAACACTCAAAAATACACAAATAACAAATGGGCATACGTAAGTGGAAAGGAAGAGAACTAGTGTTCTGATTACTAGATTTCTGTTGTGTTTTTAATTTAACAGCTAATGGCAGTTATTCTTCAATATAATTTTTGAACTCAGTAATGTCATCTTTTGTAAGTATCTAAAAACGGATTTAAATTATAAGTAATGACTTATGTTAAGCATTTATTTGTCTAGACTGAGTTGTTTTCTGAGGAGAAAATACTGGGAAATGATTCATCTCTTGAAATATTAATGCAAGTCACCTAATAGTTACATTTTAAGTCTGATGTTTCTTAAACCAATCTGCATCTATGGTCATTTAATCACTAGCACTATCTGCCTCAAATAGTCTATTAAATTTTCAATAACAGGCTCAGATGAAGTTGAAACATGCCCAACAAGAATTAAAGACTAAACAGGCTGAAGTTAAGAAGATGGATAGTGGCTACAGGAAAGATCAAGAAGCTTTAGAGGCTGTGAAGAAACTTAAAGAAAAACTAGAAGCTGAAATGAAGAAGCTAAATTATGAAGGTTTGCATTTAAACACCTGATATTAAATCATTAGGAGGCAGTGATTGTTGATAGAAACTAAATTAGGGATGTCTGGGTGGCTCAGTGGTTGAGTGTCTGCCTTTGGCTCAGGATGTGATCTCGGAGATCCCGGATCAAGTCCCACATTGGGCTCCCTGCATGGAGTCTGCTTCTCCCTCTGCCTGTGTATGTCTGTCTGCCTGCCTCTCTCCCTCTCTGTCTCTCTGTCTCTCATGAATAAATAAGTAAAATCTTAAAAATAAAAATATAAATAAATAAATAAATAAATAAATAAATAAATGAAATAGCAAGTAGGAATTTTTTTTGACTCTATTAATGGATGTTAGTATAAGTATAGAACAGTTGATCCCTGAACCTAAGTTTGAACTGCATGAGTCTACTTGAGACTTTTTTTTTTAAATAAATACAACTGGGTATTATAAATGTATTTTCCTTACATTTTTCTTTCTTTCTTTTTTAAATATTTTATTTATTCATGAGAGACAGAGGGAGGCATAGACATAGGCAGAGGGAGAAGCAGGCCCCCTGCAAGAAGCCCGATGTGTGGGACTCGATTCCAGACCCAGGGATCACGTCCTGAGCCAAAGGCAGACACTCAAATGCTGAGCCACCCAGGTGTCCCTCCTTACAATTTTCTGTAGCTTACTTAACTGTAATAATACAACATATAACGCATATGACATAGAAAATATGTGTTAACCATTTATCTTATCAGTAAAGCTTCTTGTCGATGTTTGGTTCATTAAGTTTAAGTTTGAGGATCAAAAGTTAAACACAGATTGAGGGATATCTGCTTCAGTTGGTAGAGCATACAGCTCTTGATCTCAAGGTTGTGAGTTCAAAACCTGTTTTGGGCCAGAGACTACTTAAAAAAAAGTTAAACATGGATTTAGAACTTCATTTAGAACTTCTTGGGACACATTCTTCATGTGTCAGTGCCCCAACCTCTCCCCGCAACAACCATCCCATTGTTTAAGGGTCAACTAAGTATAAAACAGCTGTTTTGTTTTGTTTTATTTTATTTTAAATCCCAGTATACTTAACATACAGTGTTATATTAGTTTCATGTGTACAGTGTAGTGATTCAACAATTCTATACATTACTCCGTGTTTATCATAAATGTACTGTTAAACCACTTGTTTCATTTCACCCATCCCCTTATCACCTCCCCATCAGTTTAACTATAGTTAGGAGTGGTTTTTGGGGGATACCTGAGTGGCTCAGTGTTTGGTTTGGCTCAGGGCGTGGTCCCAGAGTGTTGGGGTCAAGTCCTGGATTGGGTTCCCCACAGGAAGCCTGCTTCTCTCTCTGCCTCTCTCTATCTTTCATGAATAAGTGGATAAAATCTTTTAAAAAAGTGGTTTTTTGGTTTGTCTCTCTTTTTCCTTATTTGTTCTTTTGTTAAATTCCACAGGAGTGAAATCATATGGTAATTGTCTTTTTCTGATTGAATTATTTCACTTAGCATTATACTCACCAGATTCACCAATGTTGCAAATGGAGAGATTTCATTCTTTTTTGTGGCTGAGTAATATTCCATTGTCTGTCTATACTATATGTTCTTTATCCATTCATCTATTGATAGACACATGGACTGCTTCCATAATTTGGCTATTGCAAATAATTCTGCAGTAAACATAGGAGTGTGTATTTTTTTTTTTTAATTCGTGTTTTCATTCTCTTTGGGTAAATATCCAGTATTGGAATTATTGGATTATATGATAATCCTATTTTTACTTTTTTGAGGAACCTCCATCTTGTTTACCAAATTGTTTACACTATTTTGCATCCCCATCAACAGTGCACAAGTGTTCCTTTTTTCCACATCCTTGCTACCACTTGTTGTCTCTTGGGTTTTTTTTATTTTAGTTAGCTATTCTAATAGGTATGAACTAATATCTCATTGTGGTTTTGATTTACATTTGCCTGGTGATGAGTAATGTTGAGCATCTTTTCATGTGTATGTTGGCCATCTGTATGTCTTGCAGAAATGTCTATTTGTCTTCTGCCCGTTTTTAACTGGATTATTTATTTTTTTAGTGTTGAGTTGTAGAAGTTCTTTACATATTTTGGATACTAACCTTTAATGGATATGTCATTTGCAAATACCTTCTCCCATTCCATAGATTGTCTTAATTTTGGTGGCTGTTTCATTTGTTGTACTGAAGCTTTCTATTTTGACATAGTCCCAATAGTTTATTTTTGCTTTTGTTTCCCTTGCCTTAGAAGATCTATCTAGAAAAATGTTTTTATGGCCAGTATCAGAGAAATTATTGCCTGTGCTTTCTTCTAGGATTTTTTGGTTTTAAAAAAGTCTCACATTATTAGGTCCTTAACCCATTTTGAGTTTATTTTTGTTTATGGTGTAAGAAAGTGTCCAGTTTCATTCTTTTGCAGACAGCTGTCCAGTTTTCCTAGCACCACTTGTTGTAGGGGCTTTTTCCTACTGTATATTCTTTCCAGCTTTGTCAAAGATTAATTGACCGTATAATAATGGGTGTATTTGGGGGTTCTCTTTTATATTTCATTGATCTATGTGTCCACTTTTGTGCCTGTTATGAATACTGCATCTTTATAGTATATCTTAAAATTTATGATTGTAATACCTCCAGTTTAGTTCTTTTTTTTTTTTTTTTTTTCAAGATTGCTTTGGCTATTCAGGGTCTTTTGTGGTTCCATACAAATTTTAGGATGGTTTGTTGTAGTTCTGTGAAAAATGATAGTTATTTTGGTAGAGATTTCATTAAATCTGTAGATTGAGTAGTATGGAGAGTTTAACACTATTTGTTCTTCTAATTCATGAACCTGGAATATCCTCCCATTTGTTTATGTTGTCTACAATTTTATTCATCAGTGTTTTATAGTTTTCAGAGTATAGATCTTTTACTTCCTTGTTAAGTTTATTTCTAGGTGTTCTATCATTTTTTGTGCAATTGTAAATGGAATCTTTTCCTAATTTCTCTTTCTGCTGTCTAATTATTGGCATATAGATCTTTCTGCTGTTTCATTATTGGTGCATAGAAAGGCAGTAGATTTTTGTACATTGATTCTGTATCCTGCAACTTTACTGAATTCACTTATCAGTTTTTAGCAGTTTTTTTGGTGGATCTTTCGGTCTTTTTATACGTAGTATCATACCATCTGGAAATAGTGAAAGTTTTACTTCTTTACTAATTTGGATGCCTTTTATTTCCATTTTGGCTGATCACTGTGGATAGGACTTTAGTACCATTGTTGAATACAATTGGTGAGAGTGAGCATCCTTGTCTTGTTCCTGATCTTAGGGGAAAGCTCCATTTTTTTTTCCCCATTATGATGTTAGCTGTGGTTTATTCCTATAGAGTCTTTATTATGTTGAGGTATATATCCTCTAAACCTAGTTTGTTGAAGGCTTTTATTATGAATGGATATTGTACTTTGTCAAATGCTTTTTATCTATTGAAATGATCTTACGGTTTTTATCCCTTATCTTGTTGATGTGACATATTTTTTTTTTTTTTTTTTTTTTTTTTTTTTATTCATGATAGGCACACAGTGAGAGAGAGAGAGGCAGAGACACAGGCAGAGGGAGAAGCAGGCTCCATGCACCGGGAGCCT
Source organism: Canis lupus baileyi (assembly GCF_048164855.1). Taxonomy (NCBI): domain Eukaryota; kingdom Metazoa; phylum Chordata; class Mammalia; order Carnivora; family Canidae; genus Canis; species Canis lupus. The sequence continues at coordinate 61,944,446 of NC_132847.1, forward strand.
GACGTGGGATTCGATCCCGGATCTCCGGGATCGCGCCCTGGGCCAAAGGCAGGCGCCAAACCGCTGCGCCACCCAGGGATCCCGTTGATGTGACATATTACAATGACTGATTTATGAATGTTTAACCAGGAATAATTCACACTTGGTTGTGGTGAATGATTTCTTTTAATGTATTGTAGGATTTGGTTTGCTAATACCTTGTTGAAGATTTTTGCATCTATGTTCATTAGAGATACTGGCTCTTATTAGTTCTCTTTTTTGTGTGGTATCTTTGTTTTTTTAATCAGGGTAATGCTGGCCTCATAAAATGAATTAGAAAGTTTTCATTTTCTATTTTTTGGAATAGATTGAGAGAAGAATAGGTATTAACTGTTCTTTAATATTTGGTAGAATTTGCCTATGAAGGCGTCTGGTCCTGGACTTTTGCTTTTTGGGAGTTTTTATATTACTGATTCAGCTTCACTGATGGTAGTCAGTCTGTTAAAATTTTTTATTTCTTCCTGTTCCAGTTTGGTTAGGTTATATGTTTCTAGGAGTTTATTCTAGGTTATTCAGTTTGTTTGTATATATTTCTTCATAATATTCTCTTACAGTTTGTATTTCTGTGGTGTTGGTTGTTATTTTTCCTCATTTCTGATTTCATTTGTTTTGTCCTCATTTTCTTATTGAGTCTGGCTTAAAGTTTTGGTTTCTTTTATCTGTTCTGTTCTTTAGTTCTATTTCATTTGTTTCTGCTCTAACTTTATTATTCCTTCTTCTGGTTTTGGGTTTTGTCTGTCTTTCTAGCTCCTTTAGGTAAAAGGTTAGGATATTTGAGGTATTTCTTGCTTCTCAAGGTAGGCCATTATTGCTTTAAACTTTCCTCTTAGAACAGCTTGCTGCATTCCAACTATTTTGGACCATTGTGTTTTCATTTTCATTTGTCTCCATGTATTTTATTCCCGCCCCCCCCCCCCCCCGCCCCTTGATTGACTGATTCATTCTTTAGTAGCATGTTTTTGTCCTCCATGTGTTTGTGCTCTTTGCAGACTTTTTCTTGTGGTTGATTTCTAGTTTATAGCATTGTGGTCAGAAAAGATGCATGGCATGAATTTGTTGAGACTTCTTTTGTGGCCTAATATGGGATCTGTTCTGGAAAATGTTCCATGTGCATTTGAAAAGAATGATGGCCTTGGTGGACAGATGGCCTTGGTGGCCTTTCAGCACTTGAGAGTATCATGCCACGCCCTTCTAGCTTGCAAGATTTGCACTGAAAAATCAACTAATAGCCTATGGAGTTTCCTTGTTTGTAACTATTTTCTCTTGCTATTTTTTAAATTCCTCTTTATCACTACTTTGTCTTGGTCTGGACTCCCTGGGTTGATTTTTGTTGGGGGCTCTGTCTCCAGATCTCAATTTCTGTTTCCTTCCCTAGATTCGGGAAGTTTTCAGCTATTATTTCTTCAAATTTTCTGTTCCTGAAAGTTATTATGCGTGATGGTATTGCTGACTTCTGTAAGTCTGTTTTCATTTTTTATTTTTTTTCTATCACCTGTTCAGCTTGATTGCTTTCTGTTACTCTGTCCTATAGGTTGCTTATCTGTCCTTCTGCCTCCTGTAGTCTGCTGTTTGTTCCAACTTGTATATTTTTAATTTTGGTTATTGAGTTCTTCATCTCTGATTGTTTGTTTGTTTGTTTGTTTTTTAATGTTTTCTGTCTCTTTGTTAAGGGTCTCATTGAAGTCCAGTCTTTCCCAAGTCCAGTGAATATCTTTATGATCATTACTTTACATTGTTTATCAGGCATATTTGTGTTTCATTTAGTTCTCTTACTATGATTTTGTCTTCTTCTTTCCTTTGGGATATATCCCTGTATCCCCTATTTTGACTAACTTTGTGTCTGTTTTTATATGTTAGGAACATTAGCTAAATCTCCTGATCTTGAAAGTAGTGACCTTATGAAGCTGAATACCTATAGTGCCCTGCAGTGCAGTGTCTCCTGTTCACCAGAACCTGATGCTTTAGTGGTATCAGAACCTGATGCTTTAGTGGTTTTATGTCATGTGTGTAGCCTACTGTTATGGCTCAGCTGCTTTTGCCTTCAGTCTAGTTGTCTGGAATGTCTCTTTGCCTGTCATGGACAGGGTTTGTACCCTGTGTTGTTAGTGGGCCAGTCTGGGACTGCTTTGGGTTTGAGCTGAGTCAGACTAGGCGTTTGCCGGAGATGGATTAGCATGGAACTGCTTGTTGCTTTCCCTATGTTGTCCCCTGAGAGACTTTTCTTGGTGGGTGAGGCTACAGTCAGACCAGATGCCTGATCCCAGCCTCCTGCTCGGGCCATAGTAGGACTGGTGTATATAGTATCTTCCGAACCTCTCTGCATATGCCCTTCCTACCCTCTTTGACGTGGTCTCTTCTCTAAACTTAGCTGTGGAGAGTGTTGTGCCAATCTTTGGGACGTTTTCTGGGTTATTTACATTGATGTGGTTGTTATCTAGTTAAATCCATGGGACATGGGGAGATTAAGATTCTCCATTTTCCCAGCTCTGAATTTTTTAAAAACAACTACTGACCATTTCCTGCTTCGGTCACCAAAGTGCCACTTGAAAACTCAAAAAGTCATTTGTATGTTCCCATTCAGTTATTCAACTCTTATATTGCTTTCAGAATGAAAATTTCTGTTATTTGTTGGTAATAATGTCTATTTGACCTTTCATGTTAAGCATCCTTTTATTTCATACCAGAAATTTGTATTTTGCTTCTAGGAATGCTTTGGAAATAGAGATTACTGTTAGTTTCTTTAAAACTATAGAATGTTTGCATTTTTAAAAGCTTTATGCCAATTTACTTGTGATTTACTGTTCAGAAAACAAGGAGGAAGGACTTCTGGAAAAGCGCAGGCAGCTATCTCGTGATATCAGTAGATTGAAAGAAACATATGAAGCTCTCTTAGCCAGATTTCCTAATATTCAATTTGCCTACAGGTAAGATATTTAAACCTTAAATTTTAATGTGGTAATAGCCAAGATATATTTTTAAGCTGGAAGACAGTTTGAAAATTTTATTAACATCAGGATTTCTGTATGAAAAACATTGTAAGCTGTTTTCCTTTAATTGGCATTTTTTATTCTTATATTCTTAAATGTTTATTGAAATGTTTCAAGTGTTGGCAGTAGGAATTCTAAAGACCAAAATGAAGAAAATTAAATCTCAATCAAAATTTTCTTTAGATATCTATGTTAACATTTTACAATTTGTTTCAAAACATGGGTATTTTTCAAGGAATACTTAGAGTAGTATATGTATTACAAAGATTATAACATCAGGAGCGCCTGGGTGGCTCAGCTGATTGAGCACCTAACTCCTAGTTTTAGTTCAGGTCATGATCTCAGGATTCCAAGATTGATCCCCATGTGGGGCTCCAAGCCCAGCAGAATCTGCTTCCCCTCTCTCTCTGATTCTCACTCTCACATGTTCTCTCTCTCTCCCCCCCTCTCTGTCTCTGAAATTTTTTTTTTTTTTTAAAGATCATAACATCAAAGTTATTTTAGTTTCATTGAAAACAGTATGTACTGAAAGATCTTTTGACTGAAAACAATAGTTGTCTAGTCAGCTGGAACATTTAAAAATTTTTGTTTTTCTTAAAAGCATATAAGCTTCTCTTTTAATGTGTTGTTAGGAAGAAATCTTACCTAGTAAAATACAACCTTTTCTGTTTTATTATTTCAGATTAATTTTTGTCAACTGTTCTATTTTAGAGATCCAGAGAAGAACTGGAATAGAAATTGTGTGAAAGGACTTGTAGCTTCTCTGATTAGTGTGAAAGATACTTCTACAACCACAGCTTTAGAATTAGTAGCTGGGGAACGGCTCTACAATGTTGTAGTAGACACAGAGGTAAATTAATTTTAATTAATTGGCATTTTTTACAGTTTTTACATTTTTTACATTTTACAGTTCTGTAGTTGAAAATATCATGAGCTGCTAGAATTGAGTAATGTCTCGATATTTTAAGATATTCGTAAGGTTGCTTATCTTTACAGGTACATTTATTCATTTAATGGCTTTTTATTATATTACTGATTATATTTGATTAACTGTATTCCCAAAGAAGTGTCATGCTTACTCAGGAATCCAGAATGCATATTACCAGTTTTAGACCTTTGATTGTTCACATAGTAGGCACTAAACATTTATTTTATTTATTTATGTATGTATGTATGTATATTTTTTTATTGGAGTTTGATTTGCTGACATATAGTATAACACCCAGTGCTTATCCCGTCAAGTGCCTCCCTCAGTAGGCACTAAACATTTAATTATGGATTCCTAAACTTGCATTCTTTCCCTCTGAATGTTTTCTGTCATTAATATCTTATGTTTTCATTTCAAATGCACAATGTTTTAGGTTACTGGAAAAAAGTTACTAGAAAAGGGGGAACTGAAACGTCGATACACTATAATTCCACTCAATAAAATTTCAGCCAGATGTATTGCTCCAGAAACTCTGAGGGTTGCTCAGAATCTTGTAAGTCTTCTTTATGTGTTTTATCTAAATCTTCGTTTTTTGTTTTGTTTTAGTTAGAGGAGATTAACTTGGGGGACATAATCATATGTAGAACCATAAAATGTTGTTGTTACCATGCCTTAAACATTTAAGCTTACAAAAAAAGAGTTGGCTTTTGTGAAATTAGATGAAAGGGGAATAGCAGTGGTAGAAAACTAAAACTACCTTTGATCTTTCAAAGTTGTAATGTTAAAATGTCTTTAAATCTTCAGTCAGGTTACATGACTATCACATGATAGTATTACATTTCTAATCTCTGAGTTGCTAGAATTACAGAGCTTATAAATACCAGAATTCTTCAGTTTTTTTCATGCCAGGCGCAGTTTAACTGCCCACAGTAACAACTGTTACAGGGGGTATCTATCAGCCTTACATAACAGGGCTGCTTCTCTGTGAGTTTCTCTAGGTTGCTTTCCATCCTGTGGACAAGCAAAGCAGAGAACCAGGCTATCCAGTCAGCTGCTGAGGTGGATCTAAAGTGTTATGGATATTAGTAAAAACAGACAAAACCAAAAACACAATAACAAAAAAGTAAACTCCAGAGGAACACAAGGCAATACATTTAAAAGGCAATTATAGTTGTGTAATATTGGGTAATAACATGAAGCCAATCCTTATGTTATCAGCCTTCACTGAAAATTATTTTAAAATACAGTTGTATTGACATGTATACTCTTAGGAGAAGGAAAATTAGTGCAGAGTAATTGAAAGGTAGTGTTTTGGTTAGTATTTTGTTTACTTTGAATAATCACCATTGGGTCTGGAAGGTTTTGGAAGTTACTTCATTTTTTTGGACAAGTCCAAAGAAGTAAATGGGGATCTCAGCTAACAACAAAAATACTTTTACGCAGGTCCCTTAACCAGACCTTTTTAATGGTAGCTGCGGTGTTAGAGGGCAATGCTGAACATTTATTACACAGAACTGCCTTCATTTTGATTTCTTTTGTTGCTACTAAGTTCCTTAAAGGATGCTTAATTGTTTTAAAAAGATGGGCAGAAGTACACATCAACAAAGGTTGAGAAGAGGCAGTTGGATCAAAATAAAACAGAGATTTAACATTTTTTTTGCCCTGGCAATTGTTAGTTGTGTTTTTCTGTAACTGATAGGTGGCTGCCCTCCTGTGTTTAACTTGAATGAAAAAGTATTTTCTTAGAACAAACAAATGACTAATAATTGAAACAAAACATTTTGTGTAATTGTGTTGATCTAGCAGTTGCTTTATTTTAACTAAGATGTGTTCAAGTAATCCATTTTGGATTTAGAAATTTGGTGCTGCCTTCTGCTGTTAATAGACAGTCTCATAATGCTTGGTACTTTAGTTAAATATTTTACCTAGCCATAAAAGTTTCATTGTTTAAACCTGAAATTTTTTCTAAAACTCTTGATTTTCCATAGTATTTTAGAAATTTCAAAAGGAATTGTAGTGCTAGGTAAGTTAATTAAACTTGTAGTATAGTAGTTCTGTTTTATAAAATAATGTAAGGAAGGTAGTAGTATGTACTGTGATATATCTGTTGTTTTCCCACAGGTTGGTCCTAACAATGTTCATGTGGCTCTTTCCCTGGTTGAATACAAACCAGAACTTCAGAAAGCAATGGAATTTGTCTTTGGAACAACGTTTGTTTGTAATAATATGGATAATGCAAAAAAGGTGGCTTTCGACAAAAGAATAATGACTAGAACTGTAACTCTAGGAGGTGAGGTATTTGATCCTCATGGGACATTGAGTGGAGGTAGGTTGCTTGCTTTCTTGTTTATTTGCAAAGAATAAAAATAGCTGATATTTATTTAATTCACTCTGTGCTAGGTGCTATCCATATTTGCCTTTTTTCTCATTTATTCCTTATAACTGTTCTATAAAGTAGTTTTATTATTTTTCCCATTTTTTTTAGAGGGAATGAAATTGAAATTCGAAAAATTTAGTAAGTCATTTAGTAACTCAAATAGTGTTAGAGCTAAGTATTTTAACTCAAAGAGCTAGACTTCAGAGCTAATGTTGAAAAGTTACTAAAGATTCTTTCCTCTATATGTTGAGAACTTAGGATATGCCAGGAACCATACCATTAGTTCATTTAGCTCTAGGAAATACGTAAGATTAAAAAAGGAGAAGCAGAAAATATTTATTAAGCATATCAGTTTACTAATGACTTAAAAATCTTATATTGAAGTGTAAAGATTTATGGATTTAACTTTTTAAAAAATTGTATTTATTTATTCTTGAGAAACACAGAGAGAGGCAGAGACACAGGCAGAGGGAGAAGCAGGCTTCATGCAGGAAGCCCTCTGCGGGACTCAATCCCAGGACCCCGGGATCATGACCCGAGCCGAAGGCAGATGCTCAACCACTGAGCCACCCAGGCGTCCCTGGATTTGACTTTATTTACTTTCAGGGTTGTGGGATTTTTTGGGGGGCTTTATTTTGGAGCTTAAATCTAATGAAAAAGAGGTAAAAATAAATATCTAAAAAGATACACAAGATATGAGACAAATAGCAATGAAAAGAAAGTCTAGGAGACAAGATTAATACCAAAAAAATACTCTGTACTAAATGAATTAAAAGTAAAAAGGAACTGGAACTTTCTTATACTATACACTAAAATAGACTCAAAATGGATGAAAGACCTAAACGTGAGACAGGAATCCATCAAAATCCTAGAGGAAAACACAGGCAGCAACCTCTGACCTCGCTGCAGCAACTTCTTTCAAGACAGGTCTCCAAAGGCACGGGAAGCAAAAGCAAAAATGAACTATTGGGACTTCATCAAGATAAAAAGCTTTTGCACAGCAAAGGAAACCGTCAACAAAACCAAAAGGCAACCTAGGGCATGGGAGAAGATATTTGCAAATGCCTTACCAGATACAAGGCTAGTATCCAAAAATCTATAAAGAACTTAGCAAACTCCAGAGCCTGGGTGGCTCAGTGGTTGAATGTCTGCCTTTGGCTCTGGGGGCCTAGGATTGAGTCCTGCATTGGGCCCCCCACAGGGAGCCTGGTTCTCCCTTTGCCTATGTCTCTGCCTCTCTCTCCGTGTCTCTCATGAATAAATAAATAAAATCTTAAAAAAAAAAAAAAAAACTTACCACACTCAACACTGAAAAAAACAAATCCAGTTAACAAATGGGCAGAAGATATGAACAGACATTTCTCCAAAGAAGACCTACAAATGGCCAACAGACACATGAAAAGATGATTAGCATCACTCAGCATCAGGGAAACACAAATCCACAATTAAATACCACTTCACACCAGTCAGAATGGCTTAATTTAACAACTTGGGAAATGAGATGTTGGCAAGGATGTAGTAAAAGGGGAACCTCTTATACTGTGGTGAGAATGCAGACTGGTGCGGCCACTTTGGAAGACTGTGGAGGTCCTCAAAAAGTTAAAAATAGAGGTATCCTACCACCCATCAATTTCACTATTAGGTATTTACCCAAAATTTACAAACAGTGCTCTGAAGGGTGCTCGCACCCCTGTTTATAGCCACAGTGTCCACTATAGCCAAACTCTGGAAAGAGCCCAGATGTCCATCAACAGATGAATGGATAAAGATGGTGAGTGTGCGGTATATGTATGCACATACACAAATAATGGAATATTACTCAACCATCAAAAAAATGAAATCTTGCCATTTGCGATGACATGGATAGAACTAAAGGATATTGGGATGCCTGGGTGGCTCAGTGATTGAGTGTCTGCCTTTGGCCCAGGGTGTGATCCTGGAGTCCCAGGATCGAGTTCTGCATCAGGCTTTCCACAGGGAGCCTGCTTTTGCCTCTGCCTTTGTCTCTGTTTCTCTCTATCTCTCATGAATAGATGAATGAAGTCTTTTGATAAAAAGAACTAAAGGGTATTATGCTGAGCAAAATAAGAGAAAGACAAATATGTGATTTCACTTGTGGAATTTAAGAAACAAAACATGACCATAGGGGAAGCAAGGAAAAATAAGAGGAAAATAGAGAGGAAGGCAAATCATAAGAGACTCTTAAATATAGAAAACAAACTGAGGGTTGTTGGAAGGGGAGATGGGTGGGGGGATCGGTTAACAGAGATTGGCATTAAGGAGGGCACTTGATTCAATGAGCTCTAGGTGTTATATCATTCCTTTTTATGGCTGAATAATTCGTGTGTGTGTGTGTGTGTGTGTGTTTAACCCACACACAGGTGACCTCTTTAGCCATTCATCAGTCAGTAAGTAGACAGGTGGGCTGGTTCCATAATTTGGATACTGTAGATAATGCTGCAATAACCATAAGGGTTTATATATCCTTTTGAATTAGTGTTTTTATATTTGTTGGATAAATACCCAGTAGTGTGATTGATAGACCATACGGTAGTTCCATTTTTAACCTTTTGAGGAGTCTCCCCCACTGTTTTCCACAGTGGTTGCACTAGTTTGCATTCCTGCCACCAGTGCAAAAGTTGCTGTTTCTTCACATCTTCTTCCACATTCGTCTGTTGTGTTTCTCATTTTACCCATTCTGACAGATATGAGGTGATACCCTTATTGTTTTGATTTGCATTTCCCTGATGAGTGATGTTGAGCATCTTTTCCTGTCTATTGACCATCTGTATTTTTTACTTGGAGAAATATCTCTTCATGTCTTGTGCTCATTTTTTAATTGAATTTTTTGGGTTTGAGTTGTTGAGTTTTATCAGTTTTTTATATGTTTTGGATACTAATCCTTTATCAGCTTTGTCAGGTGCAAATATCTTTTCCCATTATGTAGGCTGCCTTTTAGTATTGTTGATCGTTTCCTTTGCTGTGTGGAAGCTTATTTTCATGTAGTCTCAAAGGTTTATTTTTGCTTCCATTTCCCTTGCCTTGGGAGATGTGCCTAGAGAAATATCGTTGTGACCTACGTCGGTGACGTTACTGTATGTACTGTCTTCGGAAAATTTTATGGTTTCAGGTTTCACAGCTCTGTCTTTATTCCATTTTAAGTTTATTTTGATGTATGGCAAAAGAAAGTGGTCTAGTTTTGTTTTGTTTTTATTGCATTACTGACCAGTTTCCCAACACTATTTGTTGAAGAGACTGTCCTTTTCCTATTGGATATTCGTTCCTTCTTTGTGAGAGATTAGTTGACCATATAATTGTGGATTTATTTCTGAGTTTCTATTCCATTGATCTATAATGTCTATTTTTATGCCAGTACCATACTGTTTTGATTACTACAGCTTTGTAATATAACTTGAAGTCAATTCTAGAATTGTGATGCATCCAGCTTTGCTTTTCATTTCAAGATTGTTTTGACTATTTGGGGGTCAATACAAATTTTAGGATTGTTCTAGTTCTGTGAAAAACCCTGGTTGGCATTTTGATAGGTATTACATTAAATGTATAGATTGCTTTGGGTAATATGGACATTTTAACAATATTTGTTCTTCCATTTAATGAACATGGAATATTTTTCCTTTCCATCATCTTTCATTTCTTTCATCAGTTTTTGTAGTGTTTGGAAATACAGGTTTTTCACCCCATTAAGTTTATTTCTAGGTATCCTATTATTCTCAGTGCACTTTTGTAAATGGGATTATTTTCTTAGTTTCTCTTTTGGCGATTCATTGTTAACACAAAGAAGTGCAACATATTTCTGTACATGGATTTTGTATCCTGCATCTTTACTGAATTAATTGATCAGTTCTAGTAGTTTTTTGGTGGCATCTTCAGGGTTTCTATATATAGTATAATTCAAATAGTGCAAGTTTTATTTCTTTATTAACCTGGATGCCTTTTATTTCTTTATGTTGGCCGGTTGCTGTGGCTAGGACTTCATACCATGTTGAACACAAGTGGTGACAGTGGGCATCCTTGTTATGTTTCAGACCTTAGAGTAAAAGCTCTCAGTTTTTCCCCATTGAGTAGGATATTAACTGTAGGTTTTTCATAGATGGCTATTATTATGTTGAGGTGTATTCCCTCTAAACCTCCTTTTTTGAGGGTTTTTGTCATGAATGAATGCTCTATGGAATGTTTTTTTTTTTTTTTTTTTTTTTTTTGCATCTTTGAAATGATTTTATGGTTTTTGTCCTTTCTCTTGATCATGATTATATGGTTTTTGTCCTTTCTCTTGATGTGATGTATCACATGATTAATACACAAATGTTGAACCACTCTTGCATCCTGGAAATAAATCCCACTTGTTTATGGGTGAATGATTTTTTTTAATGTATTTGTGGATTTAGTTTGCTAATATTTTGTTGAAGATTTTTTTTTTTGAGTTGAAGATTTTTGTTTTTCAAAATCTTTTGTTCTATCTCTATGTTCATCAGAAATACTGGCCTATTCTCTTTTTTGTGGTTTCTTTGTCTGATTTCGGTATCAGGGTAATGCTGGCCTCATAAAGTGAATTTGGAAGCGTTCCTGTTCTGTTTTTTGGAATAGTTTGAGAAGAATAGACATAAACTGTTCTCTAAATGTTTGTTAGAATTTGCCTGTGAAGCCATCTATCTGGTCTTGGACTTTTGCTTCTTGGGAGTTGTTACATTACTGATTCAGTCTCCTTGCTAGTAGTACTCAGTCTATTCAAATTCTTTATTTCTTTCTGTTTCGGTTTTAGTAGTTTATGTTTCCAGGAATTTATCCATTTCTTCTAGGTTGCTTAATTCATTGGCATATAGTTCTTCATAATATTCTCTTAGATTTGTTTGTATTATCTGTGTAATTGGTTGTTTCTTCTCTTTCATTTGTAATTTTGAGTCCTTTCTCTTGTTTTTTCATGATTCTGGCTGAAGATTTATCAATTTTATCCATCTTTTAAAAGAACCAGCTTCTAGTTTCTTACTTCTTTGTGGCCTAATATGCAATCTATTCTGGAGAATTTTCCATGTGTATCTGAATAGAATGTGTATTCTGCTATTTAGGATAGAACATTCTGAATATATTTGTTAAATCCATTTAGTATGTCCATATTGTGTCTTTCAAAGCCACTGTTTCCTTGTGGATTTTCTGACTAATCGATCCATTGATGTAAGTGTTGAAGTTCCCTCCTACTTTTCTGTTAATATTGATTTGTTCGTTTTTGTTTGTTATTAACTGTTGTGTATATTTGAGATACCCATGTTGAGTTTGTAAATATTTACAGTTATGTCTTTTCATTGGATAGTCCCCTTTATTATTACATAGTGTCTGTCTTTGACTCTTGTTAGAGTCTAACTATGTCTGTTTCAGCTTTCTTTGACATCCATTCAGTATAATAAATGTTTCTCCATCCTCTCACTTTCAACCTTCAGGTGTCTAGGTCTGAAGTGTGTCTTGGAGGCAGCATATAGATCTTGTTTGTTTGTTTGTTAATGCATTCTGTCACCCTGTTTCTTTTGATTTAAGCATTTAGTCCATTAGTACTTTCAGAGTAACTTTTGATAGGTATGTATTGCCATTTTGTTTCTTGTTTCATTTCTGAAGTTTTCCTCATCCTCCTTCTTTTCTCTTTCATGGTATGCTGGTTTTCTTTAGTGATATATTTGCATTCTTTTTTTTATTCCTTGCATTTAATAGTTTTTAGTTTTTGAATACCTTTAGGTTTGTATGTAATATTTTTTTTTTTTTTTTTTAAGATTTTATCTATTTATTCATGAGAGACACACAGAGAGGCAGACACCCAGGCAGAGGGAGAATCAGGCTCCATGCAGGGAGCCTGAAGTGGGACTTGATCCTGGGACTCTGGGATCATCCCCTGAGCCAAAGGCAGACGCTCAACTGCTGAGCCACCCAGGTGTCCCTGTATGTAATATCTTCTGCATATAGCAGTCTATATTAGGAAACAGTTTGCTTAAGTTTGAACCCAATTTTACTGCTCTCCTCCCCACATTTAGGTATTTGGATATTTTACATCCTTATGTTTTGTAAATTCCTTAACTGATTTTTTTTTTTTACAGAGATATTCATTTTTATTACTTTTGTGTTTCCTACCTTCATACTGTCACTTTTGGTCTTTCCAGTTTCTTGTAGATCTGGTTTAGTGGTCATGAACTCCTTTAATTTTTGTTTCTGTGGGAAACCTCCTTTCTCCTTTTATTCTGAATGATAGTCTTGCTGGATAGAGTATTCTTGGCTGCATCTTTTTCTCATTCACTTTCAGTGTATCACTCCACTCCACTCCACTCTTGCGTGTGCTCTTCTGTTGTGTCCTGGCCTCTTTATCCTTTAGGCCAGTCGTCTACAGAGGCTCTCTTTGCCTATTGTGGGCAGTGTTTAGTCTCTGGCCTGAATGTGGAGCACTAACTAGGTGTGCTCTGGTCTGCTTGTGAAAAGATACCTATTGCCAGTGGAACTGAGGCCCTGTAAAATTCCAAGGCCAGGAGACATGGTCTTGCCAAGGCTTTGGACTGGTCTTCTGGGGGTGGGAGCCTGCTGTTCTGGGACTGAGGCAAGCCTGACTGGGAAGGGGGAATCCACTTGAGCATGGGAGATGGAGTTCAGTATAAGCATCTTAGGTCGCAAATGTCTGCTGGGTTGGTTCCCATACATGGCTCTGTGTTTATACGAGGGGTGGGTGAGGGATGGGTGTGCTTGTTCCTTTGTTCTAAGGGGAGATCTCTCCATGAATGCTGCCTTTCTGGGACTTGCTTCCAGATGAGCTCACTGCTTCCCCACTGTGTGCTCCAGGCACTCTTCAGAAAGGTGTTACCATGTTGTTTGTTTAGGCTGTTTACCCTGCTGTCTGTCCAAAGAGCAGCTCCAATACCCTTGGGGCTCTTCCAGAGCCAAGCACATTGACCTTTAAAACTAGATTTTAAGCTCTGCTCATTGCCACAACTCATGAAATTTGGCCCCTCTCACTTTTTTTTTTTATATTTAAATTCAATTTGCCAACATATAGTATAACACCCAGGGTTCATCTCATCATGTGCCCTCCTTAGTACCCGTCACCTAGTTACCCCATTCCCCTAGCCACCTCCTCTTCTGCCAACTCTTTGTTTTTCCCAGTTAGGAGTCTCTTCATGGTTTGTCTTCCTCTCTCATTTTTTTCCCTACTAAGTTTCTTTACTTTCCCATATAGTCCCTTTTCACCATTTCTTATATTCAAAGCCAGTTGCTATGGGGATTTGTCTCCTGTGTGGCCTCACCCATGTGGCCTCCCCCAGGTACTAGTCTCTGGCCATAGCTCCCACCCCACCATGGTAGCCATTTCTCTCCCTAACCACATCTCCGCACTTCCTACCTTCTTAGACATGGTTTCTTTTCTGCCTTTACTTGTGGCGTTTGTTCCACCAGTCTTCAGGTTGATTTCTGGAGTATTTTGGATGATTTGATAGTTATCCAGTTGTATTCATGGTATGAGGTGAGTCTAGGGTCCTCTTATTCTGCTTCCATCTTCCCCGAAAATCTCAGAGGTAGGTTTTAGTTTATATCATTTTGTCCTCAAAATCTGTGTGGTAAAGTTGGATGAGACTTTTTGTTTTTCAAAATGGGAAATTGTGGGTTTGGAATGACTTAATCCAGAGTTTATTCCTAACTTAAGGATTCGATTTTCTTTTTGAATGCCTACTGTATCACAGCTATTTAATAATAACTGAGAAATTATGTTATAGCCCTCAAGGAGTTCATACTATAGTAATCAATTCTGTTGCTTTATTTACTCTTCTCAAGTAAATCTGTTCCTGCTTTTTGTTTTTGTTTTTTTTTTTCTCTTGCATTTTGCCCTATTACGATATTCTAGCCACTGGAAAATTTTTTTTTAATTCAGTATTTTTACTTTACCCTTGCTTGAGAAATGTTGAGTTCTAAATTGTGTACATGCCACTGTATTTGGCAAAAGTAAGACAAATTAAATCTGCCCTTGAGATAAGATAATGATCATCATCATCTTGTTCTAGTATTTGCCACATTGAGTTTCCAGATCTCATGTTGAGTGATCAAGTACTAACAAACACTAAATAGTACTCCCTGTGTATCAGGCAACATTATAAGACTGTGCTGTCAAGTACAGTAGCCATATGTGGCTCTTTACATTTAATTAAGATAATTAGAGTTAAAAAAATAATTTACTCGATTGTACTAGTCATATTTCAAGGATTCTGTGACCACAAGTAGTTAACGGGTAACTGGGCAATGCAGATATAGAATATTTCTGTCATTTTATGATAACCTATTTTTAGGGCTTTAAATAATGAACTCCTTTCATCATTTAGCAACTGTATAATAGGTATATTGTTATAATCTGCAGTATACCGTTGTAGAAACTAACGTACAGAGTAGTTTAATAACTTGTGGGTAAATGGCAAAGCCCGGAATTTGAATTCAGGTTATCTGTTTTCACAGTTTGTGTTTTTAACCAAACCAAGAGACTGTATATATAATGCCTGTTGAGATATCACATGAATGAATCTTTTTCTAGGCCAAGAAAACAATAGCTAACAAAATGAATTCCATCAGCAAGTATCAAATTCCCCAGTATATACAATAAGAGGATTAGTATCTGTAATTGGAGGATAAAGAGAGATCAGATATTTTTAAATATGTAAGATAGAAGACACTTTTTAGATTTCATTGATTTGGATGTTCTTGAAGTTCCTTCTTTAGAGATGGCAAATACACATCCCTGTATCATATTACCAAAGTGCTCATAATACCATTGCTACTTGATCTTTGTATTCTCCCATCAAACCTAGAGTTTTCTTGCCAGTATAACTCAATCTTTTGTCACACAATTACAATTGCTTATAAAGTGAAATCAGTTTTTCCTGCTTCCTCTGCTATATCAAAATTTAGGCCAGGTTATGATGCAGTAACAAATAGCACCCGAATCTCAATGGCTTCTAAAAAGTACCTACCGTAAGTAAGACTACTTTAGCTGTAGGTCATTTATGTCTGTTCAATGTTATTCTCATTCTGGAACCCAGGCTGAAGGGAAAATAGCTCCTACTTTGAACCTGCTTTTCTAATGGGAGAGGGAAAACAAATGGTGAATTATGTGCTGCCTTTTTCAAGCTTACTTTCAAAAGAGGCACATTTTCCATTTCACTGGCCAGAGCAAATCACATGGCTAAGTTGATATCGGAGAGGAAAATGGCCCTGAGAGGGATGGGCCCAGAAGGAGCAGTGATTATTTTGAGTAAACAATTCACATCTGCTTAGAAGTATTTTCTTATCGACTATGTATGTCCTAAGATTCCAATGATAAAATGAACTCTGTATCTTTATAAGCTAACTATATAAGATTTACTATTGAACCTTTTCAAGTATAATTCTTTGAAAGTTATTTATTGTCTAAATATGTAGTAACCCAATGTCTAAGTCCTCTTAAAATTTGCTTTTATCAGGTGCTCGATCCCAGGCAGCTTCTATTTTAACCAAGTTTCAAGAGCTGAAAAATGTTCAAGATGAGCTGAGAATCAAGGAGAATGAGCTACAGAGTCTAGATGAGGAATTAGCAGGTCTTAAAAACACAGCTGAAAAGTAAGATTTCTGTCAGATTAAGTTGTATTTTTAAGTTTCTTTTTGGTCAACGATTTGTATGGTAGAAAAATGAAAGAATTTTATCTAAAGAATATAATTTCTGACTTTTCTCATAATATCCTTGGTATTATCTGAATAAATTGTGAGTTGATAACTTATCAGTTACTTACTTTTTTCTGATAAATATAAGGTCTCTGTTATAAGAAAATAGGGAAAGCTAATTAAACAAGGAAGGAAAAAAAATCAGCCAAATATTTTTCTTTCCCTGTTAAGATATACTGTTAGCTTTCTCCTGGAATTGGTAGGGAAATCCATAGATACTCTGGAGGTTGATACCAGAGGATACTAAAGTCTCTGATTTGAAATGATATATAATGTAGCATCAATCAGATGTCAACATTAGCAGCATATGGCTGTCCTATAGATATTAAAGACTGCTGGGTTGCCTGCTGAGGAAGTACAGGAGTTCATGTCAGGAATTCACTGTTAAACTATTTCTAAAATTAAGAGTCAGACACTTAGAGTGTTTCTTCTCAATGGATGTGGATATAGATATATATGTGTACCTCTCAACATTACTTCTGTTTGTGTATGATATGGGTAAATACATATTTTTATTTTTTGAAATTGGGATCATGCTATTTAATATAACCTCTTTTTGTCAGTTAATGTTATTTACTACTGAGTGTCTCCTATGTGCCAAGTATTCTTCTAGGAGCAGGAATACAGCAGTGACCCAAACCGATAAATCTCTTCCTTCTTCTTGTGTGTGTGTGTGTATATATATATATGAAATCTGAGAAAATGCAATAAAAAAGTTAAATTGGTAAAACATATGTTAGGTAATGCTAAGTTCTAAGGGGGAAAATGTCACAAACTTTAAAAAGTACATTATTTGAAAGTTTCTAATTTTTTCCAGTCTGAAGATGACAAATGGGAACAGAGTTAAAATTAAAATCAAACATTTTATTCAGAATTCATAATACTGAATAAAGGTTAAAATCTGTACATAGATAAACTTCAATATATATAAATTATTAGCATTTATCTTCTGAAATTATCAAAAGTTGGAATGGTGCCAAGACTTTTTAGAATATTATATATGTGGAAAGAGATGGGTCATAATCAAAGTGGCCATTCCAAGATAGAAATTGTATCAAGATGTCCACTTTCAAACATATACATGTAGAGCCTACTTTTACTTTCATTAACATAAATTACCAAAAAGTGAATGAACTTTTTTCTCTGTGAAAAAGATGGGAAGAACATTTCTGAGATCTGTGGAAGCTTTGGCAAGGCAATGAATTTGTAGTTGCACTTGACTTAGAACTGTTAAATGATCCAATACCACTGAATAAAGTTATTTTGCAGAATTGTCTTGTAGGCTGATTATGGCATTGAAGTGAAGGAAAGAAAATAGATTTTTTTTTTTTTAGAAAATAGATTTTTAAAAATATGAGAGATGCCTCAGTAAGTAAAGTGTCTCACTCTTGATTTCAGCCCAGGTCTTGATCTCAGAGTTGTGAGTTCAAGCCCCATGTTAGGCTCCATGCAGGGTGTGGAGCCTACTTTAAAAAAAAAAAAAAAATGAGAGTAGAAAGCCCTTCTTTCATGGACCATATTAAGAAAAAAGCTTATATCTTTTTTCAAGTTTCTACATCCCACATTTTTATTTTTTTATTTTTATTTTTTAAGATTTAATTTATTTATTCATGAGAGACAGAGTCAGAGAAGCAGGCTCCATGTAGGGAGCCCGATGTGGGACTCGATCCTGGGACTCTGGGATCACACCCTGGGCTGAAGGCAGGTGCTAAACTGCTGAGCCACCCAGGGATCCCCTACACCCCACATTTTTAAATGAACTGAGAAATGGCTTGAGAATTATGGTTTTAATTGCTGTCAAGCATTCTTAGGCAAATATACTTAGGTAGTATTTATGTTATATAAGTTGCTTCCTTCCTTTTTTACTCAGATCTCATGAATTTCTGGTGCCAACTGGAAATTTCACTACTGCTGAATTAGACAAATATTTTCCAAAGAAAGAATTTTCAGCAGCTAGAAATGGGCTAGAATTACAGGATTTGCAAGAAGAGTGTGCTATAATGTTTAAGTTCAGCACTGTGCCTTTTTAAACTATTGTCTCATTATAAAATATAGGGAACTTTGCTAATAACTTGAAAATGGAAACTGATAACCAGATTTCTGAAGTTTTGTGTGGTTGTTACATTTTAATGTATTTTTTTGGTAAGGAGCTACTGTGGACTCTTTCTTCTTGATACAAATCAGTAGGAGAGACCCTTTTTAAGGAAACCTATTTATTCCAAGGTTATTTTTAGTGTTTTCTAAAATTAAGAGTATTTCTATAGTTATTACCAGTATTGGTCATTTAGAGTCATTTACCTTAAGTGACCAAATCAGACTTGAATTTGATGCTTCAAAAACATGTCATCAAAGCTCTTCTTGTAACCAGTGGCATCTTATGTTGTTTATATTGTGAGTTTATATTAGTTTATATATAGTTTAAGTGCGTATCTCAAATATCAGAAAAGTTATAATCATTTATTGTAATCTTCTCTTTTTCTAAGGTATCGCCAACTAAAACAGCAGTGGGAAATGAAAACTGAAGAGGCAGATTTATTACAAACCAAGCTCCAGCAAAGTTCATATCATAAGCAACAAGAAGAATTAGATGCTCTTAAAAAAACCATTGGTAAGATAAAAACATTCTCTGTTTAATCTATTTCTGTTAACTTTATATATTTTAGATCTTATATCTATTTGATCACCCTAAATATTTTAATTATTATATTATCATAAATTGACTATATGCACATGGGTTTATTTCTGGGCTCTCTTTTGTTCCATTGATCGATGTGGTCTGTTTTTAATACCAATCCCATATGGTGTTGATTACATTAGCTTTGTATTATAGTTTAAATCAAGGAGTATGATTTCCTCACCTTTGTTATTCTATCTCAAGATAGCTTTGGCTATTCAGGGTCTTTTATGGTTCCATACAGATTTTAGGATTGTTTTATTTCTGAAAAAAAATGCCATTAGAATTTTGGTAAGGATTTCAACAAATCTGCAGATTGCTTCGGGTAGTATGGACATTTTAATAATATTCTCCCAATCCATGAGCATGGCATATCTTTCCAGTTATTTGTGTCTTCAATTTCTTTTATCAGTGCTTTATAGTTTTCCGTGTACAGGTCTTTCTACCTCCTTGGTTAAATTTATTCCTAGGTTTTTACTTTTTTTTCTTTTTTAATTTACTCTTTTTGATGCAATTATAAATAAGATTGTTTTCTTAATTTCTCTGATAGTTCATTATTAGTATATAGAAGTGCAACAGATTTTTGTACATTGATTTTATACCTTACTACAAATTCATTGAATTTGTCTCTTAGTTCTGACAGTTTTTTAGTAGCATCTTTAGGGTTATCTGCAAATAGAGATAGTTTAACTCCTTTCTTCTGTGGATGCGTTTGTTTGGTTTCTTTTTTTCTCCTCATTGCTCTGACTAGGACTTCTAGTACTATGTTGAGTAAAAATGGCAAGAGTCATCCTTGTCTAGTTTCTGATCTTAGAGGATAAACTTTCAGCTTCTCAGTGTTGAGTGTGATGTTAGTGTGGGCTTGTCTTGTATGGCCTTTTATGTTGAGATACATTTCATTTATACCTACTTTGTTGAGTTTTATTATAAATCGTTGTTGAAATTGGTCTAATGCTTTTCCTGTATCTATCGAAAACATGCTCTTTATTCTTCATTTGGTTTAATGTGTTATAACACATTGATTGCAGAAGTTAAACTAGCCTTTCATCCTTGGGATAAATCCACTTGATCGTAGTATATTATCCTTCAAATGTATAATTTAATTCAGGTTACTAATATTTGCTAAAGATTTTTGGGTCTGTGTTCATCAGGGTTATTAGGCTGTAATTTTTTTTCCCCCCCTCTGGTGTCCTTGTCTGGTTTTGATACCAGGGTAATGCTGGCCTTAGGAGTTTCAGAGTGCCCTCCTCTTCTGTTTTTTGAAAGACTTTGAGGATAGGTATTAAATCTTTGAATGTTTGATAGAATTCACCAGTAAAGTCCTCTGGTCCGGGACTCCAGTTTAAGAGGTTTTTGATTACTGATTCAGTCTCCTTACTAGTAATTGGTCTGTTCAGATTTTCTGTTTCTCATGATTCAGTCTTTGTAGGCAGTAGGTTTCTAGGAATTAATCTGTTTCTTCTGGGTTATTCTATTTGTTGACATATAATTATTCATAATAGTCTCTTGGGATCCTTTGTATTTCTGTGGTGTCAGTTATAATGTCTCCCTTGTTTTTCTGATTTTGAGTCCTTTCTTATACTTAGACTAGCTTAAAGTTGGTCAGTTCCATCTTTCTAAGAACTAGCTTTTACTTTCATTGATCTTTTCTATTATTTTTTGGTTTCTTTCATTTTACTTTTCCTCCTTCCTTTTAACCTTGAGCTTTTGTTTTTTGCTTGTTTTTAGTTCCTTTACGTGTAAGGTGGTAGATTGAGATTTTTCTTATTTCTTGACGTAGGCAGTTATCACTATAAACTTTGCTCTTAGAACTGCTTTGCTGCATCCCATTAAGTTTTATATCCTATTTCCATTTTCATTTGTATTTTTAAATTTTTTTCTGCATCCCATTAAGTTTTATATCCTATTTCCATTTTCATTTGTATTTTTAAATTTTTTTCTTTGATTTCTTACAGTAATATTATACACTGAAAAGCAGTATAGGACATTGTATAGCCATGATCTCCAGGGTTATAGTTGTATCTACATTCTAAAACAGTGTATAGCAGTTGTAATAGTAATGTGCTCATTTTGATCTTGCTTTTATTTTTTTCCTTATAAATTAGAGCTATTTTTTCTATGCTTCATCCTAGACATGTTTTCACATATTCTCTACCTTAAGAAAAGGCATAAATAAGCAAAGAATACAACATAAGCTTATTTATGAAATTAACTGTAATCTTTTTGGCAACTAAGTAAAAGGAAAAATACCATAGTTATACTGTTGATTCTGGTTTAGGAAGCATCTTAAAGGTACACTAAAAGGATGGCTTGTGATCTTTTAAATAAGTTACAAGTAAAGTTTATGTTACTCAGATTTCATATGCTTGGAAGTACTTTCTTCACGGATCTGTAGATAATTCAAGTAGGCTCTTAGGTAGGATCTGTGTTTCAATATAACATTTCTAGGATAAGGTTGGAACAGTTAATTTTTTTAAATTTTAGCTTCCAATTTTTCAGACCATTTCTTCTATTAAAAGGTGAATTTAATAAGACATTTATAAACCATTACCTATAACTGCTAATTGTTGGAGGAACTCATTTAGTCACATTTGCCTGCTTTATGATACAGAGGAAAGTGAGGAGACCTTAAAAAACACCAAAGAAATTCAGAAAAAAGCAGAAGAAAAATATGAGGTACTGGAGAATAAAATGAAAAATGCAGAGGCTGAGAGAGACCGAGAACTGAAGGATGCTCAGAAAAAACTAGATTTTGCCAAAACAAAAGCAGATGCTTCTAGTAAGAAAATGAAAGAAAAACAACAGGTAATAAATAACCTTTCTTGAAGTGGAAACCAACTTTTTATCATCAATACAAAGCTGAAGATGGTAGAGCATATTTGATGGCCTTACTCATCAGTATTCACACAGTATCTAAAGCACACTATGCTTCTTTAGGAGATAAATTATGTATCTTCTAAGTCAAATTAAAACATTTTGCTGAAAACCTTGTAATGGAGGGTCATAATTATAAGGATGGGTTGCATAGTCTTGCTAATTTTAAAGAGCGAGCAAAATTACCTTATTGTAAATGCTTTGCGCAAGAGTAGACCAAAGCTTCTATTATGTAGTAGAGCTGTGTCATGTCAGCTTGAGTTTTGACATTTCTATTTGGTGATCATCCATTTGGTGAATGGATGCTGTGAAAATTGATACAGGACAAAGCATGTCACATTTATAAAGTGCCATTCAGTTGTAAACTGGTGATATCTGATTTTACCCTTTGGATAGTGCCAAAGTTGGAATTTGAACCTAGCCTTTTCTGTCTATTTTAAAGACAGCTCTGAATCACTTTTCTATACAATTTTATTTAAATCTATTTTTCTTCATATTCTGTCATTAAATGCTTGCACAAAGTATTTTCTAATGAACTAAAAGGTTTAATGGGAAAGAAGAAAATTGAGAAACTAGTTTTTTTTTTGACATTGCATAATTATGTTTTTAAAAAGCATTTTTCCTCTGCTAGTTTATCTCTTATGTAGAATTCTATATTTTTCTCTAGGAATAAACGGATAAAGGAAATAGCTTATGCTAAGTTATTTAAACTATATGTGATTTTTTTTTTTTTTTAAGTGTAGGAAAATAAATTTCCTTTCTCTTTTAGGGGAAACCACTTACATGTGTTCTGGTAGTTGAATAATGAAGCTGTGGGTCTTACTTGCATGAGAATCTTACTAATTTTGCTGAGATATATGTATTCATTTTTCAGTAGTTAATAGCCTGTTGAATGTGTAGATAATGTTTTTTTCTAGGAAGTTGAAGCTATCACCCTGGAGCTGGAAGAGCTCAAGAGAGAGCACACATCCTATAAACAACAGCTTGAAGCTGTAAATGAAGCTATCAAATCCTATGAAGTACAGATTGAAGCAATGGCAGTAGAGGTGGCTAAAAATAAGGTAACGTTTACTTACTATATTGGATAAATAGCAAATGTGAATCTACTTATGAAATGTTGGCTAGAAGATGTTTGACTCCAAGAGGTCTTGCTCTCTTGATTCTTGTCTTGATGAGAGCCAAAACAGTGATTACTGTGATCCAGAAAGAGTCCTGAAATTATAATACTAATTGTTTTAGTCTGGCTCTACTCTGAAGACAAATTATACAGTAATTCGAGCAGGCAAAGTTTAAATTAAAAATTCACTACAGTAGGAATTTGGAATGATGTGGGATTGATCGATCACTAAAGAGAAAAGAGAATGCAAAATGATAAAGGAACAGCAGATACAGGGAATAGCCATTATGACCCATAGGACTGAGAAGTACTCCTCCGATGGAAGGAACAAATCTGGAAAACAGCCCCATTGCGCTTGCTCTTAATTCTTTTGATGACTTAATTCAAGTTTTTTGTTTTTTTTTTAATATTTTATTTATTTGAGAAAGAGTGAGCACAAGCAGGGGGAGGAGGGGCAGAGAGAGAGGGAGAAGCAAACTCCCCACTGAGTGGGAAGCCCAAAGTGCAACTCGATCCCAGGACCCTGGGATCATGACCTGAGCTGAAGGCAGACACTTAACCGACTGAGCCATTCAGGCACCCAAGTTTTGTTTTTAACACATTGTCAAATCAATAGAATAACATTTTTAACTACTTTTTTTGAAAAAATGCTTCTCAGCTCTGTTTTGTGATGATTAGATTTTCTAGATTTGTTCAGTTTCTATTTTGTCTCCAAAGTAAATTTTAGTTGTTAAAGATATTTTATTTAATATGTCTTAATCTTATATTTTTTATTTCATATGAAATATTTTCCATATTTTATGCTGTCTTTCATGGATCTCATGTTGGAGAATTTTTTAAAAATTCGATAACATGTTTCTAAAGATAAAGATAAATGTGAAAATAAGCTACTCCTTTCTCAATCTAAATGAAATCAAAGTCCGAACATATACATATTTCCATTTTTCTTTATGGAAAAGTATAGAATGGATCACTTCGTTCTTAAAGGTGGTTCTTTCAGGCTCTTCATTCTAAATTGTTTCCTCTCTTTGATAAGAATAGCAAAGGACACTCCCCAGAGGCTAAGAAAAGAAACTGCCTACTAAATAATTAGACAAAACTAAAATTTCATTTCTGCTCAACCTTAGTGACAATTTCCTATTATTATAAAAAAGATTAAAATAGTCAAAATTGCAATGCAATTTTTAACCTGTAAGCATGAGAAAATCTTCATAAACATGTTTTTTTTTTTTTTTTAGATATGGTGTTAGTTAATAGGCCTGTATCTGTTATTTTTCCCTCTGGTTAATATCACCAAACTATTTTCACTTTCTTTTCTTGTTCTTCAAATGTTTCAAAAAGCTAAAATATCTTTAGGTTTTTATATGAATGCCCTGATTTATTTTCCTTCCTCAGAAGATCTCTAATGACACAGATTAAACATTTTAGGAAATTAAAGCACTTTGAGCACATTCAATAACCTAACCATAACATTAAGTGTTCTTTGTTGCTCAAAATGATCATTTTGTAATGAGCATGCCTAAAAAACTGCTACACTTTTTTTTTTTTTTAAGATTTTATTAATTTATTCATAGAGATGCAGAGAGAGAGAGAGAGAGAGAGGCAGAGACATAGGCAGAGGGAGAAGCAGGCTCCTTGCAGACAGCCTGACATGGGACTCGATCCAGGGTCTCCAGGATCACGCCCTGGGCTGCAGGCGGCACTAAACCGCTGCGCCACCGGGGCTGCCCTTACTTGTGCTTTTCATCACAAAGAACCACCCTTTTACCTTTCTCTTCCTCAGAGGCTTGTAGCAGATTGTCCTACTTAGGTTTTCCCTGTACCCAAACATGAGTTGAACTGGTTTTTTTGGTTTAAACATTTAATGTGATTTAAGATCTAGGATGAACGAAAGGGGTTTGTGGAGCAGGGGGTTGTTGATAGACTGAATTGCAGTTTTAATTACCACTTTGAGGATTGAATGAGTAGCTTCAGCCTTGGGAAGTAGGAGGATAATAAAAGTCAAAGCAAGAAACTTTTTCTTTGTGTCACAGATCTATTTGTTCAAAAAAGTTTCTCTTTTCTTTTTCTCTTTTGACCCCTGTGCTAGAACCAAACATTATGACCTTCCATTGTCACTGGTAAAAATAGCTTATATCTATAAAAGGGAAGAGTAGAAAGCACCAACCTGCAAACTCTTGATAAATGATATTTGGGGATCTGTCATATTGTCTTCTTCTTAACTACTAAAAAATGCCACCTTTTGAGACCTCAAAAGTCAGATTCCTATAATCCCTGCAAGTTGATCCCAACTAAACTGTACCCAGCAGAAACTTTGTCACTTCCAGCATGAATACTGCATCCCATCTTTTTTCTAGTAGTAAAACAAGTTTTCTCCTATATATAAATTAGTCATTTTAATGGGGATGTAAAATATAGAGGGTTAGGTGACCATCTGCCTCTAAACATATTTCTATCTTGCCCAAAAGTTTGTTAGATGATCTTTTAATAAACTAAAAATATGTCCACAGCACCTTGCTATATGTTGTCTTTGAATTATTTGTTTCAGGAGTCTGTAAATAAAGCTCAAGAAGAGGTGACCAAACAAAAAGAAGTGATAATAGCCCAAGACAATGTAATTAAAGCTAAATATGCCGAAGTAGCAGTACATAAGGAACAAAACAATGATTCTCAGCTTAAAATTAAGGAATTGGACCACAACATCAGCAAACATAAACGGGAAGCTGAAGATGCTGCTTCGAAGGCACGTTTGTGTTGTTTATTTTTACCCGTAATCAGATTTTTGCTTCTGAGTTGTTGAAATATTCTGGTAAACTGCTCAATGAGGAATTCAGTATAAATGGCAGAACTGCTGTGTAACATAATTTTGAGGCTTACAGCTATTTTGAAGGCTTCTCAGCAATGTTCCTTTTCACCAAATAGGATAAATGTTTGTTTCTAAATTTCAGGTATTTATTCCTATCTCCAGCATGTTTTCACCAAATAGTGTTTTTTCATGGAACTGACCATTTTTTAATCTGCAAATATTCATAGACCTATTAATAGATCAGTACTAAAAATATATATTGTTTACCTTATTTCAAAATGAATTGGAAACTCACAGAAATACATATACAGGCAAATTCTAAAAGAAGGACTTCATTGGCTTCCGGATGTCCTTGTGAGAATCAGTCAATTTTGCAGCCTCATCTGAAATCTGATGTTTTGCCTACCAGCTATCTTTTTGCAGTTATCTCAGTTTTTTGGTCACTCTTAAAAAGTTTCTTCCTTCTTTGTATCACAATGTCTTAAGTACTTTAAAGAGAATATATACTTTTGCAGAAATTCATGCTTGGTTAAGAGGCTGCACTGATGAAGTCTTAGTAACTCACCCATTATGTTTTCTGAGGAGTGTGTAATAGTTTGGTGTCTTTTAAATCTTTGTTAGCATCTTGAAAGTAGAAGAGATTTAACTTCAGAAAACTCAGAGTATACAAAATAGTTACCCCACCCTCTGAAAGAGCCATGTGTTCCTGTTCAGGTTCATTACTGAGTTTTAAAAGAAATGTTTTTTTTTTTTTTTTTTTTCATAGCCACATCATTAGTATCCTAATTTATTACTGATTTCCTTTTAGCCTGGTAGCCTAATATTAGTGGATTCACTGAAATATTACCAATGTTAATATTACTGTTATCATCCTGAAATAACAAAAAAAGATACAGTTTTTTGCTAATTGAAAATGCTAGTAGTGGTGATTGCTGGGGGATTTTATTTATAGTTAAGGAGGTGAAAAGGAGATTTGCAGATAGAACTGCTAAAAAGTCAAGGATTCTTTGAAGTATATGGTTTATCAAATACTTATTGAATACCATCTAGTATCAGATGGTAGGCAAGGCACTAGAGATAAGGCTAAGTAACCTGTACCCAGAATCACTTCCTAGAGCTGATGGATCAGCGGGAAGTTTGACTGGAAGTGATCATCTTTAGAGCCTGGAGGAGAGACCATACCCCTGGAATTAATAAGGATAAACAAATTGACAAGGATTAGATTTTACCAGTAAACACCAGCCTAAACAATTTTAGTTGAGAAAGTCTCCTTAAGCACCATAATTTAAAATTTTTAACTGTTTATATTATATAAAGTATACTGCTGTGCCTTATCAAAAGAGTGGCTAAGAAAATGGAGTCACATTTAGGGCATCTTTTTATTCATCTAATAATTCTCAGAATTAATCAGTTCATCAGGATTAGGCTTGCACAAATTTACTAAGTCTATGCCTTACATATTCCCATAAGAATCCTAACTTTCATAAGTTTTGTGTGTTTTTGTTTTGTTTTAATTCATGAGAGGCAGAGAGAGAAGCAGGCTCCCCATAGGGAGCCTGATGCAGCACATGATCCCCGGACCCGTGGACCATAACCTGAGCCAAAGGCAGACATTCAACCAAAGAGCCACCCTGAGGTTCCCTCACAAGTTGTTTTTGAAGCCATTGCTTGAGTTTGATACAATCTGAAGGAGCCTTATCTGACTTATATTTTATTCTAATGGAAATGTTTCACATATACTTTATACTTGCCTGAGCTGGCTGGTTCTCCTAATGCTTAAGTAATAGGAAGATATTTTTTCTATACAACATCTTTTTTTTGAGCCTATCCTCCAGGTAAAAATATAGATTTACTATTAACAGTGAGCCTCATTTTTATGAAGGAGTCGTTGATTTAAGATTACTAAATATTTAAGAAACTTTTTTAAAAAAGATTTATTTATTTGAGAGAGCATGCACAAGCAGGAGGAGGGCAGAAGGGGAGGGAGAGAATCCTCAAGTAGACTCTCTGCTGAGTTTGGAGCCCATAGTGGGGCTCAGTCTCAGGGTCCTGAGATCATGACTTGAGCAAAAACCAAGAGTCTGGAGGCTTAATCAACTGAGCCACCCAGGCACCCCAAGAAACTGGTTTTTAAATGTCCATTTGTAAACAATGATAGATGCTTCTATTATCCTCTGTAACTAGGTCTCCAAAATGTTGAAAGACTATGACTGGATTAATGCAGAGAAACACCTTTTTGGGCAACCTAATAGCGCCTATGATTTTAAAACCAACAACCCAAAAGAAGCTGGACAGAGACTTCAGAAATTGCAAGAAATGAAGGAGAAACTGGGGAGAAATGTCAACATGAGAGCTATGAATGTTCTAACAGAAGCTGAAGAGCGGGTAAACCCTTTTCCTTTGGCCACCTGAGTAGCATTGATGGCTCTCTGTGACCCTTGCAGCAAATATTAGCAAATTTTCTGCTTGATGCCTTTGATACTGGATTTTTTTCTGTTTTCCCTTTCTCTCTTTTCAGTTATTACATTGTTTTGCATTATCAGTTATTTATATATTCTTTTGTACCTTGAATAACTTTTCTATTGGCTTTGCCATAAACATATTGTACCCTTTTCTTATTCTCTGTGTACATAAAAACAAGTTTGTTCTGGTTACCTCCTCATATTTCTATCCTTTCTTTCACTTGCCTTGAAAGGGCTTTGAAAAATAAGGTGTACTCAGCTATCTGCCTCCTTACCATTCATTCCATAGCTATTGTCTCCCTTTTGACTCAAGGGTGTCCTGGAACCATTACATAATAATGACTAATATTGTTATATGCATAGCCACTCATTAATTAACTTGTAAATCCAGCTGCATCTTCTGTTTTAATGCTCACTTACTTGATAATGTTATCCATCTCCCCAACCCTGACAAAACTTTTAAAATCTGCCATGTTACTAGAAAAATCTACAGGGGAAAGCAATCCATATTCTTGACAGCTCCATAGGAAATAGCAGTCTGAGTAGTTTTATATTATGCCATATACCTTCTTTAAATTTGCAAAATTCTGTTTGAATTTGTATCATAGAATTATGAGAGCTCTTTAAAAGTGGTAATACTTATGAGCTCAATTACTTTTAAGAAATTTTTCTATAATGGGTCTTTTTTGTAATTGTTATTGACATTAGTATCTACAAAGAATCTATATTATGTTAGATGCCAAATAGGCTAATAATGTTCATGTTGTGATCTATCTATAAAATGTTCCTGCTGGATTTTATTTCTCCATTAAAGCTTTGCAATATATGCCATATATGTGGAAGAAAATCTGGTCTGAATTTGAGCTGCATATGATCATGAAATTTATTCACTTCTTTGTTTTTATTAGATATGATAACTGGGTCTAATATTTCTTTAAAAGAATTTGCCAGCTCCCATTTCCTTACCAGAGGGGGGAAGGCTCTGTTGTTGATAAGCAAGGTGGCCTTTTGTTTTGTTGTATTTTGTGTCTGTCCACATGAGAAACTACATGGAATTATGCAAGGAATAAGAGAAAATTATAGAGAGGAAGTCTTAGGAGCTTGGCCATAAAGCAGAGAGACAGCAAGGGGACATGAGCAGGATTGGCTGGAATTTTTAAAGAATTTGAAACCTCCTTTGAGGCTTTGAGGAGAAATGAATTGAGGATTTTTAGAAAGTTCTGCTGCTACTCATGGTGTAATTATCCCTTTGCAGCCTCCCTCAATTTTTTTTATCAGTGAGTTTCTACATTAACCAGGAAAGACCACTCTGAAGATATGATACTTGAGGCACCAATTATGTCAGATACAGAGAAAGCATTCTAGGAAGAGAGAAGAATGCAGAGGCTGTAAGGCTATAATGAGCTTATTATGTTCAAGGAACTGAAAAAAGACCATACAGCTGGAGACTGGGGAGAAGTGGGATACCAAAAAATCAGAGAGAAGTAAGGGCCAAATTATGTAGGGCTTGTATATAATGGTGAGAAATTGAAATTTTGTGTCACTGCTGAGACTGACTTTAAGAAGAAAGCATGCCAGGGCTACTTTTGAGTTTACATAAGACATTTTCTTTTTTGCCTTGGCTGCTAGAAAGCTCTGGTGGGGGTATTAGTGGAATCAGAATACGTCAGGAGCTCATCCTATAAATTCTCAATAATAGCAACTTAACTTTGCATATAGGTGATATATTTACTTTCTTCATGATTTGGTTTACATCATGACTCTTAATGCAGTATACCTTTCTGGTAAACAGGAGTATGTATATTATATATAAAAATTAAACCTCTATTCCTGACTGAATTCTAGAATATAAGGAAAATTTTATATTTTTCTAATTAAGTATGATTTTTTTTAATCTTACTAGTATAATGACCTGATGAAGAAGAAAAGAATTGTAGAAAATGACAAATCCAAAATCCTTGCAACTATAGAAGACCTTGACCAGAAGAAAAACCAAGCCCTAAATATTGCTTGGCAAAAGGTATTTGAACCAAAAATATTGCCATTTATTCTCTATGAGGCAAGTATGAAGAATATTGTCAATAGGTTTATACGCTAAGATGAATTTGAAATGATTTGTGTTTGAATGAGACACACATTCACACCTTAATTAAAACCTCCTTGACTTTTCAATGCATTTGTCCTTTTAGACTTACCTACTACTGATTTGCAAAGGTAATAAGTTTGTGTTCCTTCATCATACTCTTAGTCTACTTCTCTGGGTCCTAACTTATATTAAATTTCTAACTTTCTAACTTTCTAGATTTATTTTTCATTCTTACCTTCAAAATACTATTTATCTGAAACCTTAGATTCTGTCCAATATCTGCCATACCCCACTCACCTTCTGCTTGAAGCTAGAAGCATTCTCAGATTTGCATTGGGAAGCTCTGATCACTGGAAAGCACCTCCCAAGGACCCCTTTGGTTGGTTCTAACTTCCTTGGTTTCTCTTGCCTAGACTCAGAGAGGTCAAATATTCCTTCTCAGAGCATTTCTCTATCTAAAGATTGGCATATTCCCTACCACTTATTTATTCATGAGTGACATAGAGAGAGAGGCAGAGACATAGGCAGAGGGAGAAGCGATTTCTCCCTGGGGAACTTGATGTGGGATTCAGTCCTTAGGACCTTGGGATCCCATCTGAGCCGAAGGCAGACGCTCAACCACTGAGCCACCCAGGCATTCCTCACTTAGAAGTTATTAATTGCATTTCAAAATTCATAGTTATGCATTTTGTAGGTTTTTAGTGAAGCATTTTGTACTTTTAATGAACAATTCCATAACTGATAGTTAACCATCCATATTTTATAGATGAAGAAATAAAAGCTTAGAAAGGTGAAATAGCCTAAGATCATATAGCCAAAGATGGAAAAGTAATAGGAAGGATTTACCAGTATTCTCTTCCTAAGTTAGAACCAAAGTTAAGATTGCCTTTCAGTTGCTAATTGCTGTTGCCCTTAAAAAATTGGGCAGTAAGCAAGGAAGTTTAGAATTCTCTTTCACTGGACTGTCATTCAGCAAAATCCCAAGTACTTTTTTGTCTTGTATCATAACAACTTTAGCAGATTTCAAGGTTCTTTACTATTATTTCTCTTCCTAGGCTGCATGTAATTTGTCTGCTTTAGGATAAATTCCATAGCCTCTTATGTGGAAGTTTTCCTGTATCATCCTAGCAAAAGATTCTCAGTCAAAAGACTTCAAACATAGTTACTGTGCTGTTTGGTACTTTAGCAAGCCTATGCCTCTGGGATTTAATTGGGTACTTTGCCTCCAAATAATTCTGTAACTATTTGGAATTCTGAAAACTTCATTTTCAGTAATGGCAGCACAATTATCCCGTTTAGTCACCTTGTTCTTACTCTATGACTTATTTTCAGTGTTCCATCTCCCTATGGAGTTTGCTTTTTTAAAAGGCGTGCAAAAAGTGGGTCCCATTATCTTTGTATAAGTGTGGATTTAACACTGGATTAGAGAACTTTTCTCCATGGTTCCTGCATTTAATGCAAGTACAAATTTCTTCTTTAAATTGATGTTCCCCCAATTTCTAAGTTTCTCTCAAAGCAGGTAGATTTATTCAGTGCTTATTATGTTAGATACAATTCTCATATTAATGTTCTCATTTAATCCTCAAAATAACCTATTGAGGTAAGTAGTGTTATTATCAGCATTGTATACTTCTGGGTTCCAGCACATTCAATTCAGAAAGCCAGAGTATTTTCAGCATTGGTTCTGTTATTTTTCTGTTTCCTTCTTACCTGTGTTGGATTTTCAAATTCAGTCCCATTTCACCTTTATATATGTCCATGAAGGTAATGCATTTCCTATCTTGAATAGGACTATCTTCTTCTTTACCCACTAACTGTTAAGTTTCTCTTTTACTCTTTGGAGGAGTTTCCACATGGAATCCATGGTCATGTTCAGAGTTTAGTAGCAGTCTACTGTTTTAATCCTGTTTAGTGTCTCACTCCTACCTGGACAAAAAATTAAAGAACGGAAAAAGAACCAAAGTTGTTTATAAATACTTTGCTATCTTCATCATTCCCAAAAAAGAGAGTGGCCCTCTCCATTGTGATGAACCTCACCTAGCTCCAGAAATCTATCCCAGATAAAACTAAAATCTATTAACTCTGTGTAGGGTATTACTCAGTATGTATGCAGTTACTCTTAAAACTGTATTCCTTGGTATCTAGATCTCTTGTTTATTTGCGCTTGAATTTGGAGATTTCTTCAAGGATCATGACTGTCAGATCCTCATGGGTTTGTGCCTGTGTGTGTATACGCTTTCAAATTTACTGAACGCTCTAAGATTATTAGTTGTGTATTTTTTTGAAGACCAATGACCAAATTCTCAAATCATTGATCCAAACGTGTATGTACAAAAATTACCCAATTAAAATTAGAATACTGACCCTAAATCTCTAGGTAATCTGTGGCTTGATGGGGATAAGCCAAACAGCTTCTTTAGCCTTTCCTGTTGGGGTCTAATCCTGTTCCTGTTTTTTGACAACTTCTTTGGCTGAAAAGAAGCCTACAGACAAGGACAATCCAATGTCAGATCTGGTTGTTTGATTTCATGCCTTTTTTTTTTTTCTGAGACTTCATTGTGATCTTAGGCTTTTTAAGGTTAGCTGATCACCACTGGCCCATCAAAGCAGTCAAAAGAAAACAAGTTTTATAAGAGAACATTTTATACCCAAGAGTTTTTTGTTTCTGCCACTTGCAACTGCAACTTCTGTCTCCTATATTATATAGTTGAAGGAAGATTCTGGAATCTGAAGATTCCTATAATATAGCTTACAAGAGTATCAAAATTTCAGAGTACAGTTAGAAGTATAGCCTCTAGTTCCCCTTAGAAGTTAGAGCAGAGCTCAGTAAACTTTTTCTGTAAAGGGACAGGTAAGTATTTTTGATGTTTCAAGCCATATAGTTGCAATTACTAGACTATTGTTTTAGTTTTAACAGCCATAGACAATACATAAACAAATGAGCATGGCCAGATTTATCACATGGACCATAATTTGTGAATATCTGAGTTAGTAAGAGACAACAAAATGTATCTACTAGATTGAATATACACATACCAATATTTGACTATTCTTGGAAAGCCTTTTATAATATTTTAATATCTTTTTTTTTTTTTTTTTTTTTTATCTTTTTGTTTTTTAAATCCAGGTGAACAAGGACTTTGGGTCTATTTTTTCTACTCTCTTGCCTGGTGCTAATGCTATGCTTGCACCACCAGAGGGCCAAACTGTATTGGATGGTCTGGAATTCAAGGTTGCTTTAGGAAATACTTGGAAAGAAAACCTAACAGAACTTAGTGGTGGTCAGAGGTGAGTAATCCCTTTTCAGTATTATAATTTCTCATTCCTCTTATTTTATTATAATCCATAATCTAAGCAAAACAAAATTGAAAATTGGTGGGTAATCTTTATATGTAGAATTTAAGGAGCTTAGTATATAAGATTGAAGATTTTTATTTTTTGGAACATTTGATTAAAATAGTAGGCAACAGGGGCATGTGGGTGGCTCAATTGAGCATCCCACTCTTTTTCTTTGTTTGTTTGTTTTTTTGAGCGTCCCACTCTTGATTTGGGCTTAGGTCATAATCTTGGGGTCGTGGGATTGAACTTCACATTGGACTCCATGCTCAGCAGGGAGTCTACTTGGGATTCTCTCTCCACTTGCATGTGTTCTCTCTCTCAAATGACTAAATAAACCTTTAAAGTAGTAGGCAACAAAGGAGAAATAAGGATAAGCAACTAGAAAACTAGATGAGATATATGAAAAGTAATTATTTTTAGACTTTGGGAAATGAATAGCCCAAGAGTATGATACCTATGAGCAATAAAATAAAAGTTCTCAGCTCAGTGTTTACTCCAGCTTTCTCCATTGGAGAAGTTTCTGGATTATAGGTGTAGGGAGGGGAATCCACACAAAGCCTAGTGGACTCACTAAATTAAAGAAACAAATTAAAATTTGGGAGGCCCCAGAAAGCAACATCTTTGCATTCAGTCTATACTGCCCCCAAAGTGAAGGCTACCTTACACACACAGCAGAGTTCATTGCAAATCTTTAAGAGAGCAAGCTGATCCTCCTGTAACGTAGTTGTTTCTCAGAACAAAGCCCGGTGCTTTATTTTTTTTTTTTTTTAGTCCAGTGCTTTTAAAGAAAGATACCACAATTTAGATTGTAACATAACACAATGTCTGGCATCTGATTAAAAAATACTGGACAGAAATCAAGAAAATGTGACTCATTGCCTAGAAAAAAAGTATTCCAATGGAAACAGACCCAGAAATGACAGGTGAATAAAAATGGAAGACAAGGAAGTTATAGAATTATGTTAGTTATTTCCAAAAATTACAAGGAAAAAGGAATCTAGTGGAATTTCTAGAGAGAATAAATATGCCTAAAAAAAAAATTCACCGCATGACATTAACAAGTTAGACAATGTAAAAAAAAAAATTAATGAATTTGAAATTACAGCAAATAGAAACTATTAAAACTAAACTGAGAAAAAACTATAAAACTGAGCTTCAGTGACCTATGGGAAAATATCAAGCCATCTAACATACATGTACTTGGAATTTCAAAAAGGAAAAGGCAAGATAGAAAAATATTTGAAATAATGGCTCCAAATTTTCCCTTTGATGAGTTCTGTAAACCCACAGTCTTCGTTTCTGTGACCCTAAGTAAGATAAACATATCCCCCTCCTTCACACACATATGCTAACATAGCAAAGCCATGTTATATGAAATTGTGATTTTATATGCCAGTGATTTTAGAAAAAAAATTTAAAAGCAGCCAAAAGTAGAAAGACATATTATGTGCCAAGGAACAAAGATAAAAAGGACTTCAGGCTTACTGTCAAAAACAGTGCAAGCCAGAAGTCTGCAACAACATCTAGAAAGTGATAAAAGAAAAACATGTCAACCAAGAATTCTATGTCTATTCGAAATACTCTTTAAATTGAAGTCAATATAAATATTTTTTTCAGAAAAGCAAAAGCTGAAGGAGTCTGATCCCAGCAGAACTTTAAAAGTTAAAGGAAGTTTTCAGGCAAAAGGAAAATGATACCAGATGGAAATTTGGATCTACATAAAGGAATGAATAGTGTTGGAAATGGCATGTTCTAGGCTTCAGGGACCTCTTTCCCAGTCTTAACACGGTGATTCAATCGGCACACTTAGGAGGTCATGTGGCCTAAATCCTTACCTGCTGTAGAGAACCAAATAATTAAAACCTACTGAGAGAAAATTGTGAATATTCACATAATTAAAGATGGTTATTAATTTTGCATTTTTCCCCTGCAGGATATATAGTCCTAGTAGTTAAATTTTTCTCATGTGCCCTATGATGCCATCATGGAACTCTTATGTATGTAGAAAACACCAAGACCTGTTAATTTTCCTTATGAAATCCTTTGTCATTTTTATGATATAATAGTGATCCCCTGATTATAATTCATTATGATAAAATTCCTAAATATTTTAACAGTATAAGACACCTTTCAGTGACTTTTAAAATTGAATTCCATGGTTCATATCCCAATATCTAACTTTTTTTTTTGCCAAAGCCTTAGAAAATGTTTTGAAGATAACCTAAAATGAATGCTTATTTTCTTATTGGGACCTGAAAATTATTTCCATAATTAAGATGATACAAAATTATTTCTAGATATATACCATTATTTTAGCTGTATATCCAGCACAGTATAACTCTTGGTGAAAGATTTTTTTTCCTGAAAGGTTAAGTTGAAAGAAAGTTCAGTGCTGTAAACATTTGGCACAGAGAGAGCCAATGAAAAATAATTTTAGGTTGCTTGAATAACCTCCACTCCCCTTTTAGAGGTAAATATCAGTTTCAGTATTGTTTATTGCACTGTTTTTTACATGCCCTTGCTAGAAAGTTTGGTTTCTCTATTTAAAAAAAAAAAAAAAAAAAGCTTTTTTAAATAAAA
Organism: Canis lupus baileyi; assembly: GCF_048164855.1. Classification (NCBI taxonomy): domain Eukaryota; kingdom Metazoa; phylum Chordata; class Mammalia; order Carnivora; family Canidae; genus Canis; species Canis lupus. Next base: position 61,980,438 of record NC_132847.1, read on the forward strand.
TGTTTAAGAAAAAAATGTAAGAATTATTATATGATTCTTCATACCAAATTAGAACAAAACCAGATATAGTTACAGGGGATGGCTAGCTAAAAGAGAACTGAAAAGGAGCTCTAAAATCTGGGGTGCCTAACTCAGCTTTTAGATAAGGTGTATTAGGGTTCTCCAGAGAAACAGAACCAGTGGGCGGGGGGTGTATGTTTGTGTATGTATATGAAAAGATCATTTTTTAATACAGAACTGGCTCATCTTACTGTGTGGGCTGAGAAGTTCCACAGTTTGTCTGCAGGTTGGAAATTCAGGGGGACCAGTGGTGTAATTCAATGTGAGCCTGAAGGCCTGAGCACCAGGAGCATGGAGACCAAATATCCATGTCCCAGCTCAAGTAACAAGGCAGGAAAGAACAAATTCTTTCCTCTACCTTTCTTACTGTTAAGGTCTTCAGCAAGTTGTAGGATATCGGATATCTACCCACGTTGGAGAGTGCAAAGTGCTTTACTGAGTCTTCCAATTCAAATCCAGATTTCACCCAGAAATGCCCTCAGAGACAAACCCAGAAATAAAGTGTAGCCAAATATTTGAATACTCCATGATCCAGTTAAGTTGACACACAAAATTAACCACATAATAATTGTTTGAACTTCTGACATTGGGAAGTAACGGGTCATAGTCAATACAGCTTACTCTTAAATGGTACCAGTACAAAAAGTGGGTATTTGTGTGCATCTGTGTATACTCATAAGTGCATGCATAGTAAAAGTTTGAAAGAGGGCACCTAAACCTGTTATACTATCACCAAGACAGTAGCTATTGTCTTTACAGGTAAGTATATAGCCCTCAGTCGCCTTCTACCTAAATAGCAATTGGGGAAGGAAAGAAAGAACCTAACATGATCTTTCCTTAAGGATAAATACCAATTATCCTGATTATTTGATTGGAAAGAAGAATATAAACCTGGTCTGTTAAAATAAAACTCATTTAAGAGAAAATAGGAGAATCTAAATTAAAAGAAACATTTTAATACAATAAAAGTGTTGAAGTTTGAAATTTATTTCTATGGTGATTTTCAGCTAAATCTGCATTACCCATAATAAGAGTATAGCAGATTTGCTTTAGTGTTTTGGTAAAGAGTGGTAAAATCAAGTTTTGGTGACTTCTCTTCTGATCTTTTCATAGGTCGTTAGTAGCTTTGTCATTAATATTGTCCATGCTCCTCTTCAAACCTGCTCCAATTTATATCCTGGATGAGGTAGATGCAGCTTTGGACCTTTCTCACACCCAGAATATTGGACAGATGCTGCGTACTCATTTCACACATTCTCAGGTAAGAACCAGAAAAAATGTCTCCATGATAGTTTTAAGTATAGTATTTGTTTTCTAAAACTATTCTTTAGTAATGGCCAATACTAAGATATTTAGGATTGAAGAATATTAAAGTATTATGTATCTCTTTAAATATACAGTGAATATTTAGACAAACTTACATTCAAATGGATAGAGAAGGGGGAAAAAAAGGGTTGGTTTCCTATTAAAGAAAGATCCAGACATTACCATTGTTGGTTGTACGATGAGGGAGAATCGAAGTTTTTCATAATTTGGAATTAATTTATGGTTGACGTTATTATTTTCTCTAGCTAGCTGCCAGAGGATACACAATCTAAGTAAGAAATCAGAAAATCATAGGGTACTTGATGGGGGTACTCATCATTTTTCCTGGGTAGGAAATAAAAGCCCAAAGCCCTTTAAGAACAGTTTGTTTTTATTGAACTGTTGCTGTAGGAACTGGGGCTTCCAAATGTGGTTGTGTAGATCATGCAAAATCCAACGCTGGGAGCTTCACTTTTCATAGTTCTCACAGACTGTGTTTATTAGCAGGTAACAGTGAGGTGGTACCTTTTCTTAATTATGTAAATGTTCCACTTGAGCTAGTGGTAGTGCTTTCAGGAACTTGTAGCCTTCTCTGATATTTTTAAAATATCACAGGGAAAGCTATTTCACCAGGGCATTTAGCACTTGTAGCAACAAAACAGTGATGCCAGCTGCAGAGGACAGCAACAAGCAGTCAACGGGCAGGAAATAGTAAACTTGGTTAATGAAGCACTCAAGGTAAAAGAGACTCCTAAAACCCAAATATAGAAAGCTAGAATCCATATAGGTGCCTAATAATAGAACTGTTACTTGGATTTGAGCATGTGCATTTGCTTTGAACCAAGCTTTGAAAGAAATAATCAGAATACCTCTAGACAGTTCTTAACCCCAGAATAAACATAGTGCATTTCTTCAGATTACAAAAAATAGCGTTTATGTTTTTTTTTTTTTTTCCCTTAAGTTCATTGTCGTGTCACTAAAGGAGGGTATGTTCAACAATGCAAATGTCCTTTTCAAAACCAAGTTTGTGGATGGTGTTTCTACAGTAGCCAGATTTACTCAGTGTCAAAATGGAAAGATTCCGAAGGAAACCACATCCAAGGCAAAAGGACCCAAATGACCACATCTGGAAGTTAAAAGTACAGATTTACTCCTTCACCTTGACCAGTTTTTTTAAACATAAAGAACTTGGGCTTATTTATGTAAAAATGTAATGTTTTGTTACTTAACCCGTATTTTCTCTTCCTTTATATAATCACTTCTAAATGAATATAGATTCCCCTTTTCTTAATTAATGTAACTGTGGTCCAATTACTGTGATTGTGATTTTATGCACGTCCTCAAATGCTTTTTCTTACACAATTCTTTTATATATGTTGGGGAGCCTGAGGTACCTGGTTGGTGGTAGATTCTGTTTGCAAAAATACAAAGAAACAGATGAAATTAAATTATAGGATAAATATAGCTGATAGTCAGCTTTTAATTAGTTTAATTCCTAAGGTGATATTAGTGTGTTTTCTGTTAAGAAAGTCATTTAGGTAAGGAAGACTTAGAAAGTGAGCATCTGGACCAACAAAGGAACACAAAGGAAGCTGTTAGGCATTCCCTGAGCTATTTGTGGTTAGTTCTATGACGATACAGTGCCAGAGCCCTGATTTAGACTCAGTCATGTTTGGATATCATGTTTCTTTATGCTTTGTAATTGGTCTGTGCAATCTGAAGGTTTTAAAAAGTATTTATAGATTTTTAATAGCCTAGGAGAAGGTGTGGTGCATGCTGCTGTCCACATTTATCTGAAGTCTCTTCATGTTTTCAGAGACTTTTGTCAGCCTTTTCATAATCCAGTCAGTAACAATCTATTAGTGAATGAGAATGTGAGAGTGAACAGACTAAACCACATTTTTCTTTGAATCAGATACATAACTAGATCCATCTATTTTACCAAAAGAACTCAAAAGAAGCACTGCCAACTGCTAAAAGATTACTGTGTATAATTCCTATTATTTCTAAGTGTATCACCAGAATAGTGTCTCCAAATTTTGAATCTTAAAAGCCCTCACATGACCTAACCTGTTTGATCTTGAGTATGTTTTTTGGGCCCCACATCCCTTCTTTATCCTTAAGACTTAGTTCCTTTATATTATCCTTTCCCTAATATATGCTTATAGTTTTTGGCTTTAAGATTTCTTATCCTTCATTCTGATACATATCTGAGGATGTCAGATAACATCCAGATTAACTGATAAAATGGGGCATATCAGAAAGGATTGAATCTGGAATTAGTTCATGCCTGCTGTGGGAGGAGAGGGAGACAAAGCTGTAAATGTTGAATTACAGGAAGTATAATATCACATATATAAGAGGCAGGCATGCGTTTTTTTATTTCATTTCAAATGTATTGCAGATTGTTTGCCAGGACAGCTCAGTCAGTTCACACTTGTCATCAAGTCGTATACCTATTGACCACAACCTAGTCAGCACTGGCTGTAATTTTTACTTCTGATTTGCTAGTTGTAAATGGCACTTTATTGCTGTTTTAACTAGCACTTTATAAATAACTTGTGAGCTTGAGTATTTTACCAGATGAACTTTCTTTACTACAAATTATCTACTTGTTCCCCTAATTTGTCATATAATCTCACTCTTTAATGAGAATGCTCAAACATATTAAATTTTTGTGAGTCATGTTGTTCGTATTCTTTGGAAGAAATGAAGGGGAAATGGGCACATTTATTTCATACATGTGCAGTAATAGGAGTAACATTTATTACTAAGCTCTTTTATACATCAGATGCTATTCTCATTTGCACATGTTTTCACATTTGAGGTAAGTACTTTTGATCAGCATCATATATTTGAAGAAATTGAATTGAGCAGAAAAGTTAAGGAACTTGTCTTTAGTGACCATACAGTTAATAGAGAGGCAGAGCCAGGATACCAATCTTGGCAGTTGGTCTCCAGAATCTATGATACATTACCCTTCTGACAGTTTGAACATTTGTATTTATTGTACATAATAAATTTAAGACATACCTGGATGAGCAGTATGCACAATGTGAGAAAATTATTTTTAGGAAGAATGTCAAACACTTGCAAAGGATTCTTCCCCTTTTTGCGGGGGCATTTCAGGTACACTAAGAAGGCAAAAGCAAAACCTTGAGAAACCTCTTCCAATATGATAAAGTAATCAAATAGGCCGACTACTCCCACAATCATGTCATCTGCAAATCAGGGCAGGTTTTCTTCCCTTTGGATCTGTGTTTTATTTCCTTTTTTTTTTTTTTTTTTTTTTTTTTAAACTACACTGGCTTGAAATTCTAGCATTGTGTTATATAAGATTACTAATGAGAGCTGGCATATTTGCCTTTTCCCCAGAATTCCGAGGAAAGCATTCAGTCTTTCACCAGCTAGGTATTGTGTTAGCTATAGGCTTTTAGTATATATTATTTATCAAAGTAAAGAAGTTTCCTTCCATTCCTACTTTGATCAGTTTTATCATGTATGGGTTATTGAATTTTGTTCATTGCTTTGTCTGCATTGATTGATATGATCATGTAACTTCCTTAAACTGTTAATATTATGAATTACATTGCTTAATTTTTTAATATTAAACCAGCCTGGTATTCCTAGATTAAACCCCATTTGGTCATGTCTATAATTCTTTTTATGTACAGACATGCTTCGTTTTATTATGCTTCATGGATAACTACCTGTTATTTTTCCTTTAAACAAATTGAAGGTTTGTGGCAACGTTGCAGCAAGCAAGTCTTCCAGCACCATTTTTTTCCAACAGCATTTGTTCTGAGTCTGTCACAGTATGGTAATTTTCACAATAGGTTCAAACTTTTTCATTATTGTTATGGTGATCTGTGATGAGCTCACTGAAAGCTCAGATAGATGATGGTTAGCATTTTTTAGCAATAAGGTATTTTTTAAAGTATATACTTTCTTTTAGACATAATGCAGTCACATACATAATAGACTACAGTATAAATAAAACTTTTATATGCACTGGAAAACCCAAAATTTTGCTTTATGATACCTGCATACCAGAAATATCTCCAGGGTATGCCTATTACAAGATTCTGTTTGCTAATAGTTTGGTCATGGATTTTGGTTTTTGGTTTTTTTCTACTGGCTTTGTTTGGTTTTAAGGTAATACTAGCTTTATAAAAATGGGAAATGTTCCTTCTATTTTTTGTAGAATTATATAGAATGTATTAGTCCTTTTTTGAATACTAGAATTCTCCTGTGAAACTGTCTGGCCCTGGAGATTAGGAGGGTAGGATGGGGAGAATGTAAAGTACACACAATTTCTTCAATAGTTATGGGACTATTTAAATTATCTGTTTTATAATGGGTGACTTGTGATAGTTTGTTTTTTTTTTTTTTTTGTGGAATTGTTCTAGTTCATCTAAATTGTCAAATTTGTCATTTGTGTGTAGAGTTCATTATATTACCTCATTATCTTTTTAATGTCTTCAAGCTCGAAAGTGTATCACTTGTTTTCATTCCTGATATAGGTAATTTGTGTGTTTTTTTCCTCTTTTGTCAAACTTACTGAAGTTTGTCGATTTTATTTTTTCAGAGTACCATTTTTTTGTCTCATTGACTTTGTCTTTCAGTTTTGATTTCTGTTCTTCTTTTTTTTCCTGCTTACTTTAGGCTTACCTTGCTCTTTTCTAGTTGTATGGTAGAAGTTTAGATTACTGATTTGAGACCTTTTCTTCCAGCAAGCAATTAATACTACCATTGTCCTCTTATCAAAATTTGTGAGATGAAGCTAAAAGATTAGTTATGTTGCGTTTTCATCTTTAAGTTCAAAATATATTCTAATTTGCCTAGACATTTCTCACTGTTGGATTCTTTTGGAATGTATTTTAATACTACCATTGTCCTCTTATCAAAATTTGTGAGATGAGGCTAAAAGATTAGTTATGTTGTGTTTTCATCTTTAAGTTCAAAATATATTCTAATTTGCCTGGACATTTCTCACTGTTGGATTCTTTTGGAATGTATTTCTTAATTTCCAGATAGCTGAGGATTTTCCAAATTTTAATTTATTATGTTACGATCAGGAATCCTTTTTTAAATTATTAAATGATAGAGTTAGAAAACAAAAAGAGGTACATATTTAATCTATATTTTAGGGATCCCTGGGTGGCGCAGCGGTTTGGCGCCTGCCTTTGGCCCAGGGCGCGATCCTGGAGACCTGGGATCGAATCCCACATCAGGCTCCCAGTGCATGGAGCCTGCTTCTCCCTCTGCCTGTGTCTCTGCCTCTCTCTCTCTCACTGTGTGCCTATCATAAATAAAAAATTAAAAAAAAAAAAAATTTAGAAAACAAAAAGAGGTACATATTTAATCTATATTTTAGATAAATAAGAACAAAGTAAACCCAAATTAAACAGAAAGGTAGAAGTCAGCATATACAGGACCAAAAAACAGTGGAGAAAAAAAATAGTGAAACTAGTATCTAGTTCTCAAAAGAACAACAAAATCAGTCTATCTCTAATTAAACCAATCAGGTAAACTGGAGAAATTACAAGTCACTAATATCAGGAAGGAAAGAAGAGTTGCTACTGTGGCTCTTACCTAAATTAAAAGACTGCAAAAATATGATTTTTATGCCTATAAATGCAGCAACTTAGACAAAATGGAAATTTGAAAAATAAAACTCAACCAAAACTTACCAGAGTAGACAAAACCAGAATAGCCTCACATCTATTAATGCAATTCAAATAATTAACTATCCTCCACAAGGAACACTTTCCTCCCATTTGGTTTCACGTATAAATTTTACCATTCAAGGAAGAAATAACCCCAGTCCTACAGTCTTTTAGAAAATAGTGGGAGAGGGGAACACTTCCAACTTGTTTTATGAGACCAGGGTTCTAATACTAAAACTTGACCAAACATTATAAAACAAAATTAGAAGATGGAGCAAAAACACAGAAAGTATTAGCAAACTAAATCTAATAACATCTGTAAAAGATAAACTGTTTTCATGGTTTTTTTTTTTTCCCAACAGATGTTACTGACAGCAAGATATTTATACAGAAAAACATTCCCCCTTTCACAACATACACAAAAAATAACTAAGGATAAGTCATATGCCAAAAAGCAATAGTTATAACACATCTAGAAGAAAACAAAATCTCTGTGACCTTATAGGGAAAGATTTCCTAGAACACACACACACACACACACACACACACACACACATACACACACATACATACATACATACATAAATAAACGAACATTAAAATTTTAAAAATATCTTCAAAAGACTCTTAAGAAAATGAAAAGACAAAGCACAGAAGTTATTTGCAATGTACAGAACTGATAGAATTATGTGCAGACTGAAAAGAATTTGCAACTCCCATGCTAATATTTGCATGAAGGGTGGGTAAAACTGCTGTCACCGTAGCATAAACCAAGGCAGAGCAGCATAGTGTATTAGCAATACTGATTGAATTTTTTAATGACAGGCTCACTTTTAAAGAGTGTCTTGATGAAGCTGTAAAAGTTAATTTTTTATCCCATCCTCCATCTTTCATAATCTGATAAAATGGGAATTATATAAAAAGCATTTCTGCGTACCAAAACATGGTTATTTTACAGAAATGCAGTTCTTTCAGTTGGAGTCTGAAGTAACTGCTTCTTTTTTACTTGAACAGATAACTAAGACAAACTGTGGTTATAAGTCTATAGTATTTGGTAGACATTTCCTAAAAATGAACAAAGTGAGCCTGTCCTATTAACCTGACATTTGTTGCAAATAATAAAACTGTAACTTTCAAATGAAAATTAGAATTTTGACAAACTTGTATTTATTTGTCATTGTGAGCTGGACATCTTCTCAGGACATCTTCTCAATAAAGACTTTTCTGATTATACTGGTGGTAATATTAAACAATTTTTTTATATTATGAAATGTTTAATATTTTGAAGATTTGCATAACCCAATAAATGGTATTTTCCCATGACCAATGTATGATGCTACAAAATCCTGCATAGGTAAAATAGCCCTTCTAAGTACAAGAAACACTAATTTTAATGTTAGAGTACGGTAATTTTATTGATAGGGTTTCAGATTCCACATGGCAACAAACTCTTAAGAATCACTTGTTGCATTGTGTTTAGTGCCAGGAAAGAATATCTACATTATCTAATACTCCCTTTCCAACTATATATTTATTCTCAACTCTAGATATGAATTTTGAATAATTTGTCCAAAGTTACACAGCTAGAACGTGAGGAGTGGGAGACAGGAGCCAGGATTTAAACTAAGACTGTCTAGCTGAAGATCCCATACTCTAAGCCATAATAACATAACAAACTAGGAGTTAGGTATACTCTTGTGTTTGTGCCTGGAACTAACATTCCCATTCTGCCTTGCATTGACAAAATTCTCTTATTTCTTGCCATGCATGGGTAGGAACAAGAAGAGCTACATTTAAATCCATTGTAGAGAACAAAGATTGCAGTTTAATCCTAAAGCTGATGCCACTGGTCATTTTATACCAATCCAGAGAGATTCTGTGGCTACTACTATTCCTTATTTGTATGACAGATTGGTAGGCATAAACTGCCTCTTTTCTAGCCACCAGTTAAGGACCAGAGTTTTCTTTGATGGGTTGATGCTTTACATATTACCCAAGACAACTTTTCTTAGTGGTTTGTAGGATGGGCTCTGTTACTTGATGGTCATAAGCTTCTTCTAACGTTTACCTCAAAGCTCATTGCTCCTTTCTGCATATTATTCCTTGTTTACATTACTACTCTGTTTAACAGTTTGGACTTCTAAGCCCCTAACGCCTACTTTATGGAGTTCCAACCTATCCTAAGCTGCTTTTGTGAACCCCACATGCCACACAATCTACAATCATTGTCACTCGTGAACACAGCATGCTGCTTTGTTTTTGCTCATGCTTTTCATGTGGAATATTCTATACCATTCCTATCAATAGCATATCCATCTTTCAAGGTTCTATTAAAAAAATACCTCTATGGATCATTCTCTATTCCCATCCTCCTTTCATAAGGCATTTAAAAATACTGCCTATTAGTAACTGAACACGTCCTAGTTGTAGTAGATTGTAAACTGCTAAGTGCAACTCTAGAGTCCATAACCTATTAAATGACTTGGTCTCCAAGATTTCCTCAATGAAAGAGTATAAGAACTCATAAAAGTTAAGATGAAATAGCCCATGGTATTTAGCTCATGTACCACACTATGGATTAGCAAACTGACTCAAATGAGATTGTTTGACCCATATTCACTATGAAAAGTTACTATTAGGGTTTTAACATATGTAAAACATAACATATGTAATGTATTCTCACAGTAAAATTTTATAAGCATAGATTTCATGCTAGAGACTTTTCCTCCAAAGAATTAAAAGAATCTATATTATTAGCCCTTTTATGTTTTGTTACTTCCAGTTCTATTTTTTGTAGGTGTGCAAAGTTTATAAATTCTCTATTGTGTTCCAAAGTCGAAAGGTTTTTATTTCACATCCATCAGCTTTCATGAAAAATTGAAGATGACACAAAGGAAATGCTCCATGCTTATGAATCGGAAGGATTAATATGTTAAAATGTCCATACTACCCAAAGCAATCTACAGATTCGGTGCAATTCCTATCATACCAACATCATTTTTCACAGAACTAGAACAAATGATACTAAAATGTATATGGAACCACAAAATAGCCAAGGCAATCTTAAAGCATAAAGCTGGAGGTATCACAATCCCCAGTATCAAGATATACCACAGAGCTGTAGTAATCAAAATAGTGTGGGACTGTTAAAAAGCAGTCCCACAGGTCAATGGAATAGGATAAAGGGCTCAGAAATAAAACTTCTGCTTGTCTAGTCATTAATCTGCCACAAAGGAGGCAATATACAAAACTTTAAATCCCTTAAACTTACTAGTTTAGATCTAGAAGTTTGCATTTGTGCTAATTACTTTGGATTAAAGATTGAAGGCATATTAATTTGAAGAAGAGGAAAACAATATCTAAAAAAATGTTTGTCCTGAGATTGCTTCCAGCTTAGCCTTAGGTAGCAGGTTAAACACACCCTGATTACCTCCGCTTTGGGGAACCAAAAAGAACATGAGTTAATTTACTGCTATAAATAATTCCAATACCTTAAGCTTTATTTTCCACTGCTTCTCTCATTATTTCTATGAGGGCTAAGTGGACCAAAAATGCACTGTGCTGCTAACCTATGGCCCATGCTATTCCCTGGTTGCTGCTGAAAAATTTAGACGGCAAAATAGATTGAGTATAAAGAGAAAAGAAGACAACAAGCATACAGTGCCTGCACTTAGTTTCATCTATGACCTGATTTTAACAGCTCAGCAGAGCTGCCATTATCATTCTCACAGATGAGAAAACAGGCTCAGAGAAGTTACTTTGCTCAGTTAAGGTGCAGCCAATCAGAATGTGGTTCTCTTTCATTCCAAAGTTCATGATCTTTCAACTACACAATTGTTTCCAACACATTATTTAGTAATGTAAAAACTATTTATAGGGGAAGTCTTTTCATGGGAGATTTAAATATGTATGAGAATAAACTTTGAAATGAACTCCTTTTGCCTCCATCTCATAAAACTAAAATAACAAAAAAATACAAAATAAGTACAAACCACCACAGAAACAAAAGTTTAACTTAGCATTTAATCTAATGTGGATGAAGGGTGAAATAAACTTGTTGCTTAGATTGAGACTAGGATGCTATCTTGCAAATTCTTTTAATTTTGGCATATTAGTGTGAGGCATGACTAATTTTTCCCACTACTGCCTTCACTGTGCACCACACTAAAACCTTGTAAGTGTGCCATAATGGCATTTGGTGATCACCTACCTGGAATACACCATGTGCATATTAAGAATAACTCTTCTTCCCTCAGGCAAGGGAAACAAAAGCAAAAATAATTGAGACAACACCAAAATAAAAGGCTTTTGCGCAGCGAATGAAACCATCAGCAAAACAAAAATGCAATCTACTGAGTGGAAGAAGATATTTGCAAATGATATATCCAATAAGTGGTTAATATCCAAAATATATAAAGAACCTAGGCAATTCGACACCAAAAAACAAACCAAAAATAACAATCCTCTTAAAAAATGGGCAGAGGGAGAGCAGCCCAAGATGGCCGACTTAGAGGATCGGGTGTCGGAAGAGGAGAAGGTACACATAGCTGCTAAATTCATCACTCATGCACCCCCAGGAGAATTTAATGAAGTGTTCAATGATGTCCGGCTACTACTTAATAATGACAATCTCCTCAGGGAAGGGGCAGCACATGCATTTGCCCCGTATAACATGGATCAGTTCACGCCTGTGAAGATAGAAGGATATGAAGATCAGGTCTTAATTACAGAACACGGTGACCTGGGTAATAGCAGATTTTTAGATCCAAAAAACAAAATTTCCTTTAAGTTTGACCATTTACGGAAAGATGCAAGTGACCCCCAGCCAGAGGACGTAGACGGAGGTCTGAAGTCTTGGAGAGAATCCTGTGACAGTGCTTGAAGGGCCTATGTGAAATATCATTATTCCAACGGCTTCTGTACTGTTTATGCTAAAGCTATAGATGGGCAACAGACCATTATTGCATGTATTGAAAGCCACCAGTTTCAGCCTAAAAACTTCTGGAATGGTCGTTGGAGATCAGAGTGGAAGTTCACCATCACACCACCTACAGCCCAGGTGGTTGGAGTACTTAAGATTCAGGTTCACAAAAAAAAAAAAAAAAAGATTCTGGTTCACTATTATGAAGATGGCAGTGTTCAGTTGGTTAGTCATAAAGATGTACAGGACTCAGTAACTGTTTCGAATGAAGTCCAGACTGCCAAGGAATTTATTAAAATCATAGAGCATGCAGAAAATGAGTATCAGACAGCAATTAGTGAGAACTATCAAACCATGTCAGACACCACATACAAGGCCTTGCGCTGGCAGCTTCCAGTTGCCCGCACCAAAATCGACTGGAACAAGATACTCAGCTACAAGATTGGCAAAGAAATGCAGAATGCTTAAGAGCTGAATGTAGGATTCTTCAGTACATGGAAAGAAAGGGTTCAACGTGCGGTCATATGATAAATAAGTGATTTATAAACAAGAGTGATATTTTGCTAGGGCTTTCAGAGTTAACAGGTTTTCTAGTTTTGTGGAATACTGTTGAACCGATAGCATTGTCTTGATTCTTTTGTGTTCTCTGCCTTGTAATTTTTTGTTTTCACTCTATGTACTTGTAATTTTTTTTTTTTAATTCTGCCACATTTAATGATGGAAAGAGAGACAGGCAGACAGACCTATCCTGGAGTCATTTTACTGTTTAGAAAATTTTCCTAGCCATGACGCCCTGTTAGTGATATAGACAGGTAATATGCTCAGTACATTTCTACCGCTTACCTTCAAAACACTTCTGGTACTTCAGCGGTTTTTACTGATCCACCAACAACAGCTAAAGAGGCTATGCTACAAACTAGCTGAATGGAAGACACACTCATCCTTCTCCCTCTGACTGCTTTGATCATCATTTATAACATCTCATAATTGTAGTTTTCAAAGTTTAGATTGGGCTTTTCAGGTCCTTTCGTGAGGGCAAAGGAAGTTTTCTGGAAATTCCATTATAGCCAGCTTCTCTGGGGAAGTTGTTTTTAAATCCAAAGACTTGAACCACATTCCCTGCACATGAACGTGTTTGCTTTTTTTCTCTTCCCTCATTGTCTCCTTCCCATCTAGTACCATTATAGTTAGAGACATCTGCATTTTTAGAAGAGTTCTACCTGTTTATTATTATTTTGTATTATTCAAAAACTGCTGACCTACTAGGGATGTAGTAGAGTATAAAACTTAAAAAATGCAGATGTTGAAGGAATACTAGGTATCTTATGCTTTAATACTTTGTGGCAGGATTATACTATAAGCAGATGAGTCCAACAACTATGTAAATCACAAACAAAAAAACTAAAAATGAGCCAAAGTGAAAAGGATATGTTCCAGGCAGTATCTTTCTATTGTAACCTGTTATTTAAGGGAATACTAGTGATTCGTTCTAAATAGGTTGTAAAACTTGTTCCAAATTACTCTTCCTCAGTCCTGCCTGCCAAGAACTCAAGTGTAACTGTGATATAGAAACCTTGGCAGGTAAATGTGTGATCTTAGAATACACAGGTGACATAGATATGATATGACAACTGGTAATGGTGGATTCATTTACATTGTTTACACTTCTATGACCAGGCCTTAAGGGAAGGTCAGTTTTTAAAAAACCAAGTAGTGTCTTCCTACCTATCTCCAAATAAATGTCAAAAAAGAAGGGTGTTTGTGCTTCAGCTTTGTTTTTGCTCAGTAATACAGTCAAGCAAGTTTGTTTCCAAGTGACCTGTTGAGCTGTGTAAGCTTTTTTGTTTATTTCAAATAAAATATATTTGTATTATGTGTCATTCATACTATATCCATTCATACCACACTATCCTCTGTATCAGGTAGTCCAATAGAAATATACCTGTTTTGTTCTTAAAAAAAAAATGGGCAGAGGACCTGAATAGACAGTTTTTCAAAGAAGACCTACAGATAGCCAACAGACACATAAAAAGATGCTCAACATTACTCATCATCAGAGAGATACAAACCAAAAAGAATTTTTACAAAAAAAAATTACAAACCAAAAAGAATGAGATCATCTTAACTCCTGTCAGAATGGCTAAAATCAAAAAAATAAATAAAAAGTGTCCATAAGGATGTGGAGAAAAAGGAAACCCCGTGCACTGTTGGTGGGGGAATGTAGATTGGTGAAGCCACTGTGGAAAATAGCATGAAGGTTCCTCAAAGAACTAAAAATAGAATTACTGTATGATCCAGCATCCCACTACTCGGCATTTACTCAAAGAAAACAAAAGCACTAATTCAAAAAGATAGATGGATTCAGTTACTACTATTATTATGGAATTTGTTTGATGCCTTGTGAAAAGAGGATATGAATTGAGAAGAATCTATACACATGGTGTTTTTTGAATAGAACCTTGAAGAATGGGTATGCTGTTGATAGGAATGTGATAGAGTGATGGCTCCACATTGGGAAGAGCATGAGCAAAAGAGGAAGCAAAAGGTGACACCATTCCAGAGTCAGATGCCGTAGCTGTTGGTGGGAATGTAAATTGGTGCAGGAACGAAGGAAAACATAGTTTGGAGGTCCCTCAAAAAAAAAAAAAAAAAAATTAAAAGAACTGCCATATAATCATACTTGTGGGTATTTGAAGAAAACAAAAACAAAATTGAAAAGATACCTACACCCCCATGCTCACTGCAGGTTTATTTATAATATCCAAAATATGAAAAGAGCCTATGCATCTATCAATGGATGAATGGATAAAGAAAATATGGTGTATATATTACATATGCAGTGGAATATTATGTGGCCATAAAAAAGGAAACCTTGCTGTTTGTGACAATATGGCTCGAGTTTGAGGGCATTTTGCAAGGTGAAATAAGTCAGAGAAAGAAAAATATTGTATGATCGCATTTATATGTGGAATGTAAAATAAACCAACAAAAACCTCCAAGCTCATAGATACAGAGAACAGATTGATGGTTGCCAGAGGCAGGGAGTATGCAAAATGGGTGAAGGAGGTCAAAAGGTACAAATATCTAGTCATGGGGATGTACAGCATGGTGACTCTAGTTAGCAATACTGTATTGTATATTTGAAAGTTCCTAACAAATATATCTAAAAGTATATCTTTAAAAGTTCCCATCACAAGAAATATATCTTAAAAGTTCCCATCACAAGAAAAGAATTTCCAACAACATATGGTGATGGATGTTAATTTACTGTGGTGATCATTTTGCAATGTAGACAAATATTGAATCATTATGTTGCGTATACTAGAAACTAATACAATGTTATAAGTCAGTAAAAGAAAATGAAGCTGGAAAAGCAGTCCAGGACTGGACTGAGAAAATTATTTTACTTTAAGCTGTCTCTTAACAAGTCTGATGTGAATGGAAAATTGATGCTAAAAAATCTAATCAGAAATCAGGAAAATAAAAATTGAAAATACCTCCTAAAATATGAAAGGAAAATGGTAAGGGACGCCTGGATGGCTCAGTTGGTTAAGCATCCAACTCTTGGTTTCAGCTCAAGTCATGATCTTAGGATCCTGGGATCGAGCCCCACGTCGGGCTCTGAGCTCAGCACAGAGTCTGCTAGAGATTGTCTCCCTCTGCTCCTCCCCCACTCAAGCTCTCTCCAAGATAGATAAAATCTTTTTTAAAAAATAAATTTAATTTTTTAAATGGTCAAACAGGAGAAAAACAATGTGACAAAAATCATTAATATGTGGATATGGACCCAAGATCCAACCTTGAAAATTTAGCACAATTCTAACAAAAGCAATAAACAGAGACAAGATTAAAATCTTCCTGAATGAGGAGAAAAACACTGCAGACACAGGTAAAAGATATTCATGTATTTTTGGCAAAATGAGTGGAAAAGAAAATGCACCTGAAACTATCCACTTCTGATTGGCTCCTTGCCACAAAGGCATCATCCATAACTAAATTGAAGCTTGATATATTCGAATTTGAATTCATGGTGTTTCAATTGTCAATGCACAAAACGGAATTGGAATTAATAGGTGTCTTTAACCTGCCTCCAGGTACTCCCTCTCTCCTTCCTCCCAGGCAAGTCCTGCTGACAAACCTGATCTCACGTTTTCACCCGGCCTCCTTTGGTCTTTAATCACTGGCAAGCTCATGTAGGTCCTGTGCCAGAATTTCTGCAGGATTTTGTTTTGTTTTGTTTTTTTGTTTGTTTGTCTTTTGCCCAGAACCACAGTATTTTCCCAAAGCCCTTCCACACTCCCACACTCCTTAGCTTCTTGAACAATAGCCCAGGCTAGGCTAAGCCTTGGATCCCCTGATTGTCTGGGAAGGAAATTTGGATCCTTGTAATATTTTTAGCAAAAAATATTCTAAAGAGCAATTTGAGTCTTACATGTTTTTCCTTTCTCTAAGAAAAACATCAAAAACTTGAGCGTAATGCCAACCAATCTAAGCAAACACAGTTATTGCAGAGTCCCCTAAATCAATGATATCATGCCACTGGGGATATTAACAAATAATCCAGATAGAAAATCTTGTCGCACATTAAGTTGATAGACGTAGCAACTTCCACAAATGGAAGACCGTCTTAGCGCTGAGTCATTCAGGGTGAAAAACATCAGATTAATGTGTTCGTACAAAGGCCTGTTTTAAGTCACGTGCGGTTTGTTACAGATTCCACTGGAATTGCAATTAGCAGTCTCTGTGTTTTTACATATTTCCTGAGAACACATGCTTACAGCTTTTCAGTTCTAGTTTTTAACTTCTCACCCAAATAGCCATTCTTAATTTTAAAAACCCTCATTTTGAAACCTAACATCGAGTAATATACACGTGCTATAAGAAAATTCCTTTTTGCAGAAAACACTCCATTTTGTATTTTCTTATAGCATGTATATATTACTTGATGTTAAAAGGTTTCAAAATGAGGTTGTTTTTTTTTTAATTAAAACCTGCAACTTCTTTTTAATTGCTATGATTCAGGATACAAAATAAGTAGGCAGCAGTTATTTTGAGAGGGAGAGGCATCACTTTGTGGATCTGTTACATTAGAAAATATGGAGGCAGGCTATGTGCTATGTGCCATTTCCTAAGAAATCAATACAGCTTCAGACAACATACAGCTTTTCCTTTCCCACGCATGTGGAACAAAATTAAAAAGTACTATTAGTAGTGCTAGGATTTTAGAATTATTCTAGGGTATTCCTATTCTTTTCAAATTTTTAGTTACATCATTAAGATCATTAAATTTTAAAAAATTTATTCTGAGTGATAAGAAAAATGGATGTGCCCAGCCAAAGAAATGCAAAATCGAGATCTATAAATTAGAAAATTATTTCTCCCTTCTCCACCTACATTCCTATTTCCAGACTAATCATTTTAGATAATTTCTGTTTTAGTCTTTCTTTTCTAATTAATATTCCCATCCCACTGTATTAGTATCATGTGTCAAGCTCTCAAAGTATCATGTTCTCACAAGCTCTATATGGCAGATCAACTCTAACCTAAGACTCAGATTTAAGTGTTCTAACATTGGTTCACTCTTACTGTAAACATAGAACATTAGTTTGTCACCCCCATTCAGTTATTTTTATAAAAGAATTCAAGGCAATGTTTTGTGTCAGGTTTTCTGCTGCTCCTCATGTATCCACTTTTATGTTTCAACAGTGAATGGTATAGTTTCTATATAGTGTGAACTTTGTCTAGATAATGAGGAGTCCATTTTACCATGGTCACTGACCTACCTCACTCTCCTCTGGGTAGAAGGAAAGTTATATTCTGAGAGAGGAACAAACTCTGTAGTCCCCAGTGCCTTATAAGGGTTTTCTTGGTCAAAACAAATGTGATTTCTTCCTTACTTATTCCTAATTTTTGATTATTTATAAATGTCATAGCTTTTAGAAGAATACTACATATGTTTACTTTTTTCCCTTACTATACCAACTAAGGTTTAGAAGGTGGTATGCTAAAATGTAAAATCACTTACAGGATACTGGTAATATGAATTCTTTATATTTGAATAATTCAACCATATTATTATTATAGTGGTATACTTCATAATATTTAAAATAATGTTTTTCAGGATAAAATTGTGAAAAAGTCTAGGAACAACCACAGTTTATGTCTTAATTGGATGCTGGGACACAAAGGAAGTCAAAACGGATTCAGTGTAGAAGAAGCCTAGTGACTAATATGAAATTTCTCTGCTTGAACTATCCTTAAATCTATTTTTGTTTCCAAATCAGCCTAGTCTGAGCTGACCATACACATTTATAGCAATTTATTAGCCATCGAGAGAAAGGAAAATTCTAACAACAATGAAAGTGGATAGAGAGATGCCTGGGTGGCTCAGTGGTTGTCTACCTTCAGCTCAGGGATGTTCCCAGGTCTGGGATCGAGTCCCACTTTGGGTTCCTGCTTCTCCCTCTGCCTGTGTCTCTGCCTCTCTCTCTCTCTCTCTCTCTCTCTCTCTTTTTCTCTCTCTCTCTCATAAATAAATATTTTTTAAAAAACTGGATAGAGAGAATGTCTAAAAAATAACCTACATATGAGTAAGCACTAGGCTGTCAGAAGCTTCTAGTAGTTAAAATAACCAAAAAAAAAAAAAAAAAATCACCTAGAATATTGCATATGACATGATCCTGCAATCTATAGAATAAAGTACTCACAGTACAGAGAAAATATGCTTTAAAACTTTTTAAAAACTATACACAAAAAATTAGGAATTAAGCAATTCCTTTTCCCAGTATTTATGAAACAAGATAAAATATATAAAACAGTATTCAATTAAATGAAACAAGAGCCTGAAATAAAACAGTGCTGAGAGGCAGGCAAATCAAAAGAAACAGAACAGAATTTAGTGGTGACACTGAAAGCAAATAGAATTAAAATTTACATTACCAGCAATTAAAACCAGTCTGAAAAATCAAATCGGTATTATGGAAAAAAATATGAGGAACTCTTTCAGTTACAGAAAAGAAAAGAACAAAGAAAAAGGAAAGAATTAAAATAACTTAGAGTTTAACCAAAATGAGACTTAGAACACAATAATTACTTCTTGAAGAGGTGTCCAGAACAAATGGACACACACAAAAAATAGATGAATATTTTCCTGAGGTGAAGAAAGATTTGAGCTGAAAAGTTCTCACTGAGTGTTTAATACTTAATAAAGAGAAGAACACATGGATAAATCCTTTAAATACATAATATAAATATATATAATTTAAATGTAAATAGATAATATAAAAATATTGCTTCAGGGGCATGTGGGTGGTTCAGTTGGTTGGGCGTTGCCTTCGGCTCGGGTTGTGATCCTGAGTCCTGCTTTGAGCTCCCTGCTTAGCAGGGAACCTACTTCTCCCTCTCTGCCCCTCCTCCTTGCTTGTTTTCTCTCTCTCTCTCTCTCTCTTTTCTCAAAAATTTTTAAAAAATAAATATTACTTCATTTAAAATATAAAGAATTTCATAAGCATTTTGGCAAAGATGCTGTACAAAGGGAAAAACTCTGGTTTTAACAACTTCACGATATTATATATCAGGATATTTAGAATCTACATGGGAAAAAGTTGTAACATGAATTTTATATTCAACCAATTTGTTAATCAGGTGAGAAAGGAATAGAATAGCATCTCAAGTATGCAAAGTTTAAAAAGTATCACCTATTTGGTCTTTCTGGGAGAGCCAAACAAACCAACAACATTTCCAATAAATAGCCCAGCTACACAAAGGATGGATCAAAATACAGACTCAAATAGGGAAGGTACAGTTTAAGATGTTTAATGGTGACCACTGAAATGGACATTGTTGGAATTATTTTTTAAGTAAGATTACAAAATAATGCAAGTGTAAAAAATAATTACTGAAAGAAAGCCATCTGTTAACCATGAGATGTACCTGACCAACATATGGAGCACTGTAGGTAGAATCAATCTTTGAGTTGTGCCAAAATATCACATACTTTTATTAAAAAATTATTTATCAGGAACATTAGTTGGATGTTGCAGGGAAAGAGGCTTTAATCCTGCTTCCATGATGTCCTATTTGTCCATAGGAAATGGGATAAAGTAGACAGAAAACAATTGTTTTAGTTCATATTTGTGTAATATCTCCACTAGGCACTTTTCTACCTCTACTGGGTGCTATTTTTGCATACTTAATTCTTATAACATGTTGATAGGTAGTACCAAGTCTATTATGTGACAAGAAGAATCAGGCAGTTTAAGTAATATAGCCAAGGTTGTATGGATAATAAAAGATAGAGCTGAGATTTGAATGCAGGTCACATCATTCCAAAGCCTGGGCATTCCCTGTCCACATTATACCATTCCCATCAATGTCTGTTTAAATGGTTTCACCACTTGGAAACTTTTTATCTTCATCTCTTCCTAGGCTAAGCTTAGCAGTTTAACATTGAATTGCTGCCTTTTAATATACAATGTGTAATGTATAAATTATTCTCAGATTACACCTGTTTGATCAGTTTAAAAATCCATGAGGATTGTTGTCATGAATCATCACAGAGAACCATATGCTATACATATCACCTTTTAAAACAAGAAAACCCCACAATAAACATGACCTATTTGTGATTTCACACAGCAAAATAATTCCAAATCAATGTTTCCATTTAAATTTGCATATAGTCCACAATCTGCATGTAATGCAATCCCTATTAAAATACCAACAGCATTTTTCACAGAATTAGAACAAATGATCCTAAAATTTGTGTGGAACCACAGATAACCCCAAATAGCCAAAGGAATCTTGAAAAAGAAGAACAAAACTGAGATATCACAATATCAGACCTCAACATATACTACAAAGCTGTAATAATCAAAACAGTATGGTACTGGCAAAAAAATAAATAAATAAACACATTTACCAGTAGAACAGAACAGAAAGCTCAGAAATAGACCCATGATTATATGGTAAATTCATCCTCAATAAAGGAGGCAAGAATACGCAATGGGGAAAAAACAGTCTGCTTAATAGTGTTGGGAAAACTGGATAGCTACATGCAAAAGAACAAAACAGAGCCACTTTTTTATGTCATATGCAAAAATAAACTCAAAATGGATTAAGGACCTAAATGTGAGATCTGAGACCAAAAAAAGTCCTGGAAGAGAGAACAGGCATTAATTTCTTCGAAATTGGCCACAGCAACATTTTCTAGATATGTCTCCTGAGACAAGGGAAATAGAAGCAAAAATAAACTATTGGGGCTACATCAAGATAAAAAGCTTTTGCGCAGCGAAAGAAACAACAGAACTAAAAGACAGCCTACTGAATGGGAGAAGATATTTGTAAATGACATATCCAACAAAGGGTTAATATCCAAAATGTATAAAGAACTTATACAACACCAAAAAACCAGATCTTCCAAGTTAAAAATGGGCAGAAGACATGAACAGACATTTCCCCAAAGACAACATATAGATGGCCAACAGACAATGAAAAGATGCTCAATATCACTCATCAGCAGGGAAATGTAAATCAAAACCACGATGAGATCACCTCAAACCTATCAGAAAGGCTAAAATTAAAAACGTAAGAGATAGCAAGTGTTGGTGACAATGCAGAGCAAAAGGAACCCTCATACGCTGTTGTTGGGAATGCAAACTGGTTGTAGCCACTATAGTGGGAAAATAGTACGGAGGTTCCTCAAAAAATTAAAAATAAAACTATTATATGATCCAGTAATTCCCAAAAGAATACAAAAACACCAATTCAAAAAGATATGCACCCCTATCTTTATTGCAGCATTATTTACAATAATCAAATTATGAAAACAGCCCAAGGGTCTATTGATAGATGAATGGATAAAGAAAATCTCAACACACACACACACGCACACACACACACAATATTACTCAGCTAAAAAAAAGAATCAAATCTTGCCATTTGCAACATCATATATGGAGCTAGAGTATAATGCTAAGTGAAATAAGTCAGAGAAAGTCAAATAACACATGGTTTCACTCATATGTGTAATTTAAGAAACAAATAAAAACGAGACCAAAAAACAGATTTTTAACTATAGAGAACAAACTTATGGTAACCAAAGGAGAGGCAGGTGGTAGTGATAGCTCAAGTAGATGAAAGGGATTAACAATACACTTTTCATTATGTGCAGTAAGTAATGTATAGAATTGTTGAATCACTGTATTGTACACTTAAAACTAAGATAGCCCTGTGTGTTAATTATACCAGAATTAATTTTTTTTAATTGCATGTAGTCTTTATTATATCCCAGGGGGGCCCAACTTAAAAGTTTTTCCTCCTGAGTTTTAAATTTAACAAACTACCAGAACAGAATTCAAATAGGTTAGATTTACAGTGTACAACTGAGTTTCATAAAAGAGAGAAGCCATACAGCACAGTAACGTTTACTACATTTCCATTAGAAGTCTATATTCTAATTATTAAGTGGTCACAAATCTGGATTTTATGAAAATAAAAATTTTTTATAATCATAATATATTATAATTATACTACCCTAAATTTGTTGGGGCTTTAAATTTTATTAGAAGCATTAAAATGAAATTAGAAATAATTTAGCTCCCAATATACTGACATACTGTTAAAGAAAATGTCAACTTCACAGGCCAAATTGACTCCATGTGTGCATTTATGTTAATTAAGTGGATGTGGTTCCGATTGGTGCCCATGGATCTGGATTTAGGATGAATCCTTTATGCCATGAACCTGGAGACAGTCACAGTCTGGTACAAACCACTCTGGTCTAAAGCTAAGGTAACATTCAGAAGTACAGGAAAAGCATGGACAAAATGAAAACTCAGATACTGCTACCTGACAAGCTCAAAAGATTTATAAGTAATCATCATGTATAGTCACCAGTTCAAACACAGGCAAACATTCACATTCTATCCTGCATACACGCATCATAAAATAGATGGTACAAATTTTTATTGGCCTTTGCAACTTTATAAAAAGGACAAGTTTTGACCATATGTTCTTTTTCTTTTGGATCATATATTCTTAACAGTGTTTTTCTTTTTATAAAAATATATGGTTCATTATTTAAAATACATGAAAGATAATAAAAATCACTTGCAGTGCCTGTCATTCCCCAGTTAGGACACTCCATACGGTCACGTTTTGGTACTTCTATCTTTTTTTTTTTTTTTTTTGGTACTTCATTATATGCATGGCATATATATTCTTTTTCTCTTTTTTTAAAGGTGTGTGTTTTTGCAACATTATTCTTTCTTTAACAACATATGGACAAAATTTCATATCTTTAAATGTTCTTTTACTACACAATTTAAAATGATATGTATAATTAAATGCATTCCATCAGAGCATTTATTTTTATATGTGACTCTTACTATAACATACATGTTACAGTCTACGTCTGTGCTGTAACTATCATAACAGCCCTCCAACTAGTCTCTGCAGGTTAACTTGCTTCAAGTTGATGCATTCCTTGACCTGAGTCTCTTCATCTGTAGCAGAACTTACTGTCTTTGAGATTTGCAGGCCACTGGCCTTTGAGGATGAAGGACCAGACTTCCCCAGAAGATGAGCCTGACTCCATTCTCCAACAGCTGCCACAGATGCCAGCAAATCTGTTCAGGGTCATGTCCACATTCCACTCACCACCTGGGCACCTGCTTGTCCTGCATATAACCCCTCCCGTTTTCCCATGTCTTCCCCTTTAAAACTTCGCCTGGAGAGGGAAGATGGCCTTTGAGACATTACTCTACCATCTTCCCAGGTTGCCAGTTTCCTGAATAAAGCAATCTTTTCAGGATCCCTGGGTGGCTCAGCGGTTTGGCGCCTGCCTTTGGTCCAGGGCGCGATCCTGGATCCCGGGATCGAGTCCCACGTCCGGCTCCCAGCATGGGGCCTGCTTCTCCCTCCTCCTGTGTCTCTGCCTCTCTCTATGTCTATCATGAATAAATAAATAAATAAATCTTAAAAATCAATAATAAATAAAGCAATCTTTTCTTTCCCACCATCACTTGTTTCTTGGGTATTGATTTTTCAAGCAGTAAGCCCTGAACCTGAGTTTGGAACCAGTTCTCTATCTGGTAACACAATGATGGAGTGCATTCACCATTTAAATAGCAAATAATAATGGAAATTGTTCATATTTTATATAAAAAAAGATGTACAAAAGTCATGCCTTTTTTAAAAAAGAAACTGTATACATACTATATATGTATAGTGTGTATGTATAAAATAGATATTTTAGGCAATTTAAGAATTGTGGGTCCTTTGATTATTTGCAGATTTTATTAGCTGTAACTTACTTTGCAATGAACAGTGCTATAAAGAAATCTTTGCACACATCCTATATATCTGCTATTTCAATGCTTGACACAAGTGTTTATTAAATGAATAATTTTCCAAGCCTTTATAGATGTCATTTCAAATATATACCGCCTTTGCTAAGATCTTCCCAACACTGAAAATATGTTAAGGGATCCCTGGATGTCTCAGCGGTTTAGTGCCTGCCTTCGGCCCAGGGCATGGTCCTGGAGTCCCGGGATCGAGTCCCACAACAGGCTCCCTTCGTGGAGCCTGCTTCTCTCTCTGCCTATGTCTCTGCCTCTCTCTGTGTCTCTCATGAATAAATAAATAAAATCTTAAAAAAATATATGTTAAATATGATAGTTTTATTTCTGAGATTTTTGCTAGGGCTTGGTAACAGGTCTTGTCTTTTGTCTATTTTTTTGTGTGTGTGTACATTGTTCACTCTACTTCCAGTATCCTAAAATGCAGATCCGACCATCTCACTCTTAAAACTCTCAATTTTATTACCCACTAGCCACAAACTAAGTCTACAAGGGCAGTCTTATTTAAACTGTGGTCTACACTGTCAGACCAGCCTCCACCGCAGGATTCCTTGGCTCCCTCTCACCTTGCTGTGAGTGCAGCGTGCTGCATGTGCTCATTCTCGCCCCACACCTCAGGCAGCATTTCTTCCTGCTGAACACTCATTCTCTAAAGCCCTATGTGAGCCTGAGTTTCTTTGCGTCATGCATTTCTCCACGCACGTAGGCTTCCAAGAAGCTAGTTCTTCCATTATAGCTCTCACGACTCTGAACTATATCTATTCATTTATATTTCTATATCCTAAATTAGACCATCAACTTCTTGAGTTCAAGAAAAATATTTTCACCTGTGTTTCCCTGGCACCTTAATGACAATTAGTGAATAATCCATTTTCTTCGGTGTGGGTTCAGAATACAGGCAGTAACTGCAATGCTTCACACACATCTGCTGATTTTTAGCACCTAGCTTTCAGTAATCAAAGTGACCAAATCCTATTACACTTTACAGAACAGAACTGGTAGTCTCAGGAAATTGGCATTTACAAAGTCCATTTTTGGGCAAAGATAGACACTATGACTGACTTCTGTAATTCACTTCTCTCTCATTTCAAACAAGATGAATTTAAAATGTAACCTCTATAATATGGTTTCACTTTTTCTTTGCTCAAGCTCAGTATTCCTCTTTGTGTGAAAAGGAGAGAAGTCTACAAACAAACAAAACTCCACAATATTTAGAAAGTATGGCTTAGAGCAACCTCAGAGTGTCCTTTATAAAGGAAAAAAGAATTAAAGTTTCTTCCAGGGTAGCACAGTTTAGGTAGTTCAGGGTTATTTAGTCTTGTCATGCTATAACTAGTCTACAGACAATTTTTTCTCTTGTCCTCCACATTTATCATTTAAATGAGCTTTCCTGATACACGGAAATGAGTAACCTTTTTGTGCTCTGAATTTTGTCACCCCAGGTCAACTGGGGAGCCAGATCAAGACGAACTTTAAATAACAGTGCTGAATGTTTTATGACCTGCCTCTACATTAGAGAACAGAAACATTTATATTATGTGTGAAAACATGTGACATGGCTATAACAGGCTGCTGATTTAGGCCTATTGAGGTCAATACAAGATGGGTGTTCAGGAGGGCACAGGAAGTGGGGCACCGCCTCCAGAAACGGACCCTGAAACAGGCTGATTTTTGAGAAAGCTCTGGGGTGGAAGAGTCCTTATTCTGTCAACTGGAGATGCCAATTAGGCAGTTATGGACATAGCAAGGAAAATCCAGGCATGATGGTAGACCTGGAGTCCCAAAGGAGTTCTGGAAACATCTTATCAGAGAAGTACGGGGTAGCCATTTTATAAAAATCATTGCTGGGTTTAACTAAGAGGCAAGACTCACCAATTTTTGGGGGGCTTTTCTAGCTGTTTGGCTTCTTTGTGTACACACACACACAAACACACCCTCCATGCCAAACAGATCAATTTATCCAACCACTGGGAGCAATGTTTATCAGTCCCCTCAACCATGTAGACTTTCTCTTCCCAAATTTTATTTCCGCTAAGATATATAACCATTTTTTCCACATCCTTGGTGTTTTGTACTAAGCCCTCTTGTTTTTTGTTTATATTTTTTATTTTAATAAACATCTTGTTAAATGTAACGTGGTATAGAAAAGTATACAAATCATAAGAGTATAGCTTGATGAATTAGAATGAATGCATGTACCCAAGGGATTG
Source organism: Canis lupus baileyi (assembly GCF_048164855.1). NCBI lineage: Eukaryota > Metazoa > Chordata > Mammalia > Carnivora > Canidae > Canis > Canis lupus. The sequence goes on from NC_132847.1 coordinate 62,006,962, forward strand.
ATGACATGTTGGCTCCAGAAATATCTGTATAGGAGCAGTTAGGACTGAAAATATTATCAGGAAGGGAGGTAGTCCTGGGGATATGACTTGAGGTTGAAATTATACAGTTCCATTTCCAGGAAAGCAGAACATGAATAGTAAATAAGAAAGAAACAGTCCTAAGATCTGGATCAAGGAGGGAGTGAATAAGGAGTGTTATAATTCAGCATCTACGGGACCACCAGGGTTTACCACTGATCTACTAAGGTAGTCTGGCTACCAAGGAAGCCTCAGAGAAGACCAATGCTAGCAGTTGTTGAGAGCTGGTATGTGGGGAGGGGGGAAGAAACAATGGAGAAGGTTCTGGAAAGTGGGGATTGAGAGGACAGAGGGGAAAAAAGGGAAAGACCATCTGTCAGCTCAACATGGGATGCTGGATGGGTCAGCTAGTAGCATCTACAAGCAGGCAGGGCTTGCGTTTGGGGTCTCTAGTCAGGTGAGGATGCTACCCATGTTCTGAGGTAGGGGACTGGTAGGGCACCACCACTTGCTGGTCTCCTTGGCTGGTGAGCCTCCTGGCTGGGTTCTGTAGTCAGCCAGGGGCCCTCACTGGACTCCTCAATCACAGCTGATGGGTGGGAATGGCAGACAGTGTTCCCTGGCCTGGTGGTGCCCTCAGTGGAATTCCAAAATTGTATAGCGCTCCACAGTTACTCTTGGTGGGTGGGACCGCAGGCTGTGCTCCCCCACTGGTGGTACTCCACATTCAGGTATGACTGCAGGCAGGGCTTCCCAATTGGACAGGGACACAGGCTGTGCTCAGGGATCAGATGGGGCCATGGGGTACACCTAGTAGTTGGGCAGAGCCACAGCCAGCGCTTGCTGGAGGGGGAGACAGCTGCTTAGGCTCTGCATTTGGACCTGGTTTCTGCTATACCATGCAATTTAGTGGGGATGGACGCTAGGGTTTACGGTTGGGTGGGGTCAGTGGCTGGGCTCCATGCCTGACAGGGGCCAGGGGCTTGGCTTCACACTTGGGCAGGGCCTTAGACTGGACTGGCTACAGGGGGTAGCTGTAGGCCCGGCTCTCCCAAGAGTGGGTGTTTGTAATATTGTGATTATTGGACCTCTGTAATTGGCCCTGTCCCTGTTATTGGAACTGAGCTCCTAAAAGTCTTGGAATTTGCTAAGTGATGAGAATGATAAAGGTGTCTTTTGTTACGTCAATGACATGACTTTTGAACCACCCTTGGGTAACCTAAGGGTTGGGGCTGGTTGCTAGGGGAACCAAGAGCAGGATTAGAGGGTCTGAACTTTCATTCCTCATACCCGACTCCCTCCCTGCCCTGAGGAAGGGCTCCAGCCTCTTCCCCACCTTTGGATCTCCCCCATATAGCTGTTCATTCAGATCCTTTAAAGCCTTTGTAATAATATGGCAGTTCATTCAGATCCTTTAAAGCCTTTGTAATAAACCCATAATCTAGTAAGTAAACTGCTCTAGCAAATTAACTTAAGGAGAAGGCTGTGGGATCTTTATAACCAGTGGTCAGAAACACAGGTAACAATCTGGACCTGAAATTGATATCCGAAGTGGGGACAGTCTTGTGGGATTGAACCCTTAACCTGTGGAATCTGACACCATCCCCAGGTAGATAGTGTCAGAGTGGAGTTAAATTTGTGACACACGGGGTCAGTGCCTGCAGAGAATTGAGTTAATTGCTTGGTGGTGTTGGAAAAAATATGCATTGAAGCAGTACCACAGTCTGGGCCCCATGGGTGCCTGAGTCATGTTTCCCCAGGTCAGGTGGGGCTGGAGTCCCTGCTCCACAGCTGGGCAGGGCTTCTGCATTGGCTCATGCAGTAGCCTGGCTGTAGGACGGGTCCTGTCTGCCTGGGGTCTCTAACCAGGCTTCCAGGTCAGGCAAGGCTAGAGGCTGTGCTCAGCAGTTTACAACACATTTAAATATGTAATATATTTTAATCAACATTCTTATTTCAGACTCAATTATTTCTCACTATCCCCTTAGAAACAGGCTTAACTTGCTCTCACCCTCTATTTGTATTTGTTCCTCTAGAACACTTAGAGATGAGAATTCTGAGCTATATGGATTAAAATGAGGAATTGGAGAGAGAATAGATGCGACTGGGATTTACAATATCTCACCGAAACACACTCACAGAAACCATAGGCAAGCAGAGAGGCTTAAGAAAATCTGCCATAGAAGGGTCCTTCCCTCCGGTCGGAGAGACTTTGTGGGAGCTGCTAGGACTACATGTGCTTTCAGGGCAGATAGCATCCTTAATTCTTTTCTGGTTGCATGGCAGGCCTCCGACTCTCACTATTTAAAAAAAAAAATGTGACAAAGAATAGAGTGTGATTTTTGTTCAGTGTAATGATAGTGTGTTGTTCTGGCAAGTTTTTTACATGAGAGAAAACTGAGAAGCGCTGAGGAAAGAATAGGTCACAAAACCACCACTTGGGGAAGCTGCAACAGAGACAGGTGAAGTAACTTGATTAGAATGGTTAGTAAAAGGTGGAACAGAAAAGGGTTTTTATTTTTTAATATAAATGTCACAACCAAGACTAAAATATTTATGAGAATTTGATAAGGTAGGAATTTTTAGGAAGCACAACAATGATTAGAAACTAAGTTGCTCCTTTTTATCATGAAAACTAATTTAGTGCATCACCAAGCCACAGTACTATGGTCAACATTCTTGCCTGGTAGGACGATTTAAAAAAATTTTAGTTGTGCAAAGAGCATATAGAAGCTATTATATAATTTATTGTGATGCAGACCTTAAAATCATTTTTGCAATAAAGCAATTTATTATCAAAAATGACTAAAACCCTTAACATTTAAGGAGTCATTACACTTAGGAAGAAAAATAAGGAGAAATTAAGAGATCTTTACTCTTTGTAGTAGAAATGTCAAACAACTGCGTTTATTCATAAATAGGTCAAATGAACCATTTGTCAAACAAACATTTAAAGTCTTTATTATGTCGAGGAGTGGTAAAATCATTTAATGCATGAGAAGAACAGAAGCCACAGGATAATTCAAAAGCCAACCAAGTAAAAATGGTCTAATAAGAAAAAGCTACTGAATGTTCCGTACTGTTATTTTTTTAGTTTCTTAAATATCATGACCCTAATTTATCAGAATAGTAATGACTTAGTAATGCTTACATTCTTTTGTGAGGTTCACAATAATCTAAATTTTTTAGACTGGTTTTGGAGTTCAAATTCCAATTAGGATGGAGTAAACACACTCCACCCTATTTTTCCCACTTATTAATACTTAATAAAAACTCTAGACCAAATACATAAAGGCACTAAGAAGTCTGGAAAGTAAATAACAGCAAGCCAATTTCAGAGAGAAATTAAAACACAAAGAATAACCAATACATCCTTGAGTCTCCTGTTTTGGTTTTTACTCCCAGGACTCCTTATTCTAGGTTTTAGGACTCCCCAAGTCTGTGAGTATGAACAGAAAAAAATCACCAAGAAATTCTCTCTCCTTTTCTGGCCAAAGGTTGAGGAAAGGAAACCCTGTCCAATAGTTGAAGGGAATTCTAGTTTTAAAAACAAAACTCCCCCAGCCCAGCCCTATGCAAAGCCCCAGCCATGAAGAGTCTCGTCCTTAGCAAGGACAACAGTGATGACCACTCAGGCACCTAAAACTGTGAAATAAGATCCTTCTTTTTACCAAGAGAACCCAGAAAAGAAGCCTCCATGGTCTAATCCCTCCATGGGATTCAGTTATTTTTCTTTTTTTCCTCACACCATTCTCTTGCTGAGGTAGACCCAATCCTAGGAAGTGCATGATAGCACAGGACACTAAAACCTTCAGCTTAATGGCCAGAGGATCAATAGAAAGGATCTCCTGGAGACACAGTGTGTGCATGGTGGGAGGAAGGGAATTCATAGGGAGGAATGATTTATAGTAAGAGATCTCTAAATCCATGTATAACGATTGGCACTCACCCTCCAAACAGCACAAGCGAAAAACTGACCCAAAGTGTGCTGTCACCCCATAGTTTAAACCATGTTGTGAGCTTGTTAAATTCTTCAGAGAACGTTGATATTTTAGCAGCAACCATTAGGTCCACATGCAAGTTTTAACCTGTCCTTTGTGGGCTGTAGTTTACATATCAATTTTCAAAGTTTATGCAGTACTATTTGTGCCAATATGGGAACTGGTCCGTGGTTTATTTTTATTATTTTTTAAAGATTTTATTTATTTATTCGTGAGAGATACACAGAGAGAGTCAGAGACACAGGCAAAGGGATGAGCAGGCCCCTTGCAGGGAGCCCGATATGGGACTCAATCCCAGGACTGGGATCACACCCTGAGCCAAAGGCAGATGTTCAGCCGCTGAGCCATCCAGGCATCCCTTGTCAGCGGTTTAAATCCAGTATAGCAGTAAAAAACAAAAAACAAAAAAACAAAAACAAAAAAACAATCAAAAGTACCATATCCCATGGGATAGGTAGCAATTACTGTCAGTCTTAATCTACAGAATGATGTAGGGTTGGTGGTCCAGACCTTTCACTAGTCTGGCTCCTGGAAAAACCAGATGGATCCTAGAAACTGGCATTACATTATGGAAAATTGAACTGAAAAGTTGTCCTAATTACAGCCACTACAATATCTTTATTTAAAACAGTCCTAAAAAAAAATAAAAATAAAAAAAATAAAAAATAAAAAATAAAACAGTCCTGGTCACCTGAAATGTAGCCACTGATTTATCAAATGTATTCTTTTCCATCAGAATCAGCTTAGGGGATCAGAAATGGCTTGAATTCAGATAACAGGCAATGGTATATATTCACAATTTAGTTCCAGGTTTATGTTAAGTTTTCCTTCTGCTGTCATAATATATTGCAGAGAGATCTGAATCATCTAAATATCTTGCAAAATACCACATCGATCTACTCTATCAAAGACACCATGTGTATTATGCTAGAGGAGCAAGAAGGGCTAATGTATTAGGGAACTTGTTAAGATATATATACTCCAGAGCATGGAAGGTAAACCCTATGATGGCTCCAGTACACCACATTAGTAAAATTGTAGTGCTTTCGTGGTCACAGGTATTCCAGGACATACCATGCAAGGTAAAAGATAAATTAATACATATTTACCTTCTAATATGAAGAACAGGGACTAATAGGCCTCTTCAGATTCTGAAGGCAGTGTATTCAACAACTAGGAATACCTCATTGACAAGTGACATAGAAGCTTTGAGCCAGGCCCCAAACAGGAAAAGCTCTTTAGCAAAGCCAAGGTATGGTGAAAATAGCTTTGCCACCTGGAGCATATAACCAGGCAGATCCTGTGCTATTACCAGCTGTGGTAAAACAAACAAACAAACAAACAAACAAACCAACCAACCAGCTTGTTGGAACTCACAACAGAGACCCACAGGCCAGGGCCAGCCACCTGCAGCAGAAACCCCAATATCTTCTGAAAAACAACTCCTGGTGTGCTACTGAGTCCCCGTAGAGATGGAGTACTGAGCCATGGGGCATCAAGTGACCACACAGCCCCAGTTGCCTTTCATTAGCTCAGTTTTGTCAGACTTACCAAGTCATAAAGTCAGGTGGGCCCAGCAACAATCCATTTTAAGACAATATTGCAACATCAAGAATCAAGCACAAGTCTCTTATCAGCTACCTCACCACCCCCATGTAATTCACCACTGTTACACTCCCCTCTTTGTGCACATCTGGTCAATCTCATTCTCACCTGTTCAATCTCAGGAGACCACGTCAAATGATTTTCATACACCAAATTTCCCCCAACCCAATGATCAGAGTCACACTGTAATGATGGCTCATCCCGGGGCCTGGCAAGGAGTGAAGGACACAGGCAAGTAGCCAGAGTCTCACCTTCCAGGATGCCCAGGTCCTTGGTGGCCAAAGTCCCAGGATACAGCACAGGTTCCAGGGGTGAAACACTTAACCTCTGGTAGTAAGGTCAAAGTCTGTGGCATCATGATCACATGGTTACACTGTCCTTGGGGTCAATTTTTCCTCCCAGCAGCTACAAGATGTCTTGATTTCATCACAGGAGACCTTTGTGGTCTGCTCCTCTGGCCCTCCCCAGGACAGCATCAGCTCATTGTTCTCTCTTTCTACCCAGCCTAACTGCCAACTCCCTGAAATGCAGGAGATAGCCCCTCCACCCAAGCCAGTCCATCAGGAAAGTTTCTCTTTTAAATACCATGAGTGACACTGGAAAGCCAGAACCAAGGAAGGGAAGGGAATGTGAGCCTTCCCAGGAAGGCAAACAGGAGCCCAAAGGGTGGACTACGTGGCTTAGGGTATGTGGGGGAGCAAGTGTGGGTCCAATGGAGACATAGGGAGAGGATGGGCTGGGATGCACCGAGCATTAGCTCAGAGAATGGCAGAATTGGACACAAGGTGCTGCTACCATGATGATTCTTCACAGAGAAAGCCCAATCTTGGGGAATCTTGGGAAATATAAGGGAGTTATATTTCCCAAGGGAAAATATAAATATAAGGGTGGCAAGGGAGGCCTGGGATGGGAAACACCTGGGTGCCCCAGGTTCCAGAGATCCCCCATCCCAGACTCCTCCTTTGGCTCCTTAGTTTGGCTTTTCCCACCTGACACAATAGGACTTAGTACAGCAGGGTCCGTGCTTATGACCAGTAGTATGAATTTTCAGTTACCAATGCTGATTGAGCTAATTCTGGTACGGAGGGATATTTACAATGAAGAGTGCTGGCCACTGGTGGAGGGAGATAATGAGTATCAGTTGTGGCTCTGAGACCAGCTGAAGTGTCTGTAGTTTGTCCCACCAACTTTCCCCCCTGTAAAATTCATTTAAGAAGAAAGGTCTACTAACAAAAAAAAAAAAAAAAAGAAGAAGAAAGGTCTACTAGAATCCTATAGAAGTCGCTCCCAAATTATATAAGAAAAAGTAGATTCAACTTGAACAAGGGGTGATTTGTAGACACCATATATCACCCAGAAGTCCCTTCAATGAAGGACTTATTAACCCAACTGTTGGGAGTGCTGACGATTGACAGCTGAAGGCTACTCAGGGTCTGGCTCAACCACCGGGAGTCACCTTGCCCAAGGGTGCGTTCCTTCCTGGGGGAGTCTACATCTAAGGAACAATTGCTAAAAGTATATAAAGGCCTGGCCATCTTGACCCACTCAGGACAACTGTTAAGGGGTGTTCTAGCTCCAGAGAAATTCTGGGAGTAGCCTGAGGCTGCCATTGGTCCTGGCTGCCTCTTAGCTTGACCTATGTGTCTTCTCAGTTCTACTTCCTTCTCCTTTCCACAGGGAGGCCTTTAAGGGAGCTCCTTAATAAGCACTCAGGAAAGTAACCCCATCTTAGAGTCAGCTTCTGGAGGAAGACAACCTGTGACTACACTTCACACTCAGTTTAATTTTTTTCTTTTTTGTATTTGTTAATTTCTCTCATTTTCTTTTAAAATTATTCTTGGGTAATTTCTTTGTGTCTTATTCTCTAGATTGGAGAAATCTAGGACTGAAAGAGACATTACTGTCCATCTACCTAGTTTTCTTCTTGTGTACACTTTCCCCCTCTAATGTTCCCAACCTCAATCTGTTGAATATTTTCAGTGGTTACCAGATTAAACGATAATGCACAGCTGTAATGTTTACGTCTCCTCCTATGATGACTAGAAATCTGCCTGCTCATGTCCGCTACTCATTTGCCTTTGGTTATTAATCAACTTCCAAATGACAGCTTCAAATAAATGAAAACATCTAGCATGACCTCTGCTGAATCTTCTTGAGGCCGGAGGAAATCCAGTTTCCTTAACCACTCCTTATATGTTTCAAGATCCCTTCCCACCATGGTTTCGCCTCTCCTGCAAACTTTGTGAACTACTCATTCTTTAGCCTAGAGATAACTCAGCTTTTTGTATTGTCCTGTCATCCCCTTATCAGAAGCATCTTGTCCAGGGTGGATATTTGCACAAGCAAACAAACAAATGTAGATTGACTGGACAGATAATATTTCGAGTTATTTGATCATTTTTTGAGTACTAAGATACATAAAAAAATATCCAAACCTTTTGATTTAATCCTCCTAATCCATAAATATAATGATGTGCCCATAAATGTTATGGTGGGAATTCTGGTCCCTTTGTAGGACTAATATGATTTATTAATGGTATCCTTACTTCGTGGATTGATTTGACAAATCAGAGGTAATTCAATTTTTCATTCTTTTAGTTAAAAGTGAGTGACTGATTCTTATTCTGATTGGCATCACTAATGGTAGTGTGAGATTCAGCATTCTGTGCTCTGCTTCAAGGACAGCAAAAGGGTGAACTAGCTGCCAACTTGACTGACATTTTATGCAAGTGACATGAACCAATATATCTCTTGTACATGGCTCATTGAAAATTATAATCGTGTATTTAAAAATGTATACAAGCCGTATTTTATATTGGTAGCATGTGTTTTGCAGAGCAGGTAACACATGACAAGAAACAAACATCCCTAGGTTGTTAAGGAAATCAGGCTGCTATCTATGTTAACACACATAATTTTCTGTTTTGAGAATGAAAAGTGTCCACTTCAATGAGAAACTCTAATTATTAAATTCACTCTAAGTTCCATGGAGGGCTGAAATCCTCGGCTTTTGATAACTTAAATGGCAATTTGCTTTGGACACTACAATGATATGAGGCTTATGTCATTAGGAAGAAAAACTCATTAAATTAATTCCCAGTTCCTAATTTACTTTAGGAAATTATTAATGTTGAAAAGATTAGCTGGGAAGAAGATTGATGAGTTTAGTTTTCTCATGGAACATTGAGGTTATAAAAAAAAAGTCAACTGATTTATCATTTTTATATTGTGTGTACTTCCTATCTTAATGAACAAGTTGACATTTTGTTCACTCGATTTTTATTATTTCATAGTTCACTAAGAGAGTAAGCTTTCCACGAGTTTCCATCTTTGACAAGGAGATGTATGGCATTACAGATACAAGTATAGGCTTTAGAGTCAGACAGAAGTTTAAATCCCAACTGTGCTGCCTATTAGCTATGTGACCTTGGTCCAGTTTTATTTTACCTTCATCAGCCAAGTTTTTCTCATTTGTAAAATCAGAATGGCAGTACTATTCACTTAATAAAATTGTAAGCATTAAATGAGATAGTACACCTATATACCATAAGTGTTCTCAAATGGTCATTATAGTTTGGATGGAGTAAGATTCAGGAGCTGTGGTACAATTAAAGCTTTCTATTATTTAATTTTTTCTATATTAATAAGAAAAAATGACTCTAACACAAATGTTCGTTAATACTTAAAAAATAAAAAGGAGAAATTCAGATATTCTGACTCCAAAGGCCATTGTTCCCCACATCTTAGCACAAAACACAATAGAGTGTCTTAAGGAGGGAAGAATAGTAGTAGTTCTTGAGAGAAAGACACAGTACATTTTTCTTCAGGGCACCAGAGAGAAAAGTCACAGGTAGACTGCACTATAAATATTTAACAAAGAAATCTTGAGAAGGAATGAAATGAATATTGATTTTTTTCCTGTGTTCCAAACTCTGTGATAAGTATTTGTTTAAAAATCAGTATGACCATCATCATCTCATCATCAGCCTAACATAAAAGCCAGCTGCCATTAACTAAGGACCTGTTACACAGTAAGAACTTTACATATGCTATTAAATGTTATCCCTACAATGCCCTTATGAGGTATACATTATTTTGTCTAATTTATTGATGAGAGAAGGCAAGGCTTACAAAGTTGAGGGAACTTGCCTCAAATCTTCTTGCTGGTGAATGTTGGCACTAGAATTGGAACCTACTTCTATCCAACAAGGACCAAAAAGAAGCCATGACTACTCTATTTCTGTTTGCTTTACTTCAGGTCATATCAACACAACTCAAGATCCTCTCATACATTTTGTATTGTCTCCTAAACATATGACCTTTGGATAGTATTGTGGGGACCACAATGAGGGACCAGGTGAGCTACAGGCTCAATGCCAACAGGCTCAATGCCAACCCCTCCATGGTTTTACAATCCCCTTGAGTTTTGTTCAGCATCTGTAGGACATCACTCATCAACCACATGGGCATGTCTTCCACTTAGGCTTGCACTTAATAACTCTGTTGCTATATACCAGTCACTGCTACAACCTCAGCTGCTTCCAGGGAGCCACCAATCTTGCTGAGCTCTCTGGTATTCATAAAAATCTTCCTTGGCTAGCAAGAGCTTTGCCCCCAACGAATGGCTGAAGAGCACTTATATATGTAGCAGAAGCTACTAAACCTTACGATTTATTCAGGTACTTGCTCCTCAATTGGTAGTTCAACAGCTTTCTTGGATTTTTTCTCTTAAAATACATACCATGCAAGCTTCCCTAGAAAAAAGAAGTTTCAAGCTATTCCATGGTTTGTATAGGGGTTTCTCTTATGGAGACTTTCTGGAACCCATAGAAACCCGGATCCAACTTACAGCTCAAAAGTCTAATAGGTTATTTCCTCCTTACGAGGTTGCCTCTTAAGTGAATCACAAAATTCTGTTGTGAAATAAATATTGAAAATAAAATATTGGCCTCGTAATTAAAAAGTAACATTTTATATATTTTAGGTACCAGTTAAATTTACATACATGGTCTCTAAAGCAATTTGGGCTTTTAGCACAGACTGCCAGTATCATTTATTGTCTTAAATCTATAATGCTGCTATTCAACATCAGGAATAATTAGAGACAACAGAAGATACACAGGGATCTCAGAAGGCAAATTCTGTTGAAAATACTAACAAACAATATATTATAGCAGTATCTTTCCAAGGTACAGAAAAATGGCCCAAGATACTTTAACTGGTTTCTTATCTGAGGCTCTGAGATCTCAATTGTGAAAGATATATCACTGTGGAAGATAAAAAGAAAACATCCCAGAGGCTCCAGTGAGTGAAAGGGAAAGGTCACTAAGGCAATCCAGGTGAATGATGCCTGTATGATGCCCAAGGTCTGGACTGAGAACAAGAGGAACCCAAGGTTTACTGACTTCAAGGCAAACCTCACAGCTTAGCCAGTGGGCTGCAAGGTCAGTGGAGACGTGCAGTAAATCAAAGCCATTTAGTTCCCGATGCATGACTGCAATAGTAAGGAGAGCAAGTGGCATTTGGCAATGGCTTCCTTCACTGGCAATGTAAGCTCATTTTGTATCACAACATCCTTGGTGTCTCTTTGAACCTTTATTACATTCTCACGGCTGAGCTGGGACTACAATATTTAAAACTACTTTGGAACAGATGCTGTTTTGTGACAAATGGAAGAACCAGAAGGGTTCAAGCTTGATCCACAAGGAAAGTTTGTATGGAAAAGTGAGATAAGAAATAATAAGAACATACAATCTTGTAACTTATAGGGACCTTAAATAACCATCCTGCTTTGTATTAGTTATGGTCACTGTAACCCAGAGAATGTTGCTCCACATCACAGGATCAGAGCTTGGACTGAAACCCAAGTCCTTTTTATTCCTATTGTAACATGTTTTTTTCCAGTCCAGGAAATGCTAGAGACAATACCAAACAAAACAAAACAAAACAAAACAAAACAAAAACAAAACAAAAAGTGCATTGTAAAGGAAAATGGCCAGGAGCTCACTGGAGAATCTTCCTGTGATCATGGACAATTTTTGCCAGCATATTCTTAATTTAGCAAATATTTACCATGAGCCAGGCACTTTCTTATTTAATCCTCACAATGTTCTTGTGAGGTAAGAATTACTGAATTTTTTAATAATGACACTGTGGCTCCAAGAGGTTAAATAACTTTGCTCCAGATGCCAAGTCCAGTGAGTCTTCTCTGAATATTTAAAAATTGGGTTTTATGAGTAAGTCTGACCCGGCTCCAGTATACAGCTGCCCCAGTCAGCTTCATAGGGAACTCCTGAGTTTAAATAGCAATTCAGAGATTTTTATGAATTGAAGCAAGTGTTTCAGACATTTGTTGGCAAATGTCTGGCATCAACCAGCTACTGGGTGTCAGCTACAGCCTTTGGCCAGGATTATTCCCTGGAACATTAACACATGAAAGCAATATTTCTATATTTGCAACACTACTGGGGCATTTTCAATAATTCAAACTAAACCAGGGGGCTGATGAATTATAACTGTAGAAGAAGACAAATATAGATTATTAAACTGGACAGCTAAGAAAGGACTTTAGCAGAAATTGCTTCACATAGTTCAAAAGGGATGTGATTTTTTTCAAAAACTTGCTTGTTATGGCAATGTGGATAAAGGACCCTCCTTTTACTTTAGATGAATGCTTCCTGAATGTTGGCTTTGACTAAGCCCTCTCTCTGATTCTGGAGGAAAAAGTCTTACATGAAAGGTGAAATTATTCATGTCAGTCATTTTGATCTGCCAACCGCCTGTAAACAAGGCCTATCCTCAGATGGGAAACTGGAACTCTTATGTCTGACTCCATTTTTATTATAGGAAAATTTAAATACATAAAAAGAACTATCAAGAAGAAAATAGAACACATAAACACATTACCTTGAAATAAAAAGCTGTTAACCTTGAAATAAAAGCTGTTGATTTTTTTTCCAGGAACATCATAATTTTATAATAAGCATTCTTTTAAGTAAACTTTATATGCATCCATTATTATTTCCTTAGGATAACTTATTAGAAGTTAAAAACTGGAGTCAGAGTTTATGCAGAAATTGAACACTTTGGATATGCTGCAAGACTTCCCTCCAAAAGACTAGGTGAACTAACATTACTACCAGCTCTATCAAAGTATTAATAATGTAGTCTTTTGCATTTCTTCAGGAAAACACCAGATAGCTCCTTTATGGTGGAGATAAACTGGGTCTCAGGAATCATGGAAATAATAGGAACTGAACTTTGGGAATATAAAAACATTATTTTGGATTATTTGTGAGAACTACACTTAAGGAAAAGGTGAATCTAAAGATTTGGGAGGACAAAATGAGGGCTTTCGGTGAGCTGCTCAGTGCTACCTGGAGGGTTGTGTGTGCATGTGTGTGTTTGTGTGTGTGTGTGTGCACGCAAAATGTTGTTTTCTCAAAACATGGAGGGTCCAATGGTTTGAACAGGGAAGTATTCCTTTTATTTTTCTAAATTTCCTTTCCTAAATTTTAGGTAAAGCAAGATATTATTGCAATACAGCATAATTTATTAATAGATTGGTTTTAAAATGGCATATTAAACACCAAGTGAAAAGATTGGTGTTCAAGATTTTAAATCAACTAATATGAAAAAGCACTCATAGTTTTCTTTCTTTCCAATTTATTAAAGCATTGTATGAGAAATTAACTGCTGTGCAGAGACACCATGTGCTTTGAATAGAATAATAAAACTGGACTTGCATTTCTGGAAATGAGTCATGTGGCTTCAATGGTGGATAAAGAGGGCATAGAAAGAAAGTGTTTGAATGACTTTGGCTTTGAGAAAAGACACAACAGAACAGACCCAAGATCTTATTAAATAAACAAGAACATTGCATTATTGAGGATGAGATGCTGACACACATTATATGAAGCAGGAGTTTCAAAATGAACTAGGAGTAGGTTTCTTTATGAATTTTGCCGGTGTGAATGCAGAGGTTTTGTATTCATAGACCTGTTGGGCTTATTTATAATAAGAATTACTGTCCTCAGAGAAGCTTTCAATGATAGAGACAGTAAAGGGGTAAAAAATGGTAAGTATGAGATGATATCCCTGTCTTTAAAGAAACTTCAGCTCAAGGCTGTGAATGAGGAAGTGCGGGTGGGTAGAGAGTATTGAGAAGAGGCTGGATCAAAATGCCAAAATGTTTGAATGTATATATTCTGAAAAATGCATTTCTCTGACTGTAAAAATAATAGTTTTTAAATATTTGGAAAAAAGTCTAAGTATAAAGAAGATAATACAAATTATCCATCATCTCACAAGCCTTTTGATTCAAATGCTTATACATCATATATTGTATATACATACACATTTTAACTTTATATCTTAATTTGGAAATATGTACAGGAGTGATAACAACTCAAATAATTACTTAGTTGCACCAGAAGTTTGAAGGATAAATTTATTCTTATCTTGTTATCAGTCTTTGTGCCCTATGATTCTCACAAAATTATTGGAAGTGTTATTCTCACCTCTGAGCTAAGAATTTATTAATATAAAATCCTTTGTTGTGGATTTGTTAATATGCATTTGAGCATTATCTAAAATAATATTTTTTAAAAGCGCTTGTTAAAGATGCATGCACAAATCGAGTGGTTTACCTCAATATCAGGCTTCTTTTGCTTAGAATCATTTGCTAATTGGAAAGTTGAAGTTAAAAAAAAAGGAAATTTGAAGTTAATACTTCTGGAGATAGAAAGGTAATTGATCTGATGTTAGACTAGGTTCAACAGTGTTGAGAGGTTTCTCTGATCCACTCTCAAAAAAGATCTTTAATCTTTCCAGAGCTAATGTTACTGTCTCTATTTTCCTGATATATAGCATCTACATAAAAAATGTTTTAAGTTTATTCCTCCAATATATGTAAAATTTAAAGAATTGTTGTAAGTTATTTCTCATTTTTTGGAGATGTTGAACTCTGCAAGAGATGGTTTCTCTTTTTTTCTCGATCACAGGGAAGCTCAAATCAAATTGGTATCATACCTTTAGTACATAGAAGACATAATTAATGGCTTGAACTTTACGTTTAATCTTATCCTGCCTTATTTCTCTATCTTTATGTCCCTTCCCCTCATTTCCTTGTCTATGTTATTTAACTTGGTTGTGTATAAGATTAGCCAGATTTAAAGCTGAAATCCTAGTGGCTAGCCACAACAATGGTTTGTTTCTTGTTTATGCACATTATAGGTTAGGGATCTGCTCCATATGTCACTCAGCAACCCATGCTAAAGTTTTACCATCTGTAGCTGCACCATCTGGTCATTGTAGCAAGGGAAGAAGAGTCTGGAAAGATGCACATGCTATTTTCACTGTTTTAGCCAACAAGTAACATACTTCAGTTCACCTTTTTGTTACTTGATTGACCATACTTGGCTTCACGGCCCAATGCAATGGCAGAGGAGCCAAGAAAAGTAAGGTTTTGACTCTGTCTTGGTGGAATTTTTTTTAAAGATTTTACTTATTTATTTGAGAGAGACAGCAGGAGGAAGCATGTGGAGTGGGGAGAGGCAGAAGGAGAAGCAGACTCCCCGCTGAGCAGGGAACCCAACATGGGGCTCAATCCCAGATCCCTGAGATCATGACCTGAGTTGATGCTGAAACTTAAGTGACTGAGCCACCCAGGTGCCCCCATCACAGTGTAGTTTTGACAGGATTTTGAGAAGTAGTTTTAGAATAAAGTAGATTATAAATAATATAAATATTGTCATTTTTGTAGGTCAAAAATGGTTAAATATCAGCAGTTTTATATAGTTCAGCCTAATAAATAAATGCATAATGTCATAAGCATTTTACTGAGTTAACACTGTCCTTGCCCTCAAAAGAGAGACTGCCTATCAGCAGGAGCAAGTCTGCATACAAATAACTGCAATTCATTCAGAGGAGAACTGTGACAGAAATGTGTGCAAAACGTCATGGCAACAGAGAAGAAAGCAATGACTGGTTATATAAGAGCTTGTTAAGGGAGGTGTCAGTTGTTAATTTTGTTAATGGTCGTTGCAAGGAGAAAGTAACTAATTTCTAGACAGAAGGAATGACATGCAAAGAAGCATAAAAATGAGGAAGGGAGCCTTGTTTAGAAAAGCCTAATACAGAAAGAGTAAGAAAAAGGCTAGCTTGAAATGAGGTCATAAATATAGATGGGATCAGGCTAGAGATGACTTTTTATGTCATGCTAAGCAATTGTCACTTTTTTGCTGATGGCAATTTGAAATTACTGAAGGCCTGGTGTGATGGGATCAGATCTGTCTTTAGGGAATGAGGAAGGAATCATGCTGTAGGAAATACTGGATGTTTTAAAGAAGAGTTTCTTTTCAATATGGACACATTCTTTAAACTATGCAATAAAATCTCCCAAACTTAAAGTAATCAAATATCACAAAACCTTAGGCAAGAAAAGACATCAATGGGTATGGTATAGACTGGACTCTGGCTGATTTTGGGGAGGAAAGTGGCTGGTGAAATATTTACTATAGTTCTAGCTTATCACTTGAAACTGGTACATTGACACCCTCCAAGTTTCCTGCAGTATTAAAAATATATATATACTGTTTTTGGAATCTTAAGGGTTAGATGAAACTTGAGGGGTTTCAAGGTCCACACTTGTTTTCCATGTGAGAATTTTCCTTATATTTAATAAACTTGAAAGTGGCCATTGAGTCTTATGCTTGAATAGGCCCTTGAGAATCTAATTTATTCTCAGGACAGATCATTCCATTAAAAAATAGTGAAAGCGTCTTGCTGTTGTTTGCCATTACAAAAAATGATACTTGAAAAATGGGAAGAAAGATGAGAGTCTGGCTAACAACCCCAAATAGAGCCTTTTCCATTATAAACTAAAATACCTATAATGATACATGACTCGCCTTAATGGGAAGAGAAAGTCACTTAAAACTATAATGAACAATAACCACTTCAACCTTTTAATATCTTTGTGTATTGTGGAGACAATTCATATCAGAATAAAAACAAGGCTCTACACTGTCCTCTTCTATGGAAAAGTTTAATAGGAGGAGTGAGAATAAACAAATGATATTTCAAAGTCTTTGCCAGTTCATAATAACAGCCCTAATGAAGGTAACACCAATAATGATCCGAAGGTGCTGGAGATGAAGAATCCGGAAGGGCCAATCGGCCCACATAATAAAGTGGGGGGAGATTGTGTTGGGTGAGAAAGTCTGAGTACGAGCAGCCCTAATCTTTCATTACAGGCTGCTACCCACTCAAATGCCTATGTGACTGATGATTTAGAGCTTTTCAGAAAAGTTCCATTAGCTTTGTAAAAATGGGAGAATTCTCCTCTGGATCTGGCAATGGCTTTTGTTGTTATTCATGATGTGACTTAGATGTCAACTGGGATAAACTAACATTTGAGATTGGAATTAAAATGACTCAATGTGAAATATACCTGCCACAAGACTTCTAAATGATTATCTACTTTCTCAGGAGATTCCACGTGCCATGAGGGAGCTGGAGAACCATTCACGTTATGGTCTGATTACCGGTAGCCATTGTAACACAAATGGGTACCTCTTATCCATCACACATTCTCAACACAGATGATTTCATTTCCAAGAGGGTGAACGTTTGTTCTTATTGGAGGGGGTTAAGGGAAGAAACAAACTCTTACTCTTTTATGTGTGAAGCACAGACATACATACAGTACAAAAAGGGCCATGTGGCATATATGTGGCCTTCAAATTCCATGAGAAGGCAATAAGGAAAAAAATATCTAAAAAGACTCCCTCTGTTTTACGTCTATATAGACTGTGATATGCATGGCACCTCATGTTGTTTTACAACATGGTAATTCTGGGTGGAAAGGGAAAGGATTTATGACTCTCCTGAGTCATGCAATTTCTGAGCTTCTGCTTCCCTTGAATTGGATAATTTTCTAGATCATTCCTCCATGGCATGCATGCTGCCCATCTTTCTTCTAATGTCACTGTCACTATGGAATACTATTTCTTTTCTTATCCCGTTAAAAGAGATGGGAAAAAACCTTCACCATTCTTCTATCTTCTCCTTGGTTCATAAACATAAGGCATGTGGCACTTTGAAAACTGGATAAAAATAAAAATATGTTATGCTCTTCATGAAGCCCTATTCTGCGTATTAGAAATGAGTTCTCTCATCTCTTTACCCCCCTAGCAATTATTTTTGCACCTCAAAAATCTACTTTTGAGATTACTGTGTATTTTTCTTACTCTTTCTTCTATAGCTTAAACTTCCTAGCATCAGAAACCATAATCTTCATCATTTTCATAGCCTCTTCCATGTCTTGCGTGATACCTTAAATAATATTATAGCAATCAACTTCATATAAATCTGGGAGGGGAGAGGGAAGGGTAGACTTGGGAGCAAGAGAAACTTTTAACAGTGGGTTTCAAGACTAATCAAATTTGAGATGAATAATGCCTAATATGGAAAGGTTCTATTAAAATGGGGCCCTTCTGTTAGGGGAGGAATAATGTATGTTTATTTGTAGGCAAAATGATTCAAGCCCATGCTAGCTGTGTATCATAAAAGAAAGGATAAAATGGAAAAGTGAGAAAAGTAAGGAGACATAGGTGCAGAATTCTTCAAAGAGAAACGAAGAGACACACAAGGAGGCTTCGGGTTGTGGACTCTGAGCAGATGTGCACACGGTGTTGTGGCCAATTGCGGGGGATAGTGTCTGGCTCTAGCAGGGCTTTGACTTTATTGATGGCTCTTTATTTTCTATCTCTCTGCTCTACTTCTAACATCTATCCTACTTCAGTCCTGTGTCCCATCACATTGCTTCCTCCAAAGTCTACAATCCTTAGAACCCAATTCTCACTTCTCCTTGTTTTAATTAATTTGCACACAAGTACGGAGTGCCTTGTGTTTCGGGCTATTTGTAAGGCATGAAGAACACATGCAGGTGTAAGACACCACCCCTGCCTTCCGGAGGACTTCATAGAGGAAAAGGCTTTGAAAGTTATACATAAGCTGGATAACTAGATCAGGAGAAAGGAGGAAAGGCCCAGGGAACAGCTCAGAGTTGGAGCCGGGACAGTGCACACTGAGGCTAGATTGTTGGGGTGGCCTGAACCCCCCGGGAGGCATGAACAGAAGTGTTTTCGGGGAGCTCAGCTAGTTTATGCTCGGTTGGCTGCCTGAGGGAAACCTGCCACACGGAGTTCTTCATTTCTACTGAATCTCTGCTCCTCTGCCTTTCAACTCTAATCCTGAATGTTCCTCCAGTTGTTCCTAATCCTAATTAAGTGGCATTTGGTAACTCGGGGGAGAAAAGTCATCTCTTTTTTACAGACCAATTATTACTGTAGTTAATTAGCTTACATTTATAAAGACAGTGCGTGCCTAATTACATCAAATATAGCCCCCATTCAACCAATTAATTATTGAAGCAAATGTTTTGGGGCACATACGCTGCATCGAGAATAGTTCCATCATTCGGCCCTTGAACTCAGGAACTGAACATATTATTCTTACCATCTCTACCTCCCACTTTTTTTGCTTTTAAAAATGAGAATGACTGTATCTATCTCTCAAGATAGTTTTGAAAATTAAAAGATAATTCTTACAATGCACTCGTGTTGGTTGCTTTCTCCCTCCCTGTTCTGTCCGACTTCTCTGCCTTCTCCACCCTCTTCTGTGCCTCAATGTTGATCCCTACACACTGCAATGCCCACACGCCCCGGGGCTGGCTGGTTTCTGGTTGCTTCTGGCCAGTGCAAGGCACTGATAGGAGACAGGAGAAGAGGAGAAGGAAGTTGGTCTTTCTTTTTGGCTTTCTCCCTCCTTCCATGTCCTTGTTCTGGCACATTATGGCAAGAGATTTGACCCTCTTCCTGCCCCATGGCCCCTCTTCCACTGCACCAGCTCTTAGCAACACTTCTACTCTTGTCCTTTGGGTTTAAGAGCCATAATTGATGGCTTTATCCTGTTTGTAGCCCCTGGGCCCTTCAGCATCTGTTGTTCAGTGTCTCTGCCCAGTCCTCTGTAAAGAGTACCTTCTTTAAAGGCCCTTGAGTTGAAATTATCTGAGTGGAATTTTGTTTCTTGCAGGACCTTGGCTGATGTAGCATGTTACCAGTTGAGTGTACATCTGGCATGTAGTTTATCCTCATTAAATATCAACCATTCTTATCTTCATTCATTCTTTTGTCAGGCTTATTTAGTACATGTGTCTTCCTTGTGCTCAGTTCAATCAGTGTTACTTAAATTTATAGTGTTACCTGCTTCTTTCTCGAACACCCACATTACTCAGCAGCTTGTGGATCAGAGACAGACATCCATCCATCTGCAACTTAAACCAAGAAGGCGCTGAACATTTCTATGAGAACTTTCTCCCTTACATTTCTGAAACAATTAACAAATAGACTTTGAAACCAAGGATCAAAGTACCGGCTTTAAGTAAATATTCTTATTAGGCTTACTACAGAGAGGAGCTAGGAGAGGAAAAGGCAATGAATATGTGTAACCCATAGGGCAAGTGGATCTTTAGAGAAAGTCAGTGGCCTTTCTCCTGGTGATCCCCTTCCATTTAGTTAAGGCCTCCCTTCGTTGCAAAGCATGAGTGACAACGAAAAGACAGAACAATTTTTGCTTATATTTTCAAGAGGATGGCAGTTCCTATTTTAGGGTCAGATGCAGGGACCACAAAGTGAGAGATAAGCCTGTCTTCCTTATAATAAGGGGTTGCATGAAAAAAACCTTTTACTGTGCTTACTGTCTCAATGAGAAAATGCCTTTTGTAAATCTGTGTTGGTGAAATTATATACCAGTGAGATGGCAGTCATCCAGACTGTCTTGGAAAGTCTCCATCTGGAACCGACAGAGACTTAAAATTTTATACCAAGGTTTTATGCCATAATCCTTATACACCATTCCATTAGGATGTTCTCCATGCCTGCTCCTGCTCCGCCTGCAACTCTGAAGCATTTTTGCTGAGTTGCTTCATGCCCAAGGGCTGTACTCTTTTCGGACAAGCAAGGAGAGTAGGGTCTTGGGAGACTGTGCTCTACTCTGCAGGTAGGGTGGGACAAGAAGCACACGTGTGGTGACAATGATGTTCAAGATGACAGTGATGCAGGAAGAGACTCTTAACACCAGAGGCAAACGATGAAGGCAGAACTTGGAAGAAAAAGAGGCCTCAAGCTCAACACTGAGAAAGTCCTCAAGGCTTTCTGCTCCAATGCTCATTGTTGAGAACCTGAAGCTGTCTTGCACCTGTGCCTACTCCAGGTGAGAAAACACACGCTGTCAACTACTGTGTTAAGTAGGTTGGAATTCTTGAGGTTGCCTTTGACCTGTATTTCATGATAGTTCTTTCAGGAAACCTTAGATTGCATTTCTGCCATCATTTCTGTTTGAATTTGCAGTTACCTGAAGGATGTATGCTTTCTGACCACATTGATCCAGGAGCCTATAAGAAGAAACAAAACTCTTTGTTTGTTTGCTTGCTTTGTTTTTCAGACATTGAGAAATTGTGACAGAGCTGGTCAAATGTACAAATGTGATGTCTACAATTGTGCTTGGTTGTGAAATCTTCTGATGTCTTGTCTCAGTTCATTATCAATTGCAACACTGCTGAAAAAAATATAAAACTCTCCAGTGTCTTTAGCAGGATAAAAAAAAAATATTTCAGGCCTTAAAACTCATGACAATAGCAAACCACTTATTTCCTTGAAAGAGCAAAAATGTGTGTTTTCCCCCTAGTGCTCCCAACATCAAAAATTTATTCTCGTCTAACAATTTCAGTTTAAGGGCTGGAAATTACTTAATCTCTACATATAACATCCCTATTTGCACCATATATTGATTCTGGTAACCTTTCACACCTATTTGATCATTCAATTTTCAAAATTGATTTGCAACATAGCAAATAAAGGCATCAGCAAACAACAAAATGGTTATTTTTAAATTACACACACAAAAAAACCTCAATATGCACCCAGAGGTAAAAATCTGATCTCTGACAAAAGTAAATAAAATAAGAACTAAAGCCTCCTAGCACCCAATTCCCAACTTTCACAGTACTATATCCTTCCTGGGTTATAGCCATGTTAATAGTTTCTTCGATAGGTGCTCAGAACTGGACACATGCACACATAGATACCCATGTGTATAACTGTAGCTGTACTTATACTCACACATAAATATACACTTTTTATAAAAATACTACTGTAATTAATGCACTGTTAGGCAATCTGATTTTTGCATTTAACAATAGTACACAAAAATCTATCATTCTTTTCAACAATTGAAGTGTATTTTATAAGAAAACAATTTTTCTATTGATGGACACGTAGGTTATATTTAGTCCTGATTTTTATTCACTCAATCGTTCAACAAATTTTTATTGATTTCCTATTATATGCCAGATTTCTGCTAGGGGCTCAGCTAATAGTGAACAAATCAAATACAGTCCTAGCCCTTCAAGAACACAGATTCATGTGAGGGAACGCACACAAAAAAAGTCAATCAGACATTAAGTGACATACTTACAAATGGAGTTCAATGCCATGAAATCAACAAAGATGATAAAGAGATAGAGAATAATGGAAGTTTCCATGTTAAATAAAGTATTCAGGAGGGACTTTGGTGAGGAAGTATTTGAGCATCCATTTGAAAGGTGGAGAAAAGAGCCCTTCAAGCCTACAGATAGCATGTGCGTATGTTCTGTGGCAAGAGCTCGGCATGTTCAAAAAGTGAAAGAATGCCAGTGGTCTGGGGGTGCTGAGAGAGGCAGAGAGCTACAAGCTATTGCAAAGGGACCAGATGGCACAGTACCTCATATGCCACAGTAAGGCGTTTAGATCTTATCCTAAATGAAATGGGAAACCATTAAGTAGTGGATTGCCATGACATGATGTCTTTTTTTCTAGCTTTACTGATCTATAACTGACATATTATGTAAATTTAAGGTATACAACATGATAATTTGATACATGAATGTATTGCAAAATGATCACCACAATAAGGTTACTATCTCTAGCACTTCACATAATTACCTTTCTTGTGTGTGTGGTGAGAACATTTAAGATCTACCCTCTCAACAACTTTTAAGTAATATATGATCCTGTTAACTGTAGTCTCTATGCTAAACATTAGATCCCCAAAACTAATTCATCTCATAACTGGAATTTTTCCCAGGTGACTAACATCTTTCCATGTCCCCCAGCCTTCAGCCCCCGGCAACCATCGTTCTACTCATTGCTTCTAGGAGTTCAGCTTTTTAAGATCCCAAATATAAGTGAGATCATACAGTATTTGTCTTTCTCTGTCTGACTTATTTCACTTAGCATAATACTATAATGTATTTTTAAAGAAGGTATTTGGCTGCTACGTAGAGAATGAACTAGGAGTCAAGAGGGAAAACTAAGAAGGGTGATTGCAGTTAAAAATTATTGTAGAATTGACCAAATACAGTCATTGACTTTTCCAAGTCAGCAAGGCTCCAAATTATGAGATTCTCAGTCAGAGTGCCAGCCTCGGGCAGAGAACATCTCATGTGCTATATTTCATTCCACCTCTGTTTGCAGATAGGCTCACTTAGCCTGAGTTTGCTAGAGGGTTATATTGTGTCTCACAGGCACATTTTGAGAATGGTGACAAAGTAAATACTTGACACTTTGGGTTTCTTTTGTAATAAGCTCACAAATGCTTCTAGGGTTTCCAAGTTTTCAAATAAATATAAAGAGTACATTAAAAACTTAGTTTAAAAATTTTAAATTGTAGTAAAATATATATAACATTAAATTCATCATCTATTTTTAAGCATACAGTTCAGTGGCATTAAGTATAGTTACATGGTTGTGCAACCATTACCTACATCCATCTCCAGAACTCTTTTTATCATTCAAAGATGAGAATCTGTACCCATTACATAATAAGTCTCTATTCTCCTCTCCCTCAAGTCCCTGGAAAACACCATTACTTTCTATCTTTATAAGTTTGACTATTCTTGGCACTTCACATAAGTGGAATTGTACAATACTTTTCCCTTTGTGATTGGCTTATTTCACTTAGCATAACGTCCTCAAGGTTCATCCCTGATACAGCATGTGTCAGAATATCCTTCCATTTTAAGGTTGAAAAATATTCCATTGTGTGTGTATATATAGTAATTTGTTCATCCATTCATCCATCAATGGACAACAGAAGTTGCTTCTGTCTTTTGGCTACTATGAATAAACTGCTATGAACATGAGTTCAATATCACTTTGAATTCCTGCTTTCAATCTTTGGGGCAAAAACTTCACATGTTTTGATATTGATTTTTTTCCGTAGTCACAGCTCCAAATTCTTGTACTGCTTAATGCATGTTATCAAATTAGAGATCATGAAAATGAGGGATCTAAGGTATAACCGATGAGGGAAACAGTGTGATGTCATAGAAAACCGTACATAAAGTAAATTCAGCATAGCATGAGTGAAAGTCTAGATCCAACTCTTTGTAGCTTTTTGACCTTGGGCAAGTCAATTTTTCTGAGTCTCAGTTTTCTCATCTCTAAAATGGGATAAAAATGCCCACCTTGGGATGCCTGGGTGGCTCTGTGGTTGAGCGTCTGCCTTCAGCTCAGGGCATGATCTTGGGTTCGGGATTGAGTCCCACATAAGGCTCCCTGCAAGGAGCCTACTTCTCCCTCTACCTGTATCTCTGCCTCTCTTTCTGTGTCTCTTATGAATAAATAAATAAAATCTTTAAAAAAAAAAAAAGGTCCACTTAAACTAAATGTCCACCATGAAACTGTTATGAGAATCAAATGGGAAAATGTAATCAAAATACTTTAAAAATTGAAAAAGTAAAACATATATATGTAATATTAGGTGATAGTTCTGCAACTATTTGTCTTCAAAAGCTCTTTAATGTCCATTATTAGTACTTCTTTTTGTCTTGTTTTTAACAGATTTACCAAGAATTTGTCAATATAGCCCACATAATAACTGCACGTGTTTAACCTGTACAATTTATTAAGCTTTGGCATATGTATACATTACCATCAAGATGATGAACATCACCTCCAAAAGCTTCCTTATTGCCTTTGTACCCACCCCACTACCATCACTAGCGAACGATGATAGGCTTTCTGTCTCAGAGATTTGTTTGCATTTTCTAGAACTTTATGTAAGTAGAATTATTCAGTGTGTAGAATTATTCAGTGTAGAATTATCCAGGTCTCACAGGATGGGGTTGCAATGCTCTAGTTTCCTTCTCACTTGTTAAATGATGTCTTATGAGCCCATCTGAGCCTGCTGACTTCCTCATAAAAGAAAATCAAGGGGAGATATAGGGGGCCAGAACACCCTGAGAGAAAGAGAGAGAGAGAGAGATCATTAACATCATATGTACTTATGGCCACACCATTTATACTGCAAGAACACCTGAATCATATTCTGAGAGAATACTACTTTGAGATTAAGCATAGAAAAGGAGATAAATTGACAAGAGTGCAAATGTGAAGTTATAAGAATGTTCACTGCAACTTGAAACAGAGAAAAATAATTGAGAAAAACTTAAGTGCTCATTAATAAGTGGTTGTTTAAATAACTTAAAACCATGTAGGGACATATCTGCATTCATTGCCATTCAAAGATATCACGACTTCAATTTTTTGAAAAAGAAAGCTGAAGAATAGGATGGGTGATATGCTTTAATTTATATAAAATTATCCACAGCAAACTCTCTACTAACATAAACTAACCACAAATGTCAAATGCATTCTGGAAGGATAACCACCCGAATGTTGATAGCAGCTCTTTTGAAATCTGGCTGATGAGTCTGGTAGTAATGATAGTGAGGGGGTTCTTTTTACTCGATAGCACCTCAATTTTCTACAAAAACTATTTTCTTTGAAAGCAGATAGATAGAAAAGCATGAGGTGAAAAGCATGAGGTGCTGCTGTACCAGCCAGATCTACTCTCAGCTAGGCATTAATTTTAGAGATATACGCTTAGAAGATGTTTGCAAGGGGTTATATATAAAATATTAACAATAATTATGTTTGGATAGTGGGATCATGGATTTCTTTTACGTTAAAAATTTCTGTATGATCATTTTTTAAAAAAATCCAACCCTGCATCAGTGATAACAGTAAATACCTTCTGCTTGGAAAGTAGAATAACATGAAAAGACATTCTAACCTGTACTTCTGGTCAATAAAGTAAAAGAACAGTTCTGTATCTTTGCATTATAGTAAAAGGGAAAAAATTTAACTACTTCTGGTATAATAATGGATGTATTTAAGCTTCAGACTTTTTTTTTTATCCAGTATTTGAAGGATTCTCTAAATATAATGGTTATTTTTGTCACAGAAATGCCAGCAATTGTCATAGCATGGGAAACCAATATCAAACTCTCTAATTATTGCACTAAGAAACTCATTCATTGTAATGATTTCTCTGCTGTTATTGAAGAACTAGAAATTTAATAAGAGTATCTATTCATAGTCATTTATTGACCTCAAACTGCCAAGTCATTTAGGACAAGAATATAGGCCAAATGAAGTAACTTGTTAAAGAAGTTACGAGTATGAATAGCCACCCTCTCCTTTATTTAAGCCCATAAAAAGATTTTTTTAAATATACTGAACATGGAAAAGATATTGTAAAATGAATGAAAACACTCTGCCAGGGTGAAGAATTTTAAGAGGCATATGACTAAATCAAGTCTTACCTTCTTTCTTATGAGTAAAGCATCAGGGAAGTGTATAATTTTAAATCATATTTTGGCAGATACAGAATTGAACAATTACAATAGGAAAATGCTCAGAACTGAATTATATATTCTTGAGAGTTTCTGAGATATCTAAAAAGTAATATCCTTTTTTTATTTTTTATTTTTAAGATTTTATTTATTTATTCATGAGAGACAGAGAGGCAGAGACATAGACAGAGGGAGCGGCAGGCTCCATAGAGAGAGCCTGATGTGGGACTTGAACCTGGGACTCCAGATCACTCCCTGGGCCAAAGGCCTCACTCAACCACTGAGCCACCCAGGTGTCCCAAAAGTAATATCCTTAAGGAAAGAAACCGTCCTTAATTACTTTGAAATTTTAGGCTTTAGCTAGGCAAAACTGCGAAATGACTGAATAAATAAATTGGGAATTTATTGATTACATATCTAATCTGCTGAATAGGTATTACGGTGAAGTAATGATACTGCCAATACCATTAAGGTGTTCTCTCATTAACCTACTCTAATTAAGCTTCCATTCTTTCTGTTCCATCAAAACTACTTTTGCCGTGATCATCGATGGTCTCTAGCTTGCCGGATCTGGTGGCCTTTATTTTACTCTGTTTTACAGTTGTTGGTAGGCTAGATTGTTCTTCCTTTCCTGAAATTATTTTCTTTGCTTCAATGACAAAATATTATTCTGTTTGCTCTCAGTTTCCTGTGTTGGTGTCTCTTCTACTAATTAAATTGAAAATGTTGGTGGGCTTGGTAACCAATATTCTTTCCTTTTTTCCCTTTGTTCTCTAATCACAGCCCCTTGATCTCAACTGGTTATAAATACTGACTCCTCTCTTCCCTGTGTCCTCACAGTGCTGATCTCTTCCCTGTATTCAAACTCAGCTATCCAATTGTCTATTGGATCTCTCCAGCTAGATTTCTAGTAAGCATTTCAAAAGTAAGAGAACGTTTGATTTTGGACCCTGCCCCCCACCAAAACTGCCCTTACTGCCTATAAATGACCCCACTTTCCACCTACTGTCTTGAACCAAAATGTAGGAGTCAACTTTGATTTCTTTCCTTTCCTCATTATCTCACAATCAACTCAATTCGTGTTAGAATTGAAAAAATGTACTAAGTCCTCTCTTGTTTCTCTGCCTTCAAACTACCACTTTCATTCAAGCCACCATATTTTTCCTATACTTAAGTAGTTGTCTCCTAACTGGTACCCCTGTTTCCCTTCTTTCCATCCACTTTCATCCCCAAACTATTTTCCACAAGAAATGGCATTTTTAAGTGTGAATTAGATATTGTTTCTCTGCTTAAAACTTCCCATGATCTTCCACTTCCTTAAAATGAGGTAAAATTTTCCTACCAAAGCTCAAAAGATCCTTTGATTTTTGTTCCTGCCTAACTTCCCAACCTTGTCTTCTATAATGATCTTCTTACTATGCTTGATAGACCCATTGGACACCTCTCTGTTTACCATATTTTCCAAACCTAATTCCACCATGAAATCTCTGCATTTGCTCCCCTCTTTGTATATAATAACCTCCCTTCCCCCATTCTCTTTTCAGGGTAGGCCTCTATATAATAATTTAAAAGTTAGCTTAGATGTTACATTCTTACAGAGGCTCCATGACCAGAATGAAAGCTCCATGAGAGCCAGGAGTCTAACAAGTTCATCTTCCATTTCCATTAAATTGCCAAACTTTAATCATATTTATTTATTGAACACTTCATACAAAGGAGAAAAGAAAAAAACATCTTTAAACATTCATTCATTCATTCAACATTTATTAATTGCTAGGCACCATGCTGGCACTGAGTATATTGTGATGAACAAAACAGACTTGGTGATCAGAGTTCTCATGATGGATTGATATAGATATATAGAAGGATACAAATATAAAACAATGATACACACAAATATAGTTATCAAGTATGACCACTATTATGAAGGAAAATAACGAGGTCTATGAAAGAAGATCTCTGGATGAGTGGGGGGATGGAATAATTTAAATTGAATCAGAAAAGTCTTCTATCACAAAATGACATTTCAAGTTAGATCTGAGAAATAAGTAGGAATTAGACGAATAGGTGGACATGTAGATTGGGATTCTCATAAAGCAACTATTAGCACTACAAAATCTTATGACAAACTTTCATATTAAAAGCTATCTAAAAGGGTAGTCATGTTTCATATAACTCATACCCTATGTGATCTGCCATTGAGTCTTCCGGATTTTACTGCCCTCATGGAAGGAGTTCTTAAACAATAACCTGGTCTTCTTGCAGACTTTCCTATTCTGAGCCCCACTCAAAATGGTAAGTTTTTTTTTGTTTGTTTGCTTTTGATTTTAAATTTGTAGTAAAGATGTCTAAGTAGTATTCACAGCTTGAAATATGCTACTTCCAGAACCCAGAGTGGCTTGCTCACATTGGACTTCCTCCTTTGTGTCAGAAGATGCACTGTGCAATAATTTGATTTTATATACATAATATATATACATATATATACACTATATATATACATATACATATATATGTATTTTAAGAGAGAGAGAGTTTGGGGGGGTGAGCTGAGGGGGAGAGAGAGAGAGAGAGAGAGAGAGAGAGAATCTCAAGCAGGCTCACACATAGCATGGGAGCCCGACTCAGGGCTCAGTCTCACAGCTCTGAAATCATGATTTGAGCTGAAATCAAGAGTCAGACTCTTAACCAACTGAGCTACTCAGGTGCCCCTGATTTTACTTTTTGAAGGGATGCCCCACTGTGCTCCTGATAACTGCCCTAAACATTTTATAGATGTGATAAGCCATTAATATCTGTAGGACTTACCTCCTATTTTTTGGATAGCTATAAAATAAGAAAGTATTGAGAAAAAATAATAACATTAAAAACTATTTAGTCATATGGAAAACTTGCTATGTTAGCACAGTAATTGACTTGCCAGTATAAAGTGGTACTTATACTGACTGCAACTCTAAAATATGATGTATGAAGACAAACACTGGATGGTAAAATATGACAAATAGATTATCTGGAAAGGGTAATTATGGTTCATTTCCCCTAATATTTCAGAAAATTTCTCTTAAAACCAACGAGGAAATTACCTTCTTGTATATCTTTGGCAAAAAAGCAGCAAAGATCTCACACACTAAATTTGTTAAGTTACATTCTTGCCGAGCTAGTCTACTTTTATTTTATTTTTATTTTTTATTTTTATTTAAATTAAATTTGCTAACATATAGTATAACACCCAGTGCTCATCACATCATGGGCTCTCCTTAATGCCCATCAGCCAGTTACTTCATCCCTCCAACCCACCTCCCCTTCAGTAACACTCAGTTTGTTTCCCAGAGTTAAGAGTCTCTGATGGTTTGTCCTTCTCTCTGATTTTTCCCACTTAGTTCTTCTCCTTTCCTTATGGACCATTGCACTATGTTCT
Organism: Canis lupus baileyi; assembly: GCF_048164855.1. NCBI lineage: Eukaryota > Metazoa > Chordata > Mammalia > Carnivora > Canidae > Canis > Canis lupus. The sequence goes on from NC_132847.1 coordinate 62,036,744, forward strand.
TATATTCTACATATGAATGAGACCATATGATAATTGTCTTTCTCTGATTAACTTATTTCACTCAGCATAACACCCTCCAGTTCCATCCACAACAATGTAAATGGTAGGTATTCATCCTTTCTGATGGCTAATATTCCATTGTATATATAGGCCATATCTTCTTTATCCACTCACCTGTTGAGGGACATCTTAGCTCCTTCTACACTTTGGCTGTTGTGGACATTGCTGCTATGAACATTGGAGTGCCCCTTCATTTCACTACATCTGTATCTTAGGGGTAAATACCGAGTAGTGCAATTTCTAGGTCACAGGATAGCTCTATTTTTAACTTCTTGAGGAGCCTCCATGCTGTTTTCCAGAATGACTGTACCAACTTGCATTCCCAACAACAGTGCAAGAGGATTCCCCTTTCTCCACATTCTCACCAACATTTATTGTGTCTTGTCTTGTTAGTTTTAGCCATTCTCACTGGTGTAAAAGTGGTATCTCATTGTGGTTTCCATTTTTTTTTAAATCCTTTCTTTACCAATTCACAATACTTGTGCTTCCTCTGTTAATTTGCAGTATTATAATAACACTTACTTGCCCTATGACTTTTCTGATTGGCTCTTGGCTTCTTTTGTGAAAACTGTTACATGTCCTTTTGGGGACTTGGTTAAGATTTCAAGGGGGTGGGGAAACAGACTCCCTCACTTCCTATCTCTATGGCTTTTGTAAATGTCCTAAACCTCTAAAAAATGCCTGTATCCAAGTACCAAAGTCATTTAATCATAGCTGATTTGCTGGAGGGTTGTTTTTTTTTGTTGTTGTTGTTGTTGTTTTTTTTTGTATCTGACACCAGTATTCTAATGAATCAACTATACTTTGAATCTCCAGGTGATAAAGATACTGTTGTTTTGTTTTGTTTTGTTTTGTTTTGAATTGAATTGACCCTGTACATTTGCCCTGGAAGGATCCTTTCAGAAAGTCTGGAACCATATGGCCAGGCTGGGGCACAGGTTGAAGGAATTAACTCTGGTAGGTAACCCTTAAATGACCCCAGTGGTGTTCATCAATGAAATGAGCCTTTTAGTCAGGTTGTTAGAAGTGTAGCTCACCATCTGTGTTATTATGATGATGATGTTACAAGAATTACAGGATTGCAAAGCAAGTGCTAAATAATGACCTGGGACCTCATGGCTGTGAGATATATGGAATTTATCTTAATGCTTACAAGTGCAAAACTTGACCCAATGAATTTCATAAGTGGTAGGATACTTTAAGTCCTCAGATTTTCCCAGAATCAGGTCTTTTCCTTTACTAAATGCAGAATCAGCTGTAGGCCTCAGGAAAATGGAAAGGGAAGGCTTGAGTTGTTGGCCTAATGTTTGCAGCTCTGATTTGAGGTTGCTTGTTGTTGATTTCACTCTGATCTTAGGGACCTCAGTTTCCCAGATCCCATTTTACTTCCCAACATGTGAAGAGAAAAGAAAACGTTTTAAAAAATGTTGAGCACCTATCATGTTGCAGTGACTACTAAGCACATATTTTAAATGATGGTATTTCATTTTCATCATATTCCTTCCATTTGGCTTCATAACATCCATAATAGTGGTGAAAATTTAACACTTACAAAGTAGAGCTTTCCCAGTAAGTGCAGAGCTGAAATATAAACCCAGAGCTTTTTGATTTTAAAACTGCACTGAGGGGGGCACTTGACTGGGTGAGCACTGGGTGTTATGCTATATGTTGGCAAATCGAACTCCAATAAGAAAAATACAAAAAAATAATAATAAAACTGCTCATTTGACATGCTGTGTCTTCTTTCACAGCAAGTATCCAGTGACAAAACCTCTGCCCCTTTTCCCCGTACCACAGTGACTCAGTGCCTGCCATGTTCTCCAATTCCTTTTAGAGGCTATATTTTTTATCTTCTACTTAGTTCTTAGATGTCCTTCCTCTAAACCTGAGTCTCCCTATTACTACTCAGAGGTGACTGCTGGCTTGCACTTTGGAACATTACCAATCATTTGCTTCTTTTGCTCTGAGACAGCTGAGATCTGTGGTTTAGCATGTGTGATGGTTAATTTTATGTGTTAACCTGGCTAGGCTACGGTACCCAGTCATTTAATCAGACACCAATCTAGGTGCTACTGTAAAAGAATTTTGGAGATGTGGTTAACATCTACAGTCAATTTATTTTAAAAGAGATTGCCCTTGGGATTGTAGGTGGGCCTCATCCAATCAATTTACACCCTTAAGAGCAATTTACACCCTTAACCTCCTAAATAGGTTTTTAGGAGAGGTTCTGCCTCAAGACTGCAGTTTCAATACATCACATCAAGAAGAGAAAGGATAAAAATAATATGATCAATAAATGCAGCAGAAAATATATGACAAAGTACAGCATCCATTCATGATAAAAACTCTCAAGCAAAGTAGGTTTCAAGGGAAGATATCTCAACAAAATAAGGGACATCTATGAAAAACCCACAGCTAACATCATACTCAATGGTGAAAAACTGAGAGCTTTTAATGTAATGTCTGGAACAAGACAAAGATGTCCACTCTCGCCACTTATATTCTACATAGTGGTGGGAGTTCTAGCCACAGCAATCAGACATCAAAAAAACAAATAAAAGCATCCAAATTGGCAAAGAAGAAGTGCAACCTTCACTATTTGCAGATTACATGGTAATATATATAGAAAACCCTAAAGATTCCACCAAAAAACTGCTAGAACTCAAATGAATTCAATGAAGTTACAGGATATAAAATCAATGTGCAGAAGTCCGTTGCCTTTCTATACACCAATAATGAAACAGTAGAAAGAGAAATGAAGAAAAGAATCCCATTTACAATTGCACCAAAAATAATAAACTACCTAGGAATAACCTTAGCCAAAGAGGCAAAAGACCTGTACTCTAAAAAGTATAAAACATTGATGAAAGAAATTGAAGATGACACAAACAAATGGAAAAACATTCCATGCTCATGGACTGAAAGAACAAATATTATCAAAGTGTCTATAATATCCAAAGCAATCTACAGATTTAATGCAATCCCTATCAAAATACTATTAGCATTTTTTCACAGAACTAGAACAAATAATCCTAAAATTTGTGTAGAATCTCAAAAGACTCCAAATAATCGAAGCAATTTTGAAAAAGAACAAAACTGAAGGTATCACAATCCCAGATTTCAACATATACTATGAAGATATAGTAATCAAAACAATATAGTACTGGCACAAAAATAGGCACATCTTGATGGAATAGAATAGAGAGCCCAGAAATAAGCCTACAGTTATATAGTCAATTAATCTTTGACAAAGGAGGAAAGAATATCCAATGGGAAAAAGAGTCTCTTCAAAAATGGTGGTGGAAAACTGGACAGCTACATGCAAACAATGAAACTAGACTACTTTTTTATACCATACACAAAAATAAACTCAAAATGGATTAATCATCTAAATGTGAGCCCTGAAACCATAAAACTCCTAAAATAGAACACAAGGACACCTTCTTTGACATTGGCCATAGCAACTTCTTTCTAGATATATATCCTGAGGCAAGGGAAACAAAAGCAAAAATAAACTATTGGGACTACATTGAAATAAAAAGCTTCTGCACAGTGAAGGAAACAGTCAACAAAACTAAAAGGCAATCTTCAGAATGGGACAAGATATTTACAAATGACATATCCGATGAAAGATTAGTATCCAAAATATATAAAGAACTTATAAATCTCAACACCCCCAAAACAAATAATCCAATTAAAAATGGGCAGAAGACGTGAACAGATATTTTTCCAAAGATATCCAGATGGCCAATAGACACATGAAAAGATGCTCAACATCACTCATCATCAAGAAATGCATATCAAAACTACAATGAAACACCTCACATCTGTTAGAATGGCTAAAAATCAACAGCACAAGGAACAAATGTGGCAGAGGATATGAAGAAATAAGAACTCTCTTGCACTGTTGGTGGGAATGTAAACTGCTACAGCCACTGTGGAAAACAGTATGGAGGTTCCTCAAAAAGTTAAAAATAGAATTATCCTATGATCCAGCAATTGCATTACTAGGTATTTACCCAAAGAATACAAAAATGCTAATTCAAAGGGATGCATGAACCCCTATATTTATAGCAGCATTATCTAAAATAGCCAGATTATGGAAACAGCTCAAGTGTCCATCAACTGATGAATGGACAAAGAAGATGGGGTGTATATACACAATGGAATATTACTTAGCCATAAAAGAATAAAACTTTGCCATTGGAACAACATGGATGGAAGTAGAGGATACTCTGCTGAGCAAAATAAATTAGAGGAAGACAAATACCATATGATTCCACTCATCTATGGAATTTAAGAAAACAAATGAGCAAAGTGGGAAAAAAAAACAGAGAGAGACAGGCAAACCAAGAAACATACTGTTAACTATAAAGAACAGACTGATGGTTACTGAGGGAAGGGGGGCAGTTTACTGGGGGGTTTGGTTAAATAGGTGATGTGATTAAGGAGGGCACTTTTGATAAGTACTGAGTGTTGTATAGAAGTGCTGAATCACTATATTGTGCATCTGAAACTAATATTACACTGTATGGTAACTAACTGTAATTTATTTATTTTTTGATAAATTTATTTTTTATTGGTGTTCAATTTACCAACATACAGAATAACACCCAGTGCTCATCCTGTCAAGTGCCCCCCTCAGTGCCCACCACCCAGTCACCCCCACCCCCCATCCTCCTCCCCTTCCACCACCCCTAGTTCGTTTCCCAGAGTTAGGAGTCTTTATGTTCTGTCTCCCTTTCTGATATTTCCCACACATTTCTTCTCCCTTCCCTTATGTTCCCTTTCACTATTATTTATATTCCCCAAATGAATGAGAACATATAATGTTTGCCCTTCTCGATTGACTTACTTCACTCAGCACAATACCCTCCAGTTCCATCCACGTCGAAGCAAATGGTGGGTATTTGTCGTTTCTAATAGCTGAGGAATATTCCATTGTATACATAAACCACATCTTCTTTATCCATTCATCTTTCGTTGGACACCGAGGCTCCTTCCACAGTTTGGCTATTGTGGACATTGCTGCCATAAACATCGGGGTGCGGTGTCCCGGCATTTCACTGCATCTGTATCTTTGGGGTAAATCCCCAACAGTGCAATTGCTGGGTCGTAGGGCAGGTCTATTTTTAACTCTTTGAGGAACCTCCACACAGTTTTCCAGAGTGGCTGCACCAGTTCACATTCCCACCAACAGTGTAAGAGGGTTCCCTTTTCTCCGCATCCTCTCCAACATTTGTTGTTTCCTGCCTTGTTAATTTTCCCCATTCTCACTGGTGTGAGGTGGTATCTCATTGTGGTTTTGATTTGTATTTCCCTGATGGCAAGCGATGCAGAGCATTTTCTCATATGCATGTTGGCTAACTGTAATTTAAATAAAAACTTCAAAAAAAAGAAAAAAATCAATGTGCTGACTTGGTTAATAGACAATGTGTTTGGTAGCCAGAAGTTTGAAACATTTTAGAAAAGTAAAAAGTTGATAAATCTATAAAATTTATGGATCATATCTATGTGACAATGATTTGTTTATGCACAAAGAAAGCCCTTAAATTGAAGAATTTTAATTGAAGCAATTCCTCTTCCTTATTTATCAGATTTTATGAAAATTCAAAAATAACTCATAATATGTCACTCAATTAAAAAGATTAATTAACCTGGATTAACAGGAAAATTTTGTTATGATGCTGAGTTGTCTACTGAGAATTAGTCATTATATTTTTAGCCCATATGACCACCAGATCCTGGTATGTTTTAAGTGAACACTCCTTTTCTGCAGATTGATATGCCAATGTGCCTTGTGGTTTGATCGATTCCTTCAATCCTACATTTATTTATCAAATGTTTATCGGGGAGTTTCATTATAGGCATTGGGCTATGCTCTAAGGATTACAACAGTGAGAACAGGGACCCTTCTTCTCTTCCATGGACCCAGCTAAATAAGATACATCCCAGCAATCAGACAGTGAGGTGAGTGTTATAGAGAACAGATTGCTTTGGTAACACTTGGGAAGGCAGCTAATCCATACTTTGGGGATCAAAAAGGCTAAGGGTAAGAACTAACTAGGCACTGATCAATGAGCAAGAGCGGGGTGAAGAGGGGTGGAGGGGGAGATATTTGCTCTAAGAGAGACATTGATTGGTAAAGACCAAGGGATGGGAGAGTTCGCAGTGTGCCCAAGAAATGAAGGATATATCTGGAACATGTAAAGTAAGGAGGGTGTTGGAGGTGGAAAGAGGGGTAGTAGGAAAAGAAGCTGAAGACATAATCAGGGACAAGCCTGTAAATGTCACATAAAGGAGTTTGGACTTGAACGTGATGGTGATGTAGACTCTAGAGCCTTGCATCTTAGACTGAACCAGCAACCTAAGCATGGAAGCTTATTCCATGCACAGCCCCATCTGACTTATCTAATCAGAATTGGCATTGTAATAAGACCCTCAGGTAGTTCTTATATACGTTAAACTTTGAGGAACATTGATCTAGAACCATTAATGACTTTAATCAGGATGTGCTAAAACAGATCTTTGACCTAATTTAGCCCTTGCTGTGGGTTCTGATCTGACCTGGACCTTTGTTTCTTTGCTACCTTTCATATCTCATCTCTCCTCATCTCTCCTTCCCCAGTCATTATGTTGTAGTGAGGTGCCTGTTTCTGAATACAGGAAACATGTTTCAGTTGTAGAGACTTTGCTCTGGCTCATGATTCTGCCTTGGAAGCTCTTCTCCAGATACCTACACCTACTCCCTCACTTCATTCTAGTCTGTGCTCACATATCACCTCTGCAGAAAGACCCAAGACCTCCCTATCCAAGATACCTGCCCTCTCATTCCCCTTTACTTTAATTTTTATCATATGTCACTACATGACACTGACATGTTATATGTCATAGTTTTTTTTTTTTTTTAAAACACCCACATTCCTTTTTTTTTTTTTTTTAATTTTTATTTATTTATGATAGTCACAGAGAGAGAGAGAGGCAGAGACACAGGCAGAGGGAGAAGCAGGCTCCATGCACCAGGAGCCCGATGTGGGATTCGATCCTGGGTCTCCAGGATCGCGCCCTGGGCCAAAGGCAGGCGCCAAACCGCTGCGCCACCATAGTTTTATTTTTTAAGAAGATTTACTTATTTGAGAGAGAGAGGTGAGGGAGAGACAGAGTGAGAGAGAGAATCTCAAGCAGATTCCCTGCTGAGCACAGAGCCCCATACTTGATCTTAGGATCCTGAGATCATGACCCCAGCTGAAATCAAGAGTTAGATGCTTAACCAACCAGTAAGATGCCTAAGCCACCCACGTGCTCTTAGTTTTATTTTTTTAAATAAATAGCTGTGTATTTGTTTATTCACTAATGGACTCACCCACTACAATATAAGTCTCTTGAAGGTAGGGACTATTCTCTCATGTTTATTGCTGTACTTCCAGCACTTAGGTATTCAATGGATGTTTGCAAAATGAATGAATGATTGTATAAATGAATTAGAGGATTAATTAAAACCAAAAGAATCAAACACCAAATGTATGGAGGCCTAAAGCTACCTATCACTGACTCCCTCAAACAAACATTCATTTTGTAGTGCAAAAGAACTAAATCTTCCTAAATTTAATGGCTCTCACAGTGGGAGTGAGAGCTCATAGAAGAAATTTTCTGACACTCAGAAAGTATTGTAGAAATCTTGATACGATGGCAAATTTTCCCATTCAGTTGAAGATTTAGGGATCTTAGGGTCAAGAGTAACTGATGCATATGCAAAAAGACGGCTAAATTTTAAAGACAAGGATGAAATGAACATTTAAATTTTTAAAAATATCAAACACCAGGATTCGTCTGCTGCTGTTGACATAGGAGGAGCACAGAATTTATCTTCAAGAATCCAAAGAAAGAGAAGCCATTTTTCCTAAGAAACTAGGCAGCAACACATTGATCAGTCACTAAATACTCTGTAAATACCTACGGACTCACTGCCATGCATCCGACTCTGTTCCAGGCTTTGGAGACCAAGAAATACACTGATATCATGCTGTTCCTGCCTTCATGTTTCTTACATTCTGGGGTGGAGTCAGGGGGACCTTTCTAGGTAGGATTAAAATTTTAATTGTGCTTCCCCCCCCCTTTAACACATTATACTACTTCATATGTTAAATTATTAGGATTATTATAGCTACAAATATGTCTCATTTTGTATGACTGTATTAAGGTAAACTTGTCATAAAGTGAAATTCACAGATTTTAATTGTAGATTCTGATGGATATTGATATATGCACATACCCATCTAACCACCACCACAGATCGTTTTCATTGCACATTTATTATTTTGATGTCCTCCTGATGAACTGACCCTCCTGTCTTTATTAAATGTCCTGTTTCTCACAGGTAACACTCCTGGTCTTAAAGTTTGTTTTGATGGGATGCCTGGGTGGCTCAGAGGTTGAGCATCTGTCTTTGGCTCAGGGCGTGATCCTGGGGTCCTGGGATCAAGTCCCACATCCAGCTCCCTGCAGGGGGCCTGCTTCTCCCTCTGCCTATGTCTCTGCCTCTTTCTCTGTGTGTCTATTGTGAATAAATAAATGTAGTCTTTTAAAAAAATAAAGTTTGTTTTGACCAGCTTAGTTAAAGGTTTAACTTATGTAAAACAGCTAGGGGCATCTCTCTCTATACTCATCTGACGTCTAAGTATTTAACTCAGGCCAGCGGACCTGAGCACAGCCGACCCAATATCCAAGAGGAGGATGCTCTGAAAAACTCTTACCCTTACCATAAGTACTCTTACCCTTACCATAAGTACCTTACCATCTTTATATGCCTTTTTCAATTCTTCAATTTCACATCCTACCCCTGAATTTATGGCGTGAGGCTGTTTACTTCCTTTCTTGTATTCAGTTCCATATTTAATCTTGTATTTGATAGCTGAGATGGTGTCTGAATTTGTTTTTGTCCCATGATAATTTGTACACTTTAGGCTCAACTGGCTTCTAGTTTCTCTAGGTAATTACCCTGCCAGATTCAGCCTTGGCTTGTCATAGCAAGCTAATGTGGATCTCTTTTATTTTTATTGTTTTTATTTTTTTTTAATATTTTATTTATTTATTCATGAGAGACACAGACTGAGAGAGAGAGGCAGAGACACAGGCAGAGGGAGAAGCAGGCTCCATGCAGGGAGCCCAATGTGGGACTCGATCCCGGGACTCCAGGATCACACCCTGGACCAAAGGCAGGCACTAAACCACTGAGCCACCCAGGGATCCCACTAATGTGGATCTAAATGGACAATGCAGCTTTAGCAGGATCTCTAGGAGGGAGGGACTGCTGTTGAAGACCTTCAGCCCTCAGTCTTGGTGAAGAAGCATGGAGATAATCTTTTCCTTGAGCTTTATGTAGTCATAGTCCAAATTTAAGTACACATCCTGGTTTCCGTGGTTGGCTTTGAGTGTTTCCCAAGCTTTCTGAAGCAACACATCTATAAATCTACTTTTAGTTTGGTCACTTTTATTCCTGCCTACTTTTATCCAATTCAGTGTCAATTTTTAGTAAACTTGCAGAGGGTGATTTTATGTCTAAATTCTGAGGGTAATTTACTTAATTTCACAATAAACAGGTGTTTAGGGACTTCTACTTTGCCAGCTATTCTGCTAAACACAAAGCTCAATAGTTAAGAGAAAAGTTCTACATGCAAACAAGTCATTGTAATGCGCTTTGAAAAGCCCTTTATGATATAAACACCAAAATGTACTTATCCTGACAAACATCAAACCTTTTCAGAGATGCAACTCGCAGCTTCCCAAGCAGCCTAATGCAGGCTAAGGGTTCCCAGAGAATATACAAGGTAGTCTAAGGAATCTGTAATTCAAAAATTTCCACAAGAAACTTCAGCATTCTATAAAGGTGAACTGTATCACTAATGGGGAGAATAAACACATCTAAACTTGCTTGTGTTATTTTTCTTTGGTTATCCAAAGCTGCAAGACAGAAACTGTAAATTTAAGGAATGCTTTGTAGTGTTGAAGTTAAGTTGAAACTGCTTCAAGTTCCTTTACCACAAAAGAATATGCTGATGTAAGTGATTAAAATTCTGCCATTCTTCTGAATGTCTTTGTAAAGTCATAAAATACACAAGGATATTTCATGTATGTGGGAATAATTGTTCTTAAGCAAAGTAAATTACTTTGAGCAAATCAAATGTGAAACTCCATTCTTTCTAGCAATACCAGCAAATAGTTCTAAAGAAATACAATGTGTACCTGTTCTCCCGAAGCCTCTAACTACACATTATTATAAGTATGCATGTCCTGTTATACAAAGTTATGATTTCTGTTTTATAGTGAGATAGTAGTCATGTCTTATGGATAATGCCACACCCTTGAGGGAAGGATTATCTCTTGAGGAAGAAACTGGGAATGAAAAAGCATATTCTTAGAGGCAATAAGGAATACCTAATCATAACATTATGGCCCAAAGTCTTAGGGGAAAAAAATTGTAACTCTAAGGACAAACCTGACAAAATTACCATGCACAAAGTCATCTTCATATGTTTTGAAACATATCATTTCTATTTGTTATTTAAAGGAAGAAAAGTCACATTTCTTAATTAAAATGGAAAAAAAAAGGAAGACAACACTATTACCCATCTCTTGTGGGTATTAACTCTGATGTTGGTAGTGTTGTTTGTGTGTGTGTGGAGGTGTGGGTGTGTATTCATTCTTTAGTCTGCAAAGATGATTTGTTACAGCTGTATTATAAATGGCAATGAGGCCTGTATGGGGAGTGAAAGGAGGAGAGACTAGAAAGACAGGCAGAAATGATATCACTAAGACTAGGTTTGCTAGCCTAAGGAATTTGGATCATAGGTAAGAGCATTTATTGGTATAGCCAATTAAGTTTCAAATATTTTAAAAGGTGGATTGATTGTGTGAGAAATTGGAACAGTGAGAAAAATGTGCAATGTTCACATGAGAGAATCTGATGGTCTACACGGACATAGAAGCACTGGAAATAGAAGGATGAAAAAGAAGTAGAGAGTGGAGTTGGATGGACTGAGGGTAAAGAAGGGAATTAAGATGCATTTGAAACCATTCTCCAGTACTAAATGTTGGAGGGGGCATTTAAAATATAGCATTATGAAAAAAAATAAAAAAAATATAGCATTATGTATTCAGAAATCAATGTCATACACTACATCAACAAAACAAAGGATAGGGGTGCCTGGGTGGCTCAGATGGTTAAGTGCCTGCCTTTGACTGAGGTCATGATCTCCAGGTCCTGGGATTGAGTCCAACATTAGGCTCCCACCTCAGCGGGGAGTCTGCTTCTCCCTCTCCCTCTGCTTGTGCTCTCTCTGTCTCTTTCTCTCAAATGAATAAATAAAAAATCTTTAAAAAAATAAAAATAATATGATCATCGCAATAGATGCAGGAAAAGCATTTGATAACTGATAAAAGTTCTCAAAAAAAATGGGGTTAGAACATACCTCAACATAGTAAAGGCTATATGTGAAAACAAAACAAAACAAAACAAAACAAAACAAAATACAGCTACCATCATATTCCAGATCGTTTCCTCTAAGGTCAGGAACAAAGCAAGGATACCCACTCTCACCACCTTAACAACATAGTACTAGAAATCCTAGCCACAGTGCTTATTAAACCAGAAAAAGAAAAAAGAGGCATCCATAAGGGTAAGGAAGAAGTTAAACTATCATTTTTTGCAGATGACATGATACTATATATGGAAAATCCTACAGATTCCACCAAAAGACTATGAAAAAAGAAACAAATTCAGTAAAGTGAAAGGATCCAAACAACATCCAGAAATAATTTCTATACACTAAAAATGAATTCACAGAAAGAAAAATTAAAATAACAATACCATTTATGATTGCATCAGAGGAAAAAACTTAATCACAAGAGCTGAAATACCTGTATTCTGATAACTATAAAATACAAATGAAAGAAATCAAAGATGACACAAACAAATGGAAAAATATTCCATGCTTATGGAGTAGAAGAGCCAATATTGTAAAAATGTCCATATTATCCAAAGCAATCTACAGATTTAATGCAATCACTATCAAAATACCAACAGCAATTTTCACAAATCTAGAACAAATAATACTAAAATTTGTATGGAACCACCTAAGACCCTGAATAGCCAGAGCACTTCTGAGAAAGAAGAAGAAGCCTGGAAGTATCACAATTCCAGATTTCAAGATATACTACAGAGCTGTACAGAGTCAAAACCTTATGGCACTGGCACAAAGATAGACACATAGATCAATAAAACAAGATGAAGTCCCCAGAAATAAACCCACATATATACATATGGTCAATCAATCTATGACAAAGGAGGCAAAAATATACAATGGAGGAAAAGATGGTCTTTTTAATAAATGGTGCTGGGAAAACTGGACAGCTACATGTAAGATCATAAAACAGGACTACTTTTTTAACAGCATACAAAAAAAAAAACCTCAAAATGGCTTAAAAACTTAAATGCAAGACCTGAAACTAAAAATCCTAGAAGAGAACATAAGTAGTGATTTCTCTGACATCAGCTGTAGTAACATTTTTAGAGATAGGTCTCCTAAGGCAAGGGAAATAAAAGCAAAAAGAAAGTATTGGGACTATACCAAAATTAAAAGCTTTTGCACAGCAGAATAAACCATCAATGAAACAAAAAGACGACCTACTAAATGAGAGAAGATATTTGCAAATGCTGTATCCAATAAGGGGTTAATATCCAAAATATAAAAGAACTCATACAACTCAACACTAAGTAATAATAATAATCCAATTAAAAAATGGGCAGAGGACCTGAATAGACATTTTTCCAAAGAAGACATACAGATATCCAATGGACATATGAAAGGATGCTCATCATCAGGGAAATGCAAATCAAAACCACAATGAGATATCACCTCACACCTGCCAGAATGGCTAAAATCAAGAAGACAAGAAACAAGTGTTGGCAAGGATGTGGAAAAAAAAAGAAACCCTTGTGCACCGTTGGTGGGAATGTAAATTGGTTTAGCTACTGTGGAAATCACAGTAGCCATATGGAGGTTCCTCAAAAATATTAAAAATGAAAATACCATGTGATCCAATAATTCCACTATTGGATATTTACCCAGGGAAAATGAAAACACTAACTTGAAAAGATATATGCATTTCTATGTTTCTTGCAGCATTATTTATAATAATCAAGACATGAGGGGGGCACTTGATAGGATAAGCCCTGGGTGTTATACTATATGTTGGCAAGTTGAACTCCAATAAAAAAAAATATATATATCTATATCTATATATATCATTTTTTGCAGATTATATATATATATTTTAAAAAAGAAATAAACCTAAGTGTCATCATTAGACAAATGGATAAGGAAAGTGTCATATATATATATATTTTTTCTTTTGCACAAGTATTAGTCATTTACTTTTTGAATCTTCATTAGCAGAGTTCTCTGGTGATGAGATCAAATAATTGAGTTATAAGAAAAAGAAGTGGGTCATTTGTTTCCCAGTCATATCCCCCTGTGAGAATCTGCTTCTAGTTGAATATACTGATCTAGGTTCAACGCTGCCTGGATTCTGACTGACAACAAGGCCAAGCTGATGGATTTCAGATTTGCTCGGCTAAAATAGGACTCTGGCAGAGAGTTACACCAGAGTAAAGTGAAGAGAGAATCTTCCAGGTAATTTTGTTAGGAGATGCATCTTCAAAAATCTGAATTAAAGGGATAATCCTTCAAATGGGACTATAACCTACAGTGCAGGGCCTCCAGTTCATTCTTTGAAGGTAGGTATGAAATGGATCATTAATCCATTTCAAGTCAAAGGCCTCAAAGTTCTCAACAATGCGTGTCAGTGTCACAGACTTGTGGCCTGCAGCACTATTCCACTAGATATGGAACAGGATCAGACTCTGGGTGGTAGGTTTATTGTGCTTCCTATCTTTCACCTTAATGCTGGGATCCTCCAAAAATCCTACACACACACACACACAAGAATATTACACAGCCATGAAAAAGGATGAGATTGCCATTTGAGACAACATGGATGGACCTAGAGAATATAATGCTATGTGAAATAAGTCAGACTGAGAAAGACAAATATCATATTATTCCACTCATAAACAGAAAAAGAATGAATAAACAAAAAGCAAAATCAATTTTCCTAACACCATCTGCTAAACAGACTTTTTTCCATCAGATATTCTTTCTTGCTTTGTTGAAGATTAATTGACCATAGAGTTGCAGGTTCATTTCTGGGTTCTCTATTCATATCCATTGATCTATGTGTCTGTTTTTGTGCCACTGGATTCTATGCCGGAAATTAATAACCAGTATATGTTAACTAACTTGAATTATTGAATTTAAATTTAAAAAATACCTTTATGGGAAAAAAAAAGCAGAATCTGACCTCCGAACACAGAGAACAGACTGATGGTTGCCAGAGGGTAGGAGGTGAGAAGTTGAGCAAATGGATGAAGGGGATTGGGAGATACAGGCTCGAGTTATAGAATAAGTAAGTCAGGAATAAAAAGCAGAGCATAAGTAATATAGTCAGTGATATTGTGATAGTGATGTAATGGGAAAGATAGTAGTTATAATTGTGGTGAGCACAGCATAATGTATAAACTTGTCAAATCATTAACTTATACACCTGAAAGTAGTACACTATTGTGTGTCAATCATACTCAAATTTGAAAAATAAAAAATAGTATTATGCACCTGAATCTCATTCACCTTTGTCAGACCAATTGGCTCATATTTTCTTTCTCTCTTTCTCTCTTTCTTTTTCTTTCTTTCTTTCTTTCTTTCTTTCTTTCTTTCTTTCTTTCTTTCTTCTTTCTTTCTTTCTTTCTTCTTTCTTTCTTTTTCTTTCTTTCTCTCTCTCTCTCTCTTTCTTTCTTTCTTTCTTTCTTTCTTTCAGATTTTATTTATTTGAGAAAAAAAAAAGAGAGAGTGTGTGATCAGGGGGAGGAACAGAGGGAAGAGCAGAAGGAGAGGGATAAGAAGACCCCCTGCCAAGCACACAGAGCTGGACACAGGGCTTGATCCCACAACCCTGAGATCATGACCTGAGCCAAAATCAAGAGTTGGACACATAACTGACTGAGCCACCCAGGAGCCCTAGCTGACATACTTTCTTATGATACTGGAAGACCGTAAATGAATTCAGCTTTTCTAATTAGAAAATGTTTTGAAATATGCAAACAATAGAAAAATGATAGTGTAGTTGGAGTAAACATTACCGTTGGTAATCATTTTTCTATTATGTCTTTATGTCTAAGGCTATTAATGAATCTAGCTCTCAGCAAAAGAGTGTACTGTTCAACTGTTGTACTGTTGAACGCTTTCCAGGCTCTGAAGAACTCTTGGTGGGGGGTGACAAAAAAGGAAATTCGTAGGTAA
This sequence comes from Canis lupus baileyi, assembly GCF_048164855.1. Lineage (NCBI taxonomy): Eukaryota > Metazoa > Chordata > Mammalia > Carnivora > Canidae > Canis > Canis lupus. The sequence goes on from NC_132847.1 coordinate 62,052,217, forward strand.
TAATCTTTAGATATGGTCAAATATTCTAAATAATATTGCCAAAATATTTCCCACATTTTTTTTAAAGGCCAAAAACCTATTTCCTATTCTGCTAATGTTCTAAACAAGAGTTTAAATTGGGAATTCATATTAAAGTCTCACTTGGGGGACACCTGGGTGGCTTAGTGGTTGAGCGCCTGCCTTCGGCTCAGGGTGTGATCTCTGAGTCCTGGGATAGAGTCCCACACTGGGCTTCCTGTATGCAGCCTGCTTCTCCCTCTCTTCGCCCTCTGCCTGTGTCTCTCCCTCTCTCTGTGTGTCTCTCATGAATAAATAAATAAAATCTTTGAAATCAATCAATCAATCAATCAAGTCTCACCCAGGAGTACAATACTTAGTTCAATTTTTGTGATACTGTTTTTGAATACATCGTATTTTCAAAGGAAGCATAATAGAATGGATTTATATAAAGCTAATGAGAATGTTAGATGCTTATAAATTTTCATTTAAAGATATTGTGACAGTCTTAAAATATTTATTCCAAATATATCATTTATTCAAGAATATTTATAGCTTATAGATACAGAAAAAGGGATAACAAATAAATACCCAACAGTCAGAAATTAATATGTGAAATTATCAAGGACGCTGAGACAAGGCCAATAATAAAAAATTAATTGTGATTCTACAAATTAGTAACAAATATTAGGAAAGGGCATAAGAATATAATTTTAAAAAAGAAAATAATTTGATTTATAATAGCATAAAAATAAATCAAATTCCAGGGCAGCCTGGGTGGCTCAGCGGTTTAGCGCCTGCCTTCAGCCCAGGGTGTGATCTTGGAGACCCGGGATCGAGTCCCGCGTCAGGCTCCCTGCATGGAGCCTGCTTCTCCCTCTGCCTGTGTCTCTGCCTCTCTCTCTTTCTCTTTGTGTGTCTCTCATGAATAAATACATAAAATCTTTAAAAAAATATCAAGTTCCTGGGAATAAATCCAACAAAAAATATTTAGGACTTCCTTATCTAAAAATACAAAAATAGTGCGGAAAGAAATTAAAGATCTAAGTAAATGGAGAGATGTATCATGTTCATGAATTGGAAGATTCAATTTTAAGATGTACTCCCTCCCAATCCATCTGTAGCTTGAACACAAAGACGAAATTACCAATAGAATTTTTTGTGACGTGTTGATTCTGGTTACACTGTGTTTTATATGATATTCTTTCTCTAGTTTCTTAAGGCGGACCTTTAGATCACTGATTTGAGATCTTCCTTCTTAATGCTGTAACTTAATCCATAAATGCTGTTTATATGTCAATCTCACACTTTGATATACTGTGTTTTCACTTTCATTTAGTGCAAAATGCTTTCTAATTCTTCTTTGACTTGTCAGGGTTGACTGATGGGTTATTTAAAAATGTATTATTTGATTTCCAAATATTGGAGATTTCCCAGAGATCTTTCTGTCATTTTTTTTTCTAACTTAATTCCACTGTGGTCAGATAATATGCTTTGTATGATGTGAATCCATTTAGAAGCATGAAGTGTCTCAGAAAAAGTCAATTTTGGTAAATGTCCTACACACACTTGAGAGGAGCATGTCATTCTGCTCTTGTTGAGTGGAGTGTTCTATGATTTTGAATTAGGTCAAATTGATTGACAATATCCAAATCTTTTATATCCTTACCTTTCCTTACCCTCTTGTTCTATGAATTATTGAAAAAGGGCTATTAAACCCTGGTTATAATAGTGAATTTGTCTATTTTGTGTTTCAGTTTTTGCTTCAGATATTTCAGGGTTCTGCTTTGTGGTGCAAAAGTGGTATCCTTGACATCCATATAATTCTTATGCACTAAGTATTGATTTTATTATACCTTCTCCTTTCTCTCTTCCTTTTCATCCAGTTTTTAAGTTGTGCTGTTACTACTTCATCTACACTTTTCACATTCACATAACATTCTTCTTCTGGCCCTACATCTTGCATTTGTCCTACTTCTCAAAATAAATATATTCAAAGCTGACCATAAGCCCATTTGATAAAGTTTTCCCAATCAGTTGTTGTTTTTGGATGTATCTCTTTCCTTAGAAAGGGTTCATCAGTATGTTAATTACCTTTTGTGTTGTTTTGTATTAATTTTTTTTTCTAAATCTTTGTATATCTTTGCTGGATATAAAATAATTGGCTCAATTTCTTTCCTGGAATTTCTTAACATGAAGCTTCACTTTTGCTTTGCTTTGCATGTTGCTATTTACAAGTTCAATGCCAACTTGGCTTGCTTCATGATTTCTTTTTTATCTTTAAGGTCAACTTTTTGAGTAGGCTGTCTAGGAGTTACTTGTTTTGGGTAAATCTTCCCAGATTACACACTGAGCCTTTTTATATGGAAAGTCAGATTTTCCTTTATTTTTGGAATATTTTCTTAGATTATAGATTTAAACATTAATTATATTCTATTATTCCATTTTTCTTCAAGGAGTCAATTCACATAGGTTGGAACTTATTTATTTTATAATCTTAGTCTATCTTTTTATCTTTGTATTTCAACTCATTTCTCAAATCTTATATATTTAATAAAATCTCTCTCCAGTATACTTTGTAATTATTCTTAATTTATTAGAGATGCATTTTCTTCAAGTTTTTCCTTTTTTTTTTTTTTTTAACAGATTCAGCAGATCTTTTCTACTCTCTTCTGTATCTTTTTTTTTTTTTTTTTTTTAATTTTCTGATTTAGGGCACCTGGGTGACTCAGGGGTTGAGCATCTGCCTTTGGCTCAGGTCATGATCCCAGAGTCCTGGAATGGAGTCTCACATTGAGCTCCCCACAAGGAACATGCTTCTCCCTCTGCCTATGTGTCTGCCTCTCTGTCTCTCATAAATAAATAAAATCTTCTAAAAAATTTAAAAAATAAAAATTTTCTAATTTAGAATTTTTTCATATTTGCATAGATTTGTTTAAGAATATTTAATGCTGGGGATCCCTGGGTGGCTCAGCGGTTTAGCGCCTGCCTTTGGCCCAGGGCGTGATCCTGGAGTCCCAGGATCGAGTCCCACGTCGGGCTCCCGGCATGGAGCCTGCTTCTCCCTCCTCCTTTGTCTCTGCTTCTCTCTCATTCTATGTGTATCATAAATAAATAAATCTTTTTTTTTAAAAAAAGAATATTTAATGCTAGTTAAATGAGTATTATAGCTGCTAGTTGAAATGTAGTATTACAGCTTTCCTTTGATTTGGAGTCAGTTTTGGGGGGAGAATTTTCATTAACTCAAATGTTTTGATTTGAATTTTTCCCCTCCCTACAGTAACTTTAAATCTATGTTGTCTGCTGATTCTAAAATGACTTATATTTTCTCAGAAGCATTGTGTGTATGCAGATAAGAGGTGTGGGATTTTGGAGGCTTCCTAGGTCTCTTTGCTCAGGAGCTTCTTCTTTTGGTACAGTGAAATGTATTTTTTAATAGTTGGACCCCTCTTTGTTCAAGGAAGGGTTGATGCTTCTGGATTTTGATGTTCTTTTCTTTCTGTAGGACCCTTACTTTCTAACACTTTCATGGTTCTTTCCCTTCACCTCTGAGCCTCCAAGAATTGTCCCAGAAGTGGTAGCTTCCCACGACTGCTATCTGCAATCATATGCATTTTCAAGTCTCTTCCTTTTCTTACCTCAACATACAAAAGTCTGATCTAAGAGGTCTTGGATATATTCTAAGTATTTTCCCACTCTGTGTGGGGTTCACCTGTCCTCTTTCCTTTCTAATCTTCTTACTGTCAGCTTCACTATAGGCTATGAAGAAGACATTGCAATTTTTGAATGTATATTTACATACTTACATATCAATTGTATTTTATAGAATTCTCTGTCTCTTAGCTAAGCTATACATGTAGGCCATGGGTAGTTGTTCTTGTTGATCTATATGTCTATTGGAGAGTGCAGGGAAATATTCAAGTTAAGATGACCTCCATTATCTTATATGAACCTAAAAGTTCTAAAATATTCTTATTTTTACTATGAAATTCATACCTAAAGATGTGATCATGCAATTTCACAAGGAACATTGTTTAATTGATTCTTATGCTGAAAAAATAATGGATCTTTGGAGCCCATAATATCTGTATTAATATCCTTGATATGTTGCTTAGTATCTATGTAAACTTAACCTTCATGTCTTTACCTATAAAAAGCAAATAATTATCTCAAATGATATTGTTAAAGCTAAATGATATAATAAATATAATGCACTTAAAAGTGCATGTCATTATAGGATATTTCCTTTCACATTTAGAGAGCATAAGCTTAATAATAAATGTACCTGTTAAGTGGAATCAAGAAAGGAAAGCTATAATGGGTTAGGGAAAATGATTTTTAAAGGTATTATTAATATCTGTCATTGCACATATCTACTGTTATTCATGGAAGGAGCCCTGTCACTTTAGCTACACTTGTAATGGAGGTCATTCTATTGATGTGACATATGGCTACTAGTGGATTAAGATATTTATTAATTTGCTTTTTATAAAAAGAACAATCAGGATGGCATATTAGAATATTATGGAAAAACATGTCTGCTCTAGTGAATGGTCTCCTTGAAATTGCTTTTCAAATTTATTGTTGTTCTATTCTGAAAGTCTGACATGAAATATGCTATCAAATAAGAAATGATTTCTTAACTACCTTTATTCACAAGAACGTAAGCAATAAGATGGTAGCAAGCATTGTGGAAATCATGTTTTGTCCTTTGAGATCCTTCATGATTCAATGCTTTCTTAGTGGTATCAATTTTAAGAATTAACCTTTTTTTCACCACTTTTGCACTAACGACATTAACTGAAATCAAAAGGGAAGAAAATCATCCAACACTCCCTGCAGCCCAATAAATTAAGTGGTTTACTTGTTTCCTTTGTGTTTTGGAAATATGTATATATATTTTCAGAGCTTTAAATACAAGGATTGTAGCATAGAATCACTTTTGTATCTTGCCTTTATAAAATGGTTCATAAGCATACTCTAATTAGAATGATGTAAACAATGTGAGTATACATGGACAAAGACTGAACAAAAGTAGTAAAATTGTTCAGGAAGATGTAATAGTGATTGGTCTTTGTCCCTTTTTTCAAATTTGCTTTAATATTGTTACATTTCATTTCCTATAACTATACACTAACAGCTAACATATTGATGGTATTTTAATCATCCTAGGTATCCTATCCTATCTAAAATGTTTTACATGCAGTATCTTATTTAATTCTTACATTTTTGAAAATAAAGGTGAGTCACAAAGAGGCAAAGTATTTTGATTGGGGTCATACTCTGAAGGGACTTTTCCATAAATATGATACTTAAAGGAATTTATGACTATCGTATTAATAGTTGAATCTTTTAATTTTTAAAATTTCATTTAAATTCAATTAATTAACATAAAATGTATTATTAGTTTCAGAGGTTGAGTTCAGTGATTCATCAGTTGCATATAATACCCATGCTCATTACATCATGTGCCCTCCTTAATACCCATCACCCAGTTACCCATCCCCCCACCCCCCTCCCCTCCAGCAGCCCTCAGTTTTTTCCTATAGTTAAGAGTCTCTTATGATTTCTCTCCCTCTCTGATTTTGTATTATTTTTCCCTCCCTTCCCCTATGATACTCTGTTTAGTTCCTTAAATTCCACATATGAGTGAAATCATAATTATATTGCTCTGATGGGCTTATTTTGCTTAGAATAATATCCTCTAGTTCTATCCACATCATTGCAAATGGTAAGATTTCAGTTTTTGATGGATGAGTAATATTCCATTGTGTGTGTGTGTGTGTGTGTGTGTGTGTGTGTGTGTCTGTTGATGGGCATCTGGGCTCTTTCCGTAGTTTGGCTATTATAGACATTACTGCTATAAACATTGGGGTGCAGGTGTCCCTTCAGATCACTATGTTGGCATCCTTTGGGTACATGCCTAGTAGTGCAATTGCTGGGTCATAGTTGGGTAGCTCTATTTTTAACTTTTTGAGGAAACTCTATTAATAGTTGAATCTTAATAAATTATATTAAATATTTCCCTATTAATGATATTTAGTTTGTTTTCTAATCTAAATTATGGTGACAGAAGCACCTGTTGTGTCAAGTATGAGTATCTTTAAGTAAGTGCTGGTTATATATGCAACAGACAATATTTCATATATTAATCTAAAGATAGGCAGAACCTGTATAGTAGTAATAATAATAAGTATAGCATTCATTGAGTTTTTCTGTGCCAGCCACTGAAACATAATGATATAGTACGATTATCATTCTTCTTGGTTAGAGAGAAGGGAGGGACCTGCAAGTTTGGAAAATTTAACTTGACCAAGGTCATAAAACTAGTAAGCAGTACAAGTGAGCAATGGACCATGCCAGAGAAAAACCTCTGACTGACTACACTGCACTACCTATTCTTTGAGTCATTAAACAAAACAAAACAAAACCCAACAAACAAAAATGCTACTTTATATGAATGGTGCAATTTAATTAATCCAGAAGCTTGACTATGTAAATTATGCTTTGTAATGTTAACTTCATATATAATGTGTGACTCATAACTAATTCAGTTTTCTAGTAGAGTCATTAAAGAAAGATTTTTAAAAAGTAAATTGATTTTACTGATGTATTTTATTTAAGACAATCTACCCAAAATAGGGGATCCCTGGGTGGCTCAGTAGTTCAGTGCCTGCCTTTGGCCCAGGGCATGATCCTGGAGTCCTGAGACTGAGTCCCACATAGGGGTCCCTGCATGGAGCCTGCTGTTCCCTCTGCCTGTGTCTCTGCCTCTCTCTCTCTCTCTCTCTGTGTGTCTCTCATGAATGAATAAATAAAATATTTAAAAAAAGACAATCTACCCAAAATATTATCATTCCATCAAATTGATCAACATAATATTATCACAGATATTTTACATTCATTTTGTGGTGTTGTTTTCAAAACCCAGTCTATATTTTATACCTCTGGTATGTTTCAACTCAAACCAGCCACATTTCAATTGTTCCTTGGCCCTGTGTGGCTGTTGTTTGGGATGGAGTAGCTCCAGATGGTAGATACTTACTATCTCAATGCAGTATATTAATCAATAATCAAAAATTTCAAGGCCTGTTGTCATTCAGAGTGATCAACACCAACTGCATGTGGCTTGGTTTAGCACAGAGGAGGCCATTCAAGTTTGGGTTTCTTTCTTAGTTTGTATGTTCTGTTAGGTTAGTGGAGAGCATCTGTATTCAGCTGTATCTTATAATTCCATAAAATGCTAGGTTTGATTAAATTAATGTGAAAATTAATAAAGGGAAATCTCACTAAAATAAGTGGGAGGCTAGAAGGAGAAGCCTTACCATTCAACATCAATTATAGGCAGAACTGTCAATTACAGAGCCTAACAGAAGAATCCTCAACAGGAAAGAATGATCGATTACAGGCCCCAACAGGAAAAAGATGTACATTGAGTCTTCTACAAGAAATCAACTATCCCTGTAACTCAGCCAAGGAAAAACATTACCATCCTGAACTCTTGTGATTCTCCAATGGCTTTTCGTTCAAAAAAACTCTTCTCAACTTTCTCCTCCTTCTCCACGAAGTAATGTTCCTCTCCTTTGTTTGTAGGACTTGCCTGTAGTTGGCCATAGCTTGTGTGTCTCAATTGCAATTCTGTTATTTCCAAATAAGCCCATTTTTTGCTCATAAGATAGCTTTTATTTTGAAGGTTAACACTATCCAGAGAGATCAGGTATATTTTGCAAAAAGATCCTTTTGATAAGAACTTATCTCCTTGCTAGTGAATCTTATCAGAGTCTTTAAAAGATATTGGGTCAAGGAAATAATATTTCAGGTGTTGCAAAGGAGGGATAGGAAGAATTAAGACCCTTGTTAATTCTTTTCTCTCAATGCCCCAGTTTTGGTAAGGGTAATGGCATCAAATATCTACAGAATAGTTGGCTTTGGTAAGGACTGCCACAGGGTTTAGGCAGAACTGAGACTTTACCCATTTCTCTTCCCTGCATTTTGATTAATGTGGCCATCTTTCATTCTAACTTTGGTTACTCCAGATAAAGTTTCAAAATGTGTGTGTGTGTGTGTGTGTGTGTGTGTGTGTGTGATTTGAATAGACCAAGAACTTAAAAATAAAAGATAAAAGCATTTGTCATGAGATTATATTTTTTATTAGGATGAACATGTTTCCTATAAAGACAACCATAAGGGGCACCTGGGTCGTTCAGTCTGTTAAGCCTCTGCCTTGGGCTCAGGTCATGATCCCAAAGTCCTGGGATGGAGCCCCATGTTGGGTTCTCTGCTCAGCAGGGAATCTGCTTCTCCCTCTCTCTCTCTGCCCCTCCCCCTACTAATGCTATCTCTCTGTCAAATAGATAATTTTTTTTAAAAAGACAACCATGAAATATTTACATTTCTGACCACAAAATAAAAATGAAAACAATTTTTTATTATAGTTTTTACAGTTGAAAAGAACCACTAAGTTTACTTCATACAAATTTTATTTCAGCAACATCCCAACAACTGGCCATGGAGTGAGCTTTCACTTTATACTCCGCTAATGGTAAATATATTATTTCACTAGGCAGCCCATTTCATCTTGGACCAACTATACATTATAGACTGAGTATAAATCATTTATCTTTCATTTCAACCAGTGGGTTCTCATTTTGCCTTCCAGAGTTAGCCCATCTTAAATCAAATCTCTATACCATGTTAATTTTTTTTAAACGATTTTATTTATTTATTCATGAATGACACACACGGAGAGAGGGGCAGAGACAGGCAGAGGGAGAAGCAGGCTCCATGCAGGGAGCCTGACGTGGGACTCAATCCGGGGACTCCAGCATCAGGCCCTGGGCTGAAGGTGGCGCTAAACCGCTGAGCCACCCAGGGATCCCTACCATGTTAATTTTTGTGAAGACATGAGGTATGGTGAAATGAACACTGAACTAGGAATCAAGAGACTTGAATTCTTGTTGCACCTCTCCCATTAAGTAGCTTTTTAAAATATAATATCTATGTATTTCTTTTTTTTTCTGATATCTAAAGGTGCAGGATGGTGGTAGTAAACTAAATAACTACTCAACCCCTTTGCATATCTCTTTTCAGTGGCTTTAGCACTGCTACAAATTACAGGAAAAGTTGAGAGTCTTTCATGTGTCTTGACAGTGACCTTGTGGCACAGAAAGTTGTTGCTTGTCCATTATTTCTGTTTCTGGGCACAATGACAATCTTTCCCTATCCCCTTGCAGTTAATGAGTCTTTGCAGCCGGATTCTCACCAAGGAAATGTAGATGGACAAACACGAGGCACCATTTCCAGTCCTGCCAGCCTCTACACTTTACATATATTCTCTCTCTTTCTCTCTCTCTCTCTCTCACACACACACACACACACATACACTTTCCTTATCTACTAACCATATATATATGTAAGGAACCTGATAAAAGACATTAGGGCCCTAGAAGACAGAGAAACTTAAAAGGGAGAACATACTAGCTTAGGTATCTAAATGACTGTGGAGGAAAGAACATTCTGTCTGCTGTACACTAACTAGATTGTGACGTAAATGAGAAATAGATCTTCATTTAATTAAGCATCTGAAATTTTTGGGTTGTTTGTTATAGCAGTTAGTCTAGCCTTTATCTAAAAATAGCATATAAAGAGAACTGGAAAACTTCCACTTTTTCTTTACCCTGAAGGTGAATATGGAGTTAAATAATTTATGTACCACTTACTCATTTTCAGAGAGCTCCTCAATTATAATTAAGAAATTGTCACAATCCCTCATGGGGAAAGATGTACTTTCCTTCTCATTTTAGGCTACAGAATTTTGGGCGATGAAAAATGAATTGCAGCATACTCAAAAGCAATAACTATTCCACCAGGGTACAGAATTCATTTGTTAGAAATCAAAAAGCTAGAACTACCATGTTTTATTTGTATAATGCCCAGATTCATTAGAAATGCATGAATGACAGTTTTTTTCTGCTTTACATTTTTTTTTAAATTTACTAAGGTGCCCTTTTTGATTAATGCCACTTCTTTTTTCTGACCATTGTGCCACATTTCTAGATGAAGCATATGACTGCAAATAGCACAGGCATATTAAAAATGCCAAAGTGCATAGTTTTTTGCCTTTAAAGTCCTTACATATTTTCATTTCCAAAATAAAGTTGGAATGATAATTTTATATCTAGGAAATGCAATGTCTTCTAATTAGGTTTTTCTGTCACTAGTACATATTGGAGATTAAAAACTTCATATTGATTGATTACAAGCACATATAGAGGGTATCCAATGACAATGAAAAAAAAATATATCCTTCATTCTCTAATGCCTTCTTAGGAGAGTGGATTCTGGTAACTGGAAGACCCTTTATTTGCTGAGTGATGTCTGAGGGCATGCAGGTTTGCTTATTGGAGCAGCAACCAAACTGACTTCTCCTGAATAAGAACAGGAAGTTATGCAGAGTTGGGGAAAGATCTGGAAACAAAGAATGTTGGACAGATTAAATATTGAGTGGAAAAAAGGTGAATATGGAAAACTCCCTGGCTATTAGAGGATCTTCAGAAGAAACCTTGTGATGTGCTAGTGAGTATGTAAGAGAAAACGCTTCCTTTCCTTCCCTACCAAAGCAGTATCTATACTGCTGACTATGGTTTCTGCTCGTGACCGAAGTTCTGGTCCTGACTTTAGAAGGGTGTGAAGCTAAGATCGCAACAAAGGTCAAATCTTGGTTGATAAAGGAGTTCCCATTCATGTATTCAAGAAAGTTATTACTAAACACCAGCACTGGTCTATCTCCATCAATAATTTTTTATCTCCCTCTACCTACTACAGGACTTTCTTCTCAAGGTTCTGCTCTCTCTTCTACATTTGGCATAACAAAGGTCAGTAAAGTTAGTTTAGCAAATAACCCTGTGCTTATTTCCTGAAACTTAATCTTTGCCCACTACTGTTACAGAAGCCTATACCCTCTGATGGACTGTGATTTCACTCAGCCTTCCTTCAGTTCCATAGACTCTGATTTCTTAACTTTTTATTTACTGCACAGTTTTATAACGAAGAAAATTGCAAAAAGAAAACAATCCTACCATCTTAACATAGTAGCTGTTTCATATTTTTTGGCTGTGATTACTCCTTATTCTCATAAATCAACATTTTATATGGCCATGCCTGCAGTATACACACACATTTGTGTTCTGCTTATTAAAATTTAATATGCATCATACAAATCTTTTTGTTTAAGTGTTGCTATGGTATCGTTTAAAAAAATACAATATTAAACATTGCAGTATTCCAACAGATTGATATGAACCTCAGGTTGCTTTCATTTTTTTCCCCTCATTTTTATAATGTCGTAAAGACTTCAATATTTTCCTTAAAGCTAGACCTAAAAAGGTCTCACTAGTTTGCTATGTGAAAACCATACTTTGGCTGCTTTCTTTTGTCTGGTTTGGAACATGACTCATCTAACCTTTCTGCATAAAATCTTTGTTGGCTGAATATCTCTAGACCCTCATCCTCAGTAGCCTCCTGCATATTCCTTCAGGCTTGATTTGATAACTCATAGCCTGAATTTGGCCTCAGCTCAGCCTGAGATTAAACAGAAAGTAAAATTGTTAAAAATTTTTGGTCTAAATTATTTGTCATGGTTAACTGGAAGTTCATAATTAACAAGTGAATTCTGGAGATCTATTTAAATTTTTTTGGATAGGGAGAATTTATTGAATATCACAAAGAAAGCATTTTATTTAACATAGAAACATCATTTCATTTGAGTCCTATAAAACCTTACGAAATAGATATTATTGTTTTTCTTTTTTTTTCTTTAAAGAAAACAATGGCACAACTTTAACATGCCTAAGAATATATACTACCAGAAAATGGCAGAGGCCATAGAAACTTGAACCCACTTCTGTTTTAAGTTTCCATTGTATATTCTTGTATCGCTCATGTACCAGTGGACGCCATGTATGTATATCTCATTTGCTTTTTATCTCCCACAGTATTATACAGATATTGATGAATGATGGGAGAAATGAACTTGATGCTCTTAGCTGTAGGAGGCTCACAGCAGCCATTAAGATCTTTCAGGAGTGTATTGCTAGGAATGTTGCTGAGAGAAACATTGCCAATTACTCTATTTTGATATGCTAATGTCCTTTAAGGAGTGCTCTGAATATCTTGCTAGTTGTTGACACCAGGAGATGCAAAAGGTTCATTAAAATATTTTCTCTATTTTTGCATATTTTTGAAGACTTCTTTAGTAAGAGATTTAAAAAAGAATCCTTTTAGGGTTTGACATTCAGGCTGTGCTTAATGTTTTTAATTAATTTAAATTCCATTTGATATTCAGACAATGTGTAGTTATGGCATACTACTTTGTGCCAGGTATAGTGTTGACTCTTATTTGTGTTGCTTTCAGAAGATCACTTTTCTCTAGTGTGTGGACTGCTTCACTGTTGTCCCTCAACTCCTGACAAGAAGGATGGCAGAGGTGGGCTCAGATCCTCATAGAAAGAGAACAGAAGGAACATCAGTTAGTAGGCAGCAGTGACAGGGATAAGTGCTGGTGTTTCTAATAAATTTTTTTTTGTTCCTCCTAGACTTAGAGGATTAGGGAAGTCTGTCAAGATACTGAGCAAGCATCTTTTTGCAAGTTGTGATTATTGGCATCGGGGCATGAAGTGGCAGTTTCTGAATACAGGAACAGGAAGAGGCCAGTTGATGAAATTAGAATACAAGGCTGGAGGCAGACTAGGAGCATAGAGTAAAAGAGAAAAAAAAAAAAAAAAAAAAAGAACAAATAATAAAGCAAAGCACAAGAGAACACATATAAATAGTAAGATAAAGTAGCAAATACAGTAGCTCTGATAATAAATTAAATAGATTATTAGGCTGGGAATAACATTGTCAACACAAGAGTGAGGGCCTACTTTTGTAACTATATAAAAATTAAAAAATTTTACAAAAAACTCCCATATTATATTCAAAATTTTAATGCAAAATCAAGCAAGACAGAAAAAATATTTATAATGAATATGAAAATTATGGGGTATGTTTTCTTAATATAAAAAAAGAGATTACAACTTCATAAGAAAAGAATAAGCATAGCAGTTAAGGAAGTCAAGGGCTTGTAGAGAAGAAGTAGTTTGCTAAAAAGAGAAGTAACAATAGCCAACATATACACGGGGATATGAGTTGTCTGTTCTTTTTGTCTATTGTTTCATTTCAGGAAGACATAGGTCTTAAGTCTTCCCCCAGATGGCACCTCTTCATACAAACTAAGGCATTCAACGTTCTTTCCAAAGAAAAGTCAAGGCTGAGTTGTTCAAACAGCAGGACCTTCAAGAAACTCTCCATCAGTTCATGCTTCTATGTCTCTAGAATCACCCAGTTTTAACTGAGATCAGATTATTCAACTATATGTTCAATGTTGCAAGCAATCTAGTATTCTTTTAAAAAGTTCTCTTGTTTGAGTTAATCAGGGCCTATTTAAGATGCTTGGGATGAAGTAAATCTAATATGGAAAATAAGAAAATAAATTAAAAGGAAAGAAGATGCTACTTTTCCATAAATGTAAATTTTTTTATAAATGTCAAAATTAAATAATAGCTAGAAGTTATGGTCAAGGGGATAAAAAAAGTGTACCTTCTTACAAACTTCTGGGAACTGCTACAGTTTTTCTGGAGATAAATTTTTTACATTTTCTACCCATATAATACTATTCCTTAATTATGGAAATGAAGTTTATAAAAGATCTTACACAAGTATTATACATAAAGATTTATAAAACTGAAAAATTATAAATAAAAAATGCTTATACTACAGAAGTGATTAAAAGATCATTATGTACCTATATGATTAAAAACTTTGTAATCATTAGAATACATGTTTTAGAATAACATTTACCAACATGAGAAATTGCTGTTGACATACAGTTAGAGAAAACAAATCAAATTCTAAGATATGTATTATGATCTCAATTTGGGGTAAAAAGCATAGATTTGTGCCCAAAAAACACTAGAAGGAAGTATGACAATGTGTTATTTTTTTTCTGTTTGTATTTTAAATTTTTATTTTTTTCCTGAAAGGAACACATCTTACTTTTAAAACCAGAATAAAGAACTCAAAACTAATAGGTATAAAAACATTCATATTTCATCTATTAAGCATGCATTTTGTGGTTAGATAGATAAGAGTTTGAATCCAAGTATGCCCACTACCCCCTTTTTTAAAAAAAAAAAATTTTTATTTATTTATTCATGAGAGACAGAGAGACAGAGAGAGAAGCAGGCTCCACACAGGGAACCTGACATGGGACTCGATCCCAGGACTCTAGGATCACGCCCTGAGCCAAAGGCAGGCGCTAAACCACTAAGCCACCCAGGGATCCTCATGTCCACTACCCTTATCTCTTGTCTTACTTTTCTCATTCATAAAATGGAGATAATAATGGTACCAACTTCCTAAATTGTTGAAATGAAACCACGTACTAGTCATTGTGCCTAGCATCTAGAAAGTTCTCAAGAAATTTTAACTGCTCTTGTTTATTATAGTGGCTTTCTCTATTTAGATAATTAAAGCTATTTGGTATGCTGAATATTTGGTCTTCATTTCTCAATTCCCTGGTTACAGTTTTTAGTTAATTTTAATGCAATGTTTTGCAAATGTGTCAGTTCCATGATAATAAATCCTGTGATAGCATTTAGCACAAGTGCAAACAAAGGCTTCAGCTTTCCCCGTGGGTACATCACAGTAATCGTGGCATCCACAACAACATGCTTCTTGATTAGATCAATTAATTCAGGCAGACAAGATATTTATTTTGCATTTTTCAATCCTTATGTTCTCTGGTGACTTCCTGTTGTTAAATGCTTCCCTCTTACAGTTTTTTTCATGCGGACCAATTGAATGGTGTAATGAACTTTAAATGACATATATGAGAGTAATTTATCCAACACCAACTCACAACTGAAATCATGATCTATAAGAGATGAAAGAATGAGGTGCTAAACAGGGTGAGAGAGAACATTATAACTATAGATTACTTTTCTTCAAAACCTTCTTTAATACTTCCAAGTATTACACAGTTCAGAATTAGACACTGAGAAAAGATTAAACAGTTTTTCATGCTTATTAGTCATTTATTTGAATTTTTCTTTTTAAATTTTTACTTAGCGTCATTTGCTTCTTTTTATTGTTCTCTTCCTCTCTCCCCCTTCCCTTTCTCTCTTCCCTCTTGCAAAAAAGGGGAATAATGAAAGAACATAGAAGTATCTCACACAACTCAACAGCAAAAAAATGCACCTGAGTATCACAAAGGTCTAGAACCAAGAACTGCAGAGAAAAACAAAAACAAACAAAAAAAAGAACTGCAGAGAATAGATTCTAAATGTCAATAGGGGAAAGTCCAGCAGGGAGTACAATCTATCATAGTCTCTTTCTAGTCTTTGCAACAGGTAAGGAAACACTAGAGAGGCAAAATTTTACCATTGTAATTAGAGCTAATATAAAGACCCTAACCCCTGGAACCTGGAGGGTAGGTTTTTAGTAAGTTGTGCTGGCATGCAACCAGAGCTGCTTCTTTGCCATGTCGGGAGCTACGTTTTCTCTCTAAAAAATCTGCATTAGTATTTTGGGGAACTTCTGCTTTGGGTGCTATTTCAGCTGTAAGAGTAGTGACTGCTCCTAATTATTATTCTTAAATTCTTTGGAGTTTACTTCTTCCAGGCCAATCCTTCATTATTCAAATCCCCATTAGACTTCATAATTTTTTATTAAACATTTCCTGTTCAAATCAGAGTGGTTTCTGTCTTTTGATTGGTCTCTGACTGATAAACCCCATTCCAAATTCTAATTGAAATCACTCTAAACATCACATTTCCTACCCTTTAAAAATCCCAATTAGCTTTTTGTCATTTTTGTTCCTAATATTGTTAATTGTCCTATTAAGAATTATTAACTGCCATTGATTTTTGCCTTTTTGATTAGATCATGATTTCTCGTTGACATTATGGGTATTTTGAACTGGATAATTTTGTTATGAGGGGCTTTCCTTTGCATTATAGACTGTTTACCAGCATCTCTGGCTAGGGATGTACTGCTAGGGCACTATATGAGGATAGCACCCCTCTTCCTAACTTGTACCAAACCAAAATGTCTCTAAACATTGCCAAGTGTCCCCTGGAGGCCAAAATCATTCATGCTTGAGTATCATTGAATTAGATAGTCTTCTCCCTGTTTTTCTTTTCTTTTCTTTTTAAAACATGTAGTCCTTTCATCCATTTGGAATTTATTTGGGATTTCGAAATGAAAACTGAAGCTTATTTTTCTCTTGCATATAAAAGCCACCATCCCAGCATAGATTATTGAACAATGCTTCTCTCTCCACTGATTTAAAAATCCTGTCATTATTTTTTATTTCTTATACATGTTAGTTTATGCTTTAGAACTGTTTTTCTATTCCATTAATCTTTCATTTATTTCTACAGTGTTTGCATAATTTTAGCTCTATAAAACACTTTAAAATATTTGAGAAGTTTGGGCCTCTAATAGTAAATAAACCATCTTTTTTTTATCTTTTTTTTTTTTTTAAGATTTACTTACCCATTCTTGTCCACTTGCCCTCCCAAATAAGCATTTAAATGGTTTTGTGAAGGTCTTTAAATGTTTAGATTTTGAATGAACTACAAGTCTATTAATCACAATAAAAAGAATTGACATTGTTATAAAGAGTAACTCTTTTTTATATAAGAACGTGGTATGGTCATTTCTTCTTATTCCCCTTAATCTACCTCAGTGAGTCTTTGTAGTTTTATTTATAAAAATACTGTACATTTCTTATTAAGTTTATTTCTAGGTATTTTCTCTTGAGATTAAAAATAAAGTTATTTGTTTCAATATGTTTTCTAACTGTTCATTGCTAGCTTAAATGAAAGTTATAGATTTCACCTATTTGTTGTACATCTGACAACTTGATTGAATTCTTGTAAACCTTATGTATTTTTCAGCTAATTTTCTTGAGTGATCAAATCTATTTCAATGTAAAAATTTTGGAAAAAATATAAGCTTTCCATGGAGGTATCATCTCTTTATAAAAAGTAAAACCACTATAATTTTCTAAGAGCTTACTTTTGTTATCTCATTCAAATCTCAGAGAGAAGTACTAGAAGTTACATATTGGAAGAAGATGAAATAATAGTTCTTCCTGGACATAAAATACAGTATGGTGTATTTTCTTCTCTTTTTTCCCTTCTTGGTATCTCAGAGCCAGACCCAAGATAGATTTTTTTTGGAATATAAGAAGGCCCTGTCACTTCAGTTTGGCTTAACAAACATTGTCAAATATATTTTATGCACCAAACTTGATCTTGGCCTGGGAAGAAAAGAAAATAAACCTATCCTAGTCTTTATCCTAAAAGAATTTATTGCCTAAGAGTAGAAGGGACACATGAATAATTTAAAAATAATATGGTTCTTGATATGAAAGTGAAATGCCCAAGGTGTAGTTGCTGAAAAAGCTTAAATGAGAGTGTGTTAAGCCAGCCCAAGGGGAAGAATGGATGGAGACCCGTGAAAGATTTTCTAAATAAAATTATGTCTAAGCTGGATAAGGATGATTAGCCCAGTTAACTGTGTAGGGGGTAAGGATTGGATGGGAGTAGCTGAGATAGAAGGTATACCATGAGCAAATTTATAAATTTATGTGATTGGGGGAGCAGAGATCCAGAACTGCTAAAGTTCAAGGCAAGGAATAAGAGACATGAGGCTTCAAGAGGTAGGGATCAGATCTTAAAGGCTTTTACATCAAGCTAAAGTACTTGGGCTTAATATTGTGGAAACTTTAGGGCCTATGTGTGAGTTAATACTGTTGAATTTAATTTTTACAGGTAGAGCAGAGTGGTGGTGCTATGAAGGATAAATTTATGGATGTGAGATGGATTAGATGCAAGAAAACAGGAGAATAGGCTACTGAATTAGGAATGAAGTTATTTCAGAGTGAACTAGGTATACCAGCAAAAATGTGGATTTAAAAAAAGGAAATTTTAGAAATTGGCAGGATTTGCCTAATTGGTTATTGTAAGGAGTTTCTAGTGTGTCAATTTAGCAAAGATGGAACAATGTTTCTCAGAATTCCCTTCTATACATAGTTCCAAGTTAGCATGAATGGTGTGAAACATTTTGTATGAGATTTGGAATGCAAAAATGAAACAGCAATAACATTCTTTTTATGCTGGGGATGTCAGTGGGAGCTCTGGGCACAGTTGCAGCTCAAACACATTGTTACTGATATGCTGGCTCACCTTACTGGCTTGAGCAGCTGCTGGACCCACAGGCCCTCCAATTCCCACCATATTTCCTTCACTTTTCTTGAGCCAGATCCAGTCCCAGATGCAGAAGTAACAACCATATATAAACTGTTTATAATTTATATTGCTCCCACAATCCTAGGGTCAAATTCCCACATAAATCCACATTTACTATCATTCCTAGTGGTTCTGTTTTTCTGACCAAACCCTGACTGACACAGATATAGTGAGTGATGGAATGGAAGTAGCGCAAACATCAGGTTTCGTGTTTGAGGTCATTCAGTGGATAATGCAGAATGTAGGATAATAAAGAATACATAAGAGGAATAAATCTGGAGTTAATGTGTAAACAAAAAACATTAGCCTTGAAATGTGTTTGATTTGTAAGAAATATCTATGTGGTAATGTCCAGCTGGTCTAGTAGACAGTTGGTTATATTACACCCAGAAGAGAGGGCAAACGTAGTGTCAATATATTGAAGTCATATTGTACAGGGGTAGGTAAAACCATGATAATTGATGAGGTCCCTCAGAGAAAGGAAGTAGAATGAAAAGCGAAGATGGCACAGTGCAGAATCCTTGAGAAAATACCAATATTGAAGATGTGAACTAGGGAGAAATAGACCAAAAAGTAGGCTGAGAAAAAATGGTTAAAAATAAGAAGAATGTGGTGGGGTCATGGGGGTAGGAGGAAGAGTTTAATAGAAGCCAGTAATTTAAGAAGATTTTAAGAAGCAGGTTTCTCCATATCATTTATGGCAGAGCGATACTTTGATTTGTGAATTTGGAGATTACTGGCCGGTAGCCTTTGGCTGAGTAGTTTCCATAGAGTAAATAGGAGTACAGTCAAATCACACTGAATTAAGCACTGAGAAATGATTATGCAAATGAAATGATGGTTGAGAAGGGAGCAGAAAGTTTGACTAGTATCTGGAGGTAGATATTGGAGTCAAGGGAAGTCTCTCCTTGGGATGAGAGATACATATGTCCTAAAAGGAATGATCCAGTGGAAGGAAGACAATGAAGCCATAGGAATAGTGTTATAATTGATAAAGCAAACAATGGATAAGCAGAGGGAACTGACGTCAGGAGCCCAGAGAAAGGAGTTGGTTTTGAAGAGAAAAAAGACATTTGTAAAACTAGAGGGAAGAATCTAGTGATATTTGCAATTATCAATGGGTTTGTAGGCAGAGAGGTGTGTTCTACTTTCTTGATCAATACAACACTACTCGGATGCCTGGGTGGCTCAGCTGTTGAGTGTCTGCCTTCTGCTCGGGGTGTGGTCCTGGAGTCCTGGGATCGAATCCCACATTGGGCTCCCTGCATGGAGTCTGCTTCTCTCTCTGCCTACATCTTTGCCTCTCTCTCTCTGTCTCTCATGTATAAATAGATAAAATCTTAAACAACAACAACAACAACAACAAAACACTACCTCCTGAAGTGAAAGGGAAAAGGGCATGGTGGGACAAGATAGAACTATAGCTTTGGAACAGTCGCTGGGGGAAATGAGGGAATAAACCTCAGGTGGTGAGGAATTTGGTTTCTGGTGGATTATCGAAGGAAACTATGTTAGGAAAGAAAGCTTTTGGCCCAAGACTGTTTTGCTTTGTGAAGGTATCATCTTTGAAGAGCAAAGAAGGCCATGATAGGGCAAATGGAGAAACAGATTGCCTAAAATCATACTCACCTCAGCAGGAAAGGAGGCAACGATTCTGCTGTTGGTAGTAATTTAAATAAGTGGTAATCAGGAAAAGGGAAAAGGAAAGGTTGTAGGACAGACGGCAGAATAACAGAAGATGTTTTGCAATAAAGCCTTGTGAGAGGCAAAGCAAATCAGCAAACTGTATCTGGTCCTTAGAATTTTCTCCTATACTCCACCATGTGTTTCTACGTAATTAAGAAGAACATAACTACGGCCTTTCATTAGCTCATTCCACAAAAAACACTGAGTATCAACAATATGCCAGGCCTACGTAAGGCACAGAGAATATGACAGCAACAGATATGGTCTCTCTTTCTTAGGAGGATGTAGTCAGGTGTGGAATACAAAAAAGAAGTAAAAATAAGTGTGTGTGATAAGAATAAACAGACTAAAAATAGAAATATTATGTACAGAGGAGGAAACAAGAACATCGGGATGCTCTTGGGTACCTCCCTTGGCTCTGAGTGAGTAGTTTCAATGTTTACACGAAACTTTTGTCAGTCGTATGTCCTCAAATTAACCCGTATCTCCAGCACCACAGTAAAATCATGAAATGGGAGTCAAGATAGGACCGAAAAACAAAAATCCCAAAATCAACATTGTAATTCTCAGAAAACATTGCATGAATTATGCATTCCAGTTTACTTGTCACCTCAGACACACTCTTAGAATGCATACTTCGTGTGCCTTACTGTTACAGGTACTGGGGCAGATCTCGTGTCCGGTGATATATAATGTCACCAAAATATGACCTTTTCTTCATTATGGTTAGCTTTCAGGGCCATGATTTTTTGTTCTGGATTAGAAACAATACTCAATTCCAATCAATTCAAAATCAATAATTGTTTCCTTGTTGAAATCATTGATCCAAATGCTGTTATTGCTGTGTTATAGTCCAACCTCTTAAGAGCTAGTCAGTTAAATGGATTCTCCATTAGGATTTCCTCTGAGATTAACCACCAGAGTGTAGTTAATTACTACATAGCTTAACATTCATCTAACTCAGAACCCGTGAATTGGGTATTCCAAGTGGCTAAATGGTCTACTGTAATTAGGAATCTTAAAAGAGACCAGAACTGTTTTATAACAGCATGCCTTGATTCATGGTATGTTATTTGAATCTGAAATATCTTTCTCCTTTTTATCATCAGTCTATGCTCTACTTGTCCTTCAAGATTCACCTCAAAGATCACATCCTCCCACACATGCTCCAAGAACTTCCTCCCAGTCTGCATATGCCTCTGCTACTTATTTCTGTCTTACCACATCACAGAGAAATAACCTACCATCTGTTTATCACACCGAATTTTTCACAGTTAAGATTTTATATCTCCAGGAAAAATCATAGTCATTGATTCCTAGTAGGTTCAGCATATAATTCGTGTACTATTACATCCCATTTTGTTTAGATAATAAACAGTAAAGTGCAGTGAAAATTTCCTTGGATCTAGATATCCTTATTCATGTAGGAGGCATCTTATCATTTCTTTAACAAATATATTCATCAACTACCATGTGCTTAGCACTTTAAAAGTTGTTGAGAATTCAATAATCAGTTAATGGATATGGTCCCTGTCCTCTTGGGGCTTGTAGCATACAAAAGCTAGGGGCTAGATACCCGTGTATAATGTATAATAGTTACTATAAATGTTTGTCCTACGGCCCTGTTGTCTCTATAATCTCTGTCTACCTTCATATTTCTTGAGGCTCATAGAGCATTAAAGATCATTTACAGTGAGTAACAATAAAAACTGTGTAATTTTAGTTGTGAATATGTGTTATTTGCTTCGCATAGGAATTATACATGAAGAGATTGGCAGAAATTGGAAAATTCTATGGGTTGTGAGTTCAAACTCCTCCTTTTACACGCTTTCATATTGAGACCTAGGGAGGGGATATAACTCATCTGAGGTCACAAGATGGGTTAGTGTAGGAGCCAGAGACTATCCTAGTTCTCCTGGATGCTCTTTATTTTTGAAATGTTTCTTATGAATCATATTTTTCAGTTTGTTTTTTTAATAGCCGCGCTTTTTAAAATTATTTTTCTTCCAGTATGAAAAATGAAGAAATTTCCAAAACATTGATTCAATAAGCACATGTTGAGTATTAACCATGAGTCAAAAATCCATGAGTCTATTATATTTCCTGCCCAGGTTGTGCTTAGGTTTCTTAATTTCATCTAAAAGCTCATGCACCAATTATTATAATTAGTAATATCTTTTTAAAAGATTTTATTTTTTTATTCATGAGAGACACAGAGAGAGAAAGAGAGACAGAGACACAGACAGAGGGAGAAGCAGGATCCATGCAGGGAGCCCGATGTGGGACTCGATCCCAGGATTCCAGGATCACACCCTGGGCTGAAGGCAGGGCTAAACCGCTGAGCCACCCAGGAATCCCATATAATTAGTGATACTTAAATTCCAAAATACTCTCAAGAAATAATTTTTAAACACCAGAAATAATGAATTAATGTTTCAATTCTACATCTTAAATCAAAATGAAGTGGCCAAATAGAGAAAAGAATAGACCTCAGGAATGGCTGTAGTGAAAGGATACGGTAAAAGGTATATTCAGCCTCAACTGATGAACAAGAGAAAAAGAGTTGATGGACCACAGAGATAAATTGACTATGAGAAGCTGAGACAGATATTCTGAAACAAAAGCACATCACTAATGGTACATGGAGTCTGAAGTGCCAGTCTGAAAGAGAGTAAATTTTATTGAGAACCTATTTTACGGCAGGCACTGTAATAAGCACCCTATTACACCTTGTTGAATCCTCACAACAGCAATTTAGGGTTAACATTTTTATTGCCATACACTGCCACATAGAGATCCAGAAATTAAAGGTCTCAAGGAAACTGTATAACTTGTTTAGCTTACACAGCTAGCTGGAGCCATGATTCAACCCAGGTCTACTTATCTGTCTATACAGCCTATGTTCCAATATAAATCCTTATATTGCTCATCAGAGGACTTATTTTCAAAGTGGCATATTTTGATTATGTCAAAGTATCTAGTATTTGGGTAGAAGAAATATATATGTCAACCAAAACAGAAAAAAGTTTCATGTGTATACACACACACACACACAAACACGTGTGTGTCCATATATATGTAATCTTGAATGCTGACAAAATTTCCTACAGAATGAATTATTTTTCAACAGTAAAGTTTGTTAGAAGAAATGACTCCTATGTAATTGTTTCTTGGACAGTTGAGACCCATGGCTTTTTGAAACATAGTGGCTTGATGTTACAAAATTGTAAATCATTTAATTATTTTATTAGAGAAATTTAAAAAGATGTTGAAGGCTTGGAAACCAATTTGTTTAAAGTTTAGTAGAATTGAATAATTTTCCAGAAAGACAGATAACCTCTTTTAGAGAGTAGTACACTGTCTGTCTTCTTTTTTAAAAAACATAGTTTATGAGATTTGGTCCAAATATATATATGGCCTTAAAAGAAAAGACATGTACAACTCAGTGAAGAAGGAGGAATTGTACCAATAGAAAACCTTAGCAGCACCAGGAACTTCCAGAGGAGGGTGTCATTGACATCATTTTTCCCTAGAAAGCTCTAATAATGTGATTTGCTAATGATAGCTCTGACCACTTGCAGGAGGAGGTGCTCAGTTCTGAAAAATGCCTGGGCAGTGACAAGTGGGTTATGTGTGTGCACAGAGAAAAAGTGGCCAAATAAAATCATTTCTTTTTCAATCTGTGTCGCCTATAGGCTGCCTAAAATGTTCATATAAATTGGTAGAAATAAGATATTGAAATACAGTGTGTAAGGATATTTACTCACGCTCAAATGTTCCAAAAATTGTATTTTTATCTGTTTTATATAACTTAACTAATGTTTACCTGTAGCCACTGTTGAATCTGGTAATTCTGGAACAGGAATGTAGGACCCAGTGAGAGGCAAGAATTTAACCAAAAAAAGTCCTTAGCACCATTAGCACTTATGGTTTGAGGTTAAGCATTTAAGATTTAAACAATCTCGACTTCATGGTGAAAAGAGTAAATGTTCAATTGATTCGAGGAGTGCAAGCTTTCCATAAGGGATACCCTTCCTTCCATCTGGGGGTGGAGGAGCAGTCACATATATGATGGAGGTATTAGTTTTTGTTCTGTGTGGCTTCCACTTGATTTGGTTCATCCTCTCTATCTCTGGCACTGGCCTTTTTTACTATCACATTTGATGATAATGAAATGGGTGGTTCCTAGCACTAGGGCCTACACCAGTGCCCAGTACCCTGACCTCCCTTTGCTTTGGTTTATGGAGTCCACACAGCTGCAGCGCATGACTCTAGTTCCACCTGCTTCTCAGCACTTCTGCATCTCTCTGGTATCCTTCAGATTCTCCTCTTGGATATCCTACATGCCTCCCATAAACTGTGAAAGCAATGGACAGTGCTATCAATCCAGACACCTCTCTGCCCTAATGTCCACTATTCCTCTTACTATATTGAGTGAGCTGCCATTTGGGGTGAAGGGCTTTTCTGAGAGGCTGGCAATCTCTTTTCTAGGCTATGTCCCAATAAAGCCCAACAGTTTCCCTAATCATCCCACCACCCATCTGACCCCGTTCCAAGGGGTAGGTAGTAGCGAGGGGCTAAGTTGCCTAATGTTCCATCTCTCTCAACTAAAGTAAAAAATTTTTAAATTCTGCATCATAGTAAAGACTATAACTATTACAGATTTACTGGCAATCATTTAATGCTTTCTCCTTATGATTTGCGTGTCTTCTTTTCTGAACGTATATTTGGATTTCATATGTGAGACATTACATAAACTATTTCATATGAAATAAATTACATCTTAAATAATATTTATAGTTCATAAAATACACAATGATATCTGAACATGCACTTATAAAAAGGACATTATGGGAAAAATAAAATAGAGAGTAAAGGTCCAAAAATAGTCAGAGAGAGTAAATAGAATTTGTCAGAATTATAAAATGAGAAAATTTGATGCTATACTACTCCGTCTAAAGGGTTACATTGATGGACTTTTACCTATACTGTCTCAGCATGAGTAACATCTCATCAAACAATATGTGTTATTTTTTTCCCTGTTGGCCATATTGTGATTTTTTTGTTAGGTTACATCTCTATGACATATTCAGGATAAATCTGAGAATAAAAGATAAATGAACTGAATGTAGCTATTTGTGGAACATAATCAAGAGCTAGCTGAATCTGAAAAGACAAACAGTATACTCATAATATCTAGAAGAGCTACATTTTTCATATACCAACAATTGTCTCTCATAAATTGGTTTAAGTGTGAAGGTGTAGCTGAAAGGTAAATTATAAAGCTAAACAATTTCAAATGTCACTGTGGATCACCAAATTAACACCAGATTCAGTATCGCCAAAAAATTATAATTCATTTCACTGCATTTAATTGCTGTCTTTTATCCATTATTAATCACTTCTGGTATGCCTGCCTTCATAAATGAGGAAAGCTACACCTTAATTTTACTAAGCAGCTGCAGAAAGGCACACTCATTATGTAGGTTTACAAACAAAAGCAAAGAGACTTCAATTATCATGTGAATTGGGATCCAGGTACACTACAAAATAGAGCAAATTAATGTTCTTTCAATACTGAGTCCACACAGTTCTTCATTTCTCAATCACCTTAGACAATATTTGCAAAGTACACAAGTTATCTTGCAAAGTGGTTTGAGAAGGAAGGGAACTGACATCAAGAGATATTAGAATGAATATATCAACAGTTAAACTTAAACTTTGGATACAACTTAGGTGCAGCCTCTTTGGATAAATGACATGTTAAGGATGTGCCCCCAAAGGCTCTTATGGTCATCTGTTTCTTTAAGGGTATTCTAAAATTCCACTTTTGGAAAAAGAATATTATGTTGCCATGGTTGAAAAGCAGATACTTTAATAGAGAGTTAAACTTTGAGCAAATATAGTAGTTCAGGCAAGACAGTAGATTCAGCTAACACAAAAGAACCCCACTTGCTCCCAACACCTAGAAATGCTGTATAAAACAGAACTTTAAAACAGATGAATAGCAGAGCTGAAAAGAAAAACTAAAAAGTAGAGGGGAGAGGTCGCTAATTGTCAGAAAAGAGGAGGAAATGAAAATGAGAGCAAAAATGCATGAACCGAAGTGATGGTTTCCCTGTGCTTGGGTCCTGGCTATTAATACCTCTGTGGGGTCAGAAAAGGCTTTGGGTCCAGCCAGGTGAGAAGCTGAAATCTTGCTCTGATATGATTGAAAAGCAAGGTAATATGGGAGTTTAGAGAGAGGTTCGTTAAATTCTGATGGATACTGTATACATTCCAGAGGCTTTTGTGTACAAAGAGTTCAGAGAGGAAATGACATGAAAATGTCCCTCGAAAAATTAAATAGGGCTTCACTAAGAAAATTAATGGAAGACGACATTCTCAGGTGAGGAAAATTCTACCGACCAGCAAAAAGGCATCAATCCATTGCCAAAAGGAAAACCCTTAAGATGAAGGATCTCTAAGGCACTGATGGTTCTGACATCCTGGGGGACTAAGATTTAATACTGAAATTGTGGGTCTCTAATGGTATCTGAGAACTATAAGCTTTCTGCTCTTCTACTCCACCAACTTGAATACTTTAACATTTCTTTCTCATTTCAAACGCTGTTGTTGAGGGGATTCATTTATGTCTACTCCCTCAAATTCTTTTTGCTCATGTTTACTATGTGCTACTACTTCACCCGTATGTTAACATTTAATCCTTATGTAAGCCCTATGATAGCATGTTTTTCTATTTTAGAGATGAGTAAGGTATAGCACAATTTATAAGGTGGTTTGTTGTTATTCTTAGCTTTCTGTTGATACTCAATGTATATAATAATTTTACAAAGTGATTATTCCTTCCTGATACATCCTGAAATATTTTACTGATATCTTAATGAGTATGAAGCATTCCTATCTCTCTGAGACAAGTCTACCGTGAACAGTCTGACCCTACAAGGCAAAATATCTGAATAGGTATTCAGAACTTCCCTAGAGCCATGTGCTGCCATCACCAAATTTCTACCTCTGGAGGAAACAAATATTTCCTCCAGAGGTAGAATTTAGAGGGAACAGAATTAATTAACATTTTTGCTTAGTACAGATGATTATTACTAACCTGAATAAACAAAGTCATATAACCATTAATAATTCAAATGTACTGTTTTTATCTCAATCTTCACATTCAAGTCCTTCTTGCTCAACAATCTCAATACCACTTTACCAAATATTTCTAGATATTCGAAAACAGAGCCTATTTGTCCATCATCAGACGACGTATTAGAGTGGCAATTTAACACTCACTGTGTTATTTTTCTCCTCTAATTCAGTTTCTTTTTCTACTTCATTGACTATATTTCTTTCTAATAGAAATAATAATACATGTTTCAAACTGTCAATTACATACTCATATTTCTACTTTCAGATGAGTGTACTGAGGCATGAAATACTTAAGTATGATGGCCGGGGCCACTGATTCATTAAGGAAAATACTAAGTTTCTAAAGGCTATCTCACTCCAGATAGCACTACAAAACCTAAGTTTTGTGGAAGTCCTAACAATGTAAATGCTTGCTATTGTTTTGATATCACCTTATGCAGCAACAGAGACACTAAAATTATGATGTAGTAAAACTGTACAACATGATGATTTGATACATCCACCCATTGTGAAAGGATTTCCACCATTCAGTTAATTAACACAGCCACCATCTTACATATTTCTTTTTTTCTTTTCATTTTGATGAGAACGTTTAAGTTCTATTCTCTTAGCAAATTTCAATTATACAGCGCAGTATTATCAACTATAGTCATTATCTTATATATTAGATCCTCAGACCTTATTCATATGACAACTAAGAGTTTATATTCTTTTACCAATCTCTCCTTATCCTCCCAACCCACATCCTAGCCCTTGACAACCACCATTCTCTTCTGTTTTTTGTGTATGACTTAAAAAACTTCCATATACAAGTGATTCCACGAGTGTTAGTTTTTCTCTGTTGGTTTATTTCATTCAGCTTAATTCCCTCCAGTTTTACTCATGTTGCAAATGACAAGACTTCCTTCTTTTTAAAGGCTAAATAATATTCCTGTGTGTCTGTGTTATGTATGTGTGTGTGGTTTTTTTTTGTGTGTATATATATATACCCATTCATCCACCAATGGATACTTAAGGTTTCTAAACCTTGGTCATTGTGAATAATGCTGTAATAAACAAATATCTGTTCAATATCCTGTTTTCATTTCCTTTGGATATATAGCCCACAGGTGGGATTGCTAGATCATATGGAGCTCTATTTTTAATTTCTTGAGAAACCTCCACACTGGTTTCCATAGTGTCTGTACCAGTTTACATTCTTCACCAACATTGCACAAGAGCTCCTTTTTATCCACATTCTTGCCAGTACTTGTTATCTCTCTCTTTTGTGATAAACATCCCAGTGAGTATGAGATGATATCTTATTGTGGTTTTGATTTGCATTTCCTTTATGATAGTGATATTGGACATCTTTTCATGTACCTATTGGCCACTTGTATCTTTGGAAAGATACAAGTCATCTTTGGAAAAATGTTCATCCAGATCCTTTGCCCATTTTTAAAACTGGGTTATTTGGAAGTTTTTTGCAATTGAGTTGTAGGGGTTCCTTGTATATTTTGGATATTATTCCCTTTTAAATATGTGATTTGGAAAGAGTTTCACCCATTCCTTAGGTTGCCTTTTCATCTTATTGATGATTTCCTTTGCTGCATAGAAGCTTTTTAATTTGGTGTAGTATTACTTGTTTATTTTTGCATTTGTTATCTGCGCTTCTGGTTTCTTATCCCAAAAAAATCATTGCCAAGATCAATGTCATGGAGCTTGCTCCTTCCATTTTCTTCCAGGAATTTTATAACTCTTCCAGGAATTTTATAATTTCAGGTCTTATGTTTAAGTCTTTAAACTGCTTTCAATTGATTTTTGTGTATGGAGTAAGATAGGGTTCAGTTTCATTTTTTCACATGTGAATATCCAGTTTTCCCAACATCATTTATTGAAGAGACTATATTTTTTAATACTGTTGACTCTCTTATATTGGTTGATAGTATATGTGTAGATTTATTTCTGTGATCTCTATTTAGTTCCATTAATCTATATGTCTGGTTTTTTTTTTTCACCAACACCATGCTGTTTTAATTATCTGAGCTTTGTAGTATATTTTGAAATCAGGTAGTGTGATGCCTCAAGTTAATAGTTAACAGAATGTTGACTAGAATAGTTAACAGAATGTGTGACATAACAATAATAAGAGTTAACTTTTATTAAGTGCTTTCTATGGACCAGCCACTATGTGAAACCCTGTTCGTGTTATGCTTTTTAATATTTTCGAGAGCTCTGGGATATAGAATCAATTGCATCCCTATTCTAGAAATGGATAAACTGAATTTCATTTAAAAATTTCAGAAGGTGAATTCAAACCCAATTCTGTGTGATACCAGAGGTTATTCTTTTAACCACTTTGCTAGAATTAATAAAACCATAACATGTTTAGCATTAAACACAATTTTTAAACATAATTTCAGGCATGCCTGGCAATAACTTTCATTCTCTCTTTTCTAGATTATTTATAAGTTGTATTCATAATTAACTACCTTTACATCATTTTGTGATTCATTTTCCAGTTTATACCCTATGCTAATTCATGCCAGCCAACATTGGGCCTGGCTTATAATAAGTCTCAACTAGAGTAAATGAAATAAAATTGAGAACCTCTTATAATTATTATTTCAGTTTTTGTACATCTAAGGAAATGGTAAAAAGGACTACTTATTCATCATCTACTATGATGGTGCTCTGTTAGTTAAAAGAAGAAATAATCACTGCCCTCATTGTGCTTCATTCTAAAGCTACATTGTGATGATAGCCAGTGGACACATGAGGCTATTGAGCACTTGGAAAGTAACTAATCCAAACTGAGACATACTTTAAGTGTAAAATATGCACTGGATTTTGAAAATTTCCTTTAAGAAAATCATAATGCTAAATATCCCAATAATGTATCATGATAATTACATACTAAAATAATATTTTAGTTATATTGAATTAAATACATTATTAAGATTAGATTTTATGATTAAAATGAATTATGCTTAAAAGTGCCTGGCTGGCTCAGTCAGTTAAATGTCTGATTCTTGATTTCAGTTTGAGTCTTGATCTCAGGTTGTGAGTTTGAGCCCCACATTAGACTCCATGCTGGGTGCTGGGCATGGATCCTACTAAATAAATAAATAAATAAATAAATAGTGCTTATTTTCCTTTTTTGTGTTTTGTGGGGCTTTTTTTTTGACATCACTACTAGAAAACATGAAATTTCATATATTGCTTGTATTTATACTTCTATTAGACAATGTATTCTAAAGGACAAGAGGAACACATTAATAGATTATTAAAATAGAATTAAATTATTAAAATTTGTGGGATATATATACACACAGGGATCATATGGAAACACAAAAGAAGGACTTCCAAATTAGGAAAGATAATTCACTAAGACTCCCCATAGAAGGTGACATTTGTTTTCTTATCTTCTTGCATTTTTTCTAGTCCCATTTGTTCCTAATGTATTTGTGCTCAGGTTAATGGATATTGTGGCTTCCTTATACAGAAATTCTGCATGAAATATCTTGGGTGCTTATGACTGCCTTCACTAGACACAATAGGAAGGTGTAAGGATAGGATAAGTCTCATGAGCTGTAGTGGGGAAAACAGAATGCCTAGATCAAGAACTGTTGGAGTGTACTCCCTGTTTAGCTTTCTCTTAAATTTTTGACTGCTTTTTGTGTCTTGCTATTAAATATTTTCCACCAGTTTTTTTTCCAAACCTCTTTTTAGTTAAGTATAAATAAATACATAAAATTGAAATCACAGGACTACAGCTGATAAATTCTCATAAAGGAAAGGCACCTCTGTATCCAGCACCTAGATCAAGAAATAAAAAATATCCAGTATCTTAGAGGGTCCTGTAAACTCCCTCCCCATCTCTGCACCACTAAAAGTAAATAATTTTGTTGACTTTTAACACTGCAGATTAGTTTGCCTATTTCAAGCTCTGTATTTATGCAATTATGCAACTTCCTTGTGTTGACAGTGCTCCAGCATTGGACACCAGCCATACCATCCTTCCATTTAAATGGAAGTAGACAAGCAAGAATCACCCCATGTACAAGAAAGAAAGTGCAATACAAAAAAGAAAGAACAAAGATGCTGAAGGAAACAAAGATAATTTAGGGAAAAAAACCAAAAACCTTGCTCATTTACTATTTTCAACTTACATATGTCTGGGTATAAGTATAAATAAATTACAATTGGCTCTGAGACAACTTGGGGGTTAAGGGTACTGACCCCCATGCAGTAAAAAAATCCACACATAACTTTTGAATCTTCAAAAACCTAACTACTAATAACCTACTGTTGACCAGAGCCTTACCAATAATATAAACCATCAACACTTATTTTATATATGTATTATATACTGTATCTTCAAAATAAACTAAGATAGAAAAAAGAAAATATTAAGAAAATCATAAGGGGGCAGCCCTGGTGGCTCAGCGGTTTAGCGCTGCCTTCAACCCGGGTTGTGATCCTGGAGACCCGGGATCGAGTCCCACGTCAGGCTCCCTGCATGGAGCCTGCTTCTCCCTCTGCCTATGTCTCTGCCTCTCTCTCCTTCTGTGTCTCAAATAAATAAATAAATAAATAAATAAATAAATAAATAAATAATCTTAAAAAAAGAAAATCATAAGGAAGAAAAAATACACTTACAGTACTGTATCGTAAAAATATCTGTGTATAAGTAGACCTGTACAGTTCAAACCCTTGTTGTTCCAGGTTAAACTATATATGCAATACTGAACTTAGTGAAATTCTAAATATTATACCCAAAAATATTTGGAAGAAATTACAAAAGAAGAAGAATGACATAAAATTGAGATAATCATAGAACAGGAAAATCTTAGAGATTGAAAATAAAATTGCAGACATAAAACATTTACTAGGAGAACTAGAAAATAAATTTGAGAAAATATTCTAGCATGAAACAAAAAGACAAACAGATAATGGTAGGTAAAAAATAATAGGTGACTGGGTGACGGGCACTGATAGGGGCTCTTGGTGGGATGAGCACTGGATGTTATGCTATATGTTGGCAAATTGAACTCCAATAAAAAAAAATTAGGTGTAGTAATCCAATATGCTGTAAAACAGGATTTCCATAAGGAGAGAACAAGGAAAATGGATGCAAGGAAACTATCAGAGAAATAATGGCAGAAAATTTCCCAGAAGTAAAAGAACACAGGTCTTGAGGTTGAAAAGACTCATTAAGTCAACAGTGCAATAAATGAACAAAGATCTGCCCATAGCCTTGAATTTTTAAAACTTTAGAATATGAAAGATAAAGAGATAATCCTAAAAGTATCCAGAGGAATATGACAAGTCACTTATAAAAGGATGAGAAAGAATGGCTTCAGCCTGGCATCAGCAAAACTGGAAGCTAGTGGACATTATAGTAGGATGCCTAAAAGTTCTGAAGAAAGGCTATAGCCCACCCAGAGATCTATATTCAACTAAGCACACTTTCAGATATGCAAGGAATTATCAACTTTATCTTTCATTTGTGTTTTACTGACAGTGATTTGATATATTTCAACAAAATAAGGGGGTAAATCAATACCTTGGAAGATGAAGTAATCCAGGAAAGAGTAAATTTACTCTAAGAGAGCAAAGAAAAGAAGTCATATAGTCTCAGTTTTGTAGTAGATCTTCAGGACAAACAATCCATGTCATGGCAAAAGGATGATGGATAACTCTGTGATCTAAAAAATTCCTGATATAATAGAAAGCATAACTAAAAATTGAAAGTAATTGGGAAAAGTAAAGGGTCAATAGTATAAGAATGCAAGAAAGTCAGAGCTCAAATATTAAGCAAATTGAAGTGTAGTATGGTTTTAAGCAATTATTAGAGTAGATATAGTGATACATTTGACCTGATGCTAGCAACAGTCCCCTTTATGTAGTACAGAGATTAGAATATTGGTTTCAAAGAGGAAGAAAGTAATGCTAGCACATTCCATGGTTTGAAATCACATATTCACAAAATTTAAAAAGTAACTCATGCAATGGTTTTTAACTTTAGTATCAACCTATAGATGAAACGTACAAGTCTGGATCTGGCTGCAGAACAAAATGTAAATATTAACAGACAACATAAAAGTAAAAGTGAAGCTGACATAAATTGAGAAGTGAATAGCTAGAAAAGGTTTGGGTTGGATGAAAGTGAAGGACAGGCAGGGTGTTAACCTACTAATGAGAAGGTGACAAAATCAAGAGAAACTGATGCAAATTGATGGAAACAATTACACAGATCATCAATAAAAGAATTAAAATTATAATATTAATATCTAACAGAGAGCAGGAAGGAGGATGCGTGTAGGGTAATTGACCTAAACACTCATCATTCATATTGAAGAGGCAATTGAATTATAGAACTCTAGCTGACTAGCAGAAAAGAAGTTTATTAAAAAGAATACTGGGAAACTCACATAATTTGAGGGAGTGAAAAAACCAGATCAGAATTAAGCTTCCAGGAACAATATCTAAGACCACAAAGCAAAAATAGTCTAATGAAGAAATTTGTTACTATGGTTGCCCCAGTGAACACTAGAGAAAACCAGAATCACCAATGCCCTTACAGCTTGTTACCCCAACCCTCTCAGCAAAGAAAAATAGATTGAAGCCCTTTCCTCAATTCACTTACTTCCAAATCACACTCCCATACTGTTGAGTCTGATTGGATGAACTGAAGTCACATACCCATCTTGTAGCATATCCCCTACCTGCAAGGAGTCTGGGGAACTGAGTTTTCTCATTTTTATCTTGGGGAGGTAAGATTCATATGATTAGAATATTCCTATGAAAGCACTGCATGATGAGAAAATCAGACAGCAGTGACATAACTTGTCAAAGTCGATTTTATAAAGGAGCAAAACCATATAATCCACAGCTTTAAGATGAGCACCAAGAGAACCAAATAGCAGAAATAATCTAAAAAGTTGCATTCCAGGCAGTGAAGCGGAGGTCAGAAAAGGAAGGTAATGCGGAACTTCTTGTAAGAAGCTCTTCTATTTAACTTGCCATCACTGGCTGACTTGACGGACACAATTAAAAATTGAAAATAAACTAGAGATGATGAGGACACATGCTTAAGTGAGCCAGTAAATGATAGAGTAGGAAGTTTAACAAAGATCTTCCTTAAAGCCAAATACTGACTGCAATTTAACTTAATGTGACAGAGAAGGTGGAGATTAAGCAGAAAGCTTTTGTTTGTGTGAGAGAAGAAGGAAGAAATGGTGGTGCCAGGGACGGAATTTAGAATTAGAACAAAAGACCAGACATTTTTAGTTTTAAAGAAATGTCAACCAGGATAAGTAAATATAGAGTTACTAGCAGTTGAGGCATGCACTGAGCAAATTTATGAAGGAAACTAGCAGTTGAGGCATGCACTGAGCAAATTTATGAAGGAATTTCCAAAGCTAGAATCACTGTTTCTTGTGGCTAGAATTTCTGTCTCTTCTGAACAGCAGTCCTTTGAGTCATAACACACATTCTGTTTGGTTGAGGTATTTTTTTCTGATTGGTCACATCTCACGCTATACTGGTTCTTAAATATTTTGGGATTCCACTTTGCTGTGTTTGGCACTATCTTTAAATAGAGTATTCATTCTTTTACTTTTATTATTTATTGATGTATAACTTTCATACAATAAAGTGCATAAATCTTTAGTATACAGCAAAGTGAATTTTCACATTTTTACAGGAATATAAATACAATCTCATAGTCACCACTCAAATGAAGACTCTGAATGTTGCCGATATTTTAGAAGTATTCTCGAGCTCCTCTCAATCAATACCCCTAAAGGCAGGGGGCTCCATCCTAGGACCCTGGGATCATGAACTGAGCTGAAGGTGGGGGCTTAACCAACTGAACCACCCAAGCGCCCCTGAGGTTATTTCATGTTCTTGCATGTCAGGAGTTCATTCTTTTTTCATTGTCTGTATATATCCAAATTGATTTATCTATTGTATTGTTGATGGATATTTGTATGTTTCCAGCTTTTGGCTATTCTGAACATTCTTGTACCTGTCTTCTTGCATTGGATATTAACCCAGGAGTGTAATTGCAGTGTCATGGGGGGATATGCAAGTTTAGTTTTAGTAGTAACATGTACATATATTTTGCCACTGTCTTCTTCAAAACAATATACTCCTTTCTCATTGATATCTAAATTCCTATCAAATTAACAGATTTTCTTATATTAACATCCACATATAACTTTTCACTTGATTTACACATTTGACTCTCTCCTTTTCCTTCTCCCTCTTTTTCTCTTCTTTCTACTCTTTCACTCCTGTTTTCTGTAATAAGCATTTTCTTCTTCCTATGAAAAAGTGACAAATCATCATTTTCTCTCTTTTGCTTGGCTTTTGCAATGGGGCAAGTTTTTCAGTGATTTTCTGCAAGAAGGCTTAACTGATTGAGCTGTTGAACAAAGGGGTTAATACCTGGCTAGAACCTTTCCTAATTTGTAAATTATTAATAAATCTAGAGTATTAGTCTATTGTCAACATTAGCCCTTAATAGTAAGGAGAGCCTTAAAGGCAGAAAATCAAGATACAGACTTTATTTAGGTAATATTTCTGTGTTGAGAAGCTGTAAGCATTGGAGTAAGACATTGGAAAAAATGTATGTTTTGGAATATTAAATAGTAAATATTTTTAAATATCAATAATTCATTGTATTAAAAATAGACATCAGATCCTTACATAATTACATTTAGACTTTTCTTATTAAAAGGCTATTATTAAAATTTTTTCCCAGGGGCCCCTGGGTGGCTTAGTGGTTGAGCATCTGCCTTCAGCTCAGGGTGTGATCCCAGGGTCCTGGGATTGCGTTCCGCATTTGGCTTTCCGCAGGGAGCCTGCTTCTCCCTCTGACCACATCTCTGCCTCTCTCTCTCTCTGTCTCTCATGAATAAATAAATATAATCTTTTTAAAAAAAGAAATAAAACTCTTTTCCAAATAACTTGTATTCATTATTTTGTATATCTTATAATTGTGGTAAGGAGAGGAAAGCCTGGAACCACATTCTATAGCTGCCAAGACTTGGTGAACCCGGAAGGTAGAGCCATGGGATAGAAGAATAAGTAACATTATTTCACACCTTCCAGTTTTTCTAGGGAGACATAGGATTGAAGTCAGTCTGTGTAAGTCTGTAGAAGTCACAGAAAGTTTGGGAATCTCTTCTGCATGTTCCAAATGGGACTGACCATAAAGATAAGTTGTCAATATATTTCTGGCACTACTGCCCTGGGAATGAGTTGGGAGCAACTCTTCACAGTGCTACGTAGTAAATCCTGGGCATCCTTTATGATGGGAGATCTCATGTGAGCTCTGGGGTACAACCTGGAAGGGATTCTTTCTGAGCCATCCTTTCATCACAACAGTATATAAGAAAAAGGTCTGGAATGCCAGAAAGACCAGCGGTTGGGGCAAGGGCTGATGGCTTCTGTGGAATGTACAGGAGGAAAGCAATTCTCTTTCAGAATCAATTAATAAGGGCTCAGAATGGAACAAAAACAAAACAAGAAAATACTAGTCTGAGCAAGTACATAGACAAAGGACTAAAAACTCAATTTTATAGGCTTAGAAACAAGGCAGATGATACTGAACAAAATAAGTTTTTTTGGTTCCTCATTCCTCATATATTAAAATGCAAAACAAATAATGAATGAAAGCACTTCTTTTATTTTGCATTCATATCAATTGTATTGGTAATTGTTATTTTAGACTCCAGTTTATGTTTTGCTTTTATGTTGAAATTTGGATTATATCTTCTTATAAACAATGTTTATTTTTGCAATTAAAATATATAAAAATGGAGACTTTTGTATAATTGTTTTGCCTGGCTTTCTTATTTTGGTAATTTGCAATAAAGAATGAACAGTGCTCACCAACTCCTGTAACTATACATAGGTTTAGAAGTTCCCTCTCCTCTGCTTGGCTAATTGCTATCAACTTTTTAGAGTTAACCCTAAATTTAAATTTTCAACTTTTTAGAGTTAACCCTAAATTTAAATTTTCTAGTATCAGAGTCTATCAGTAGGATCATATTTGAGAAACTAAATAACTGGAGCTAATATATAGGAAAGCCATTTTCTTAATGGCTAAACCCATTAATGAAACTTTTCAAACAAGATTCATATTTAAAAAAAAAAACCCAAAGTCCATACTTTCTATATACTATAATCCAATATTGGAGTTCTTAAGAAACCTCATATTATTTAAAAATCACATGAAAAACCAATTGTTTCAGTGAAAGAAAAGATTAGGATGAGAAGGATTCAGGGTCACAATTGCCCATGGCTGCAAAGTAATACAAGTGAGTAATTCAAATTTGATTTACTAATTATTTAATCAATGTTGTAGCTGATGCAAGTCATGAAACTTGCAGGAAAAATGACTATATTAAAGAAGCATCTGGCTACTCTTCCTCCTCATTCTGTTGCACTCTGATTTTTTTTTCACTCTGATTTCTTTGAAAAGTAGCTAAGGAAGCCTGACCTACCCTCTAAAAAGAATGGAATATACTTAGTATATTGGCAACATTCTAGGTATTAAATGCATACAAAATATTTCATTTTCTTGCTTCTCCGAGCTTACACAAAATTGTAAATAATAAGACAACAATGAATAATGAGAAGAAAAATAAAATCAGTAGAGATGTTGGATTGAGCTTTATTTTAGTCTATATTAGAATCCAGTCTAGTCTAGGGATCCCTGGGTGGCTCAGTGGCTTAGCACCTGCCTTCCGCCCAGGGTGTGATCCTGGAGTCCCAGAATCAAGTCCCACATCGGGCTCCCTGCATGGAGCCTGCTTCTCCCTCTGCCTGTGTCTCTGCCTGTTTCTCTCACTCTCTGTGTCTCTCATGAATGAATACAGTCTTTAAAAAAGAAGAAGAAGAAGAAGAAGAAGAAGAAGAAGAAGAAGAAGAAGAAGAAGAAAGAAGAAGAAGAAGAAGAAGAATTTAAAAATAAATAAATAAATAAAATCCCATTAAAAAAAAAAAGAATCCAGTTTAGTCTAGCTTTGTCTGATAGATTGATAGGACTAGTCTACCAGGAGACTATTTGCATGGGGAATGAGCTATTACTAGGATATTGATTTCAATGAGAATGAATAACAAGTAATACATTCATACAATGGAATATAATTTCAGTTAAGATAAATGACACATATCAGTATGGATAAACCCCCCAAAATACAAAGTTGAACATTATCTCAGGTTCCTGGACCCAATTCTAACATGTGGATGGATGTGTGTGTGTGTGTGTGTGTGTGTGTGTGTAGGGGTGGGAGAGTTCCACACACACCACCAAGCAATACTTGAGACACCACCCAGACATTCTACAACTTAATTCGATTCTGACACCATCTACCTGGAGACAGCCTCAAATCCCACAGGTTGAAGGTTCAGTCCCACAAGATCACCCTCCACCTCAGATGCCAGTTCTAAGACCAAGTTGTTGCCTGTGTTTCTAATTGACAGGCTATAAATCACAAGTTTCCCTACCTCATCCTTGGGTTTGATAAATTTGCTAAAGCACCTTACAGAACTCAGGAAACTTGTTTATTCACTAGATTATTGATTTATTACAAAGGTTATTAAAGGATACAGACTGACAACCAGATGAAGAGATACATAAGAGCAAGGCATGTAGGGAGGGAAACGGGGCTTCTGTGACTTCTTGAAGTGCACCATTCTGCCTGCATTTCCACATGTCTACCAACCTGGAAGCTCTCCAAACCCTATCCTTTCAGGTTTTTGTGGAGACTTCATTATTGTGAAAATTAATTAAGGGGAATCTTACTAAAATGGAGCTGGGAGGTTCAGCAGGGGGAGTTCTTACATCCTACTCCTCATCAATCACAAATCCAACAGGAAGAGAGGAACCTTGCAAGTTGATACTACTTTACTAAGTCAGCAGGAAAAAGAAAGGCTTCCCCCTTCTTTCACCTCCTGCAACAGCCCAGTCAGTGAGAGATGCTCACAACTCAGCCAATGAGAAGCCGCTGTATTTCAAACTCCCATACCAGACTCTATCAACTCCCCTTTTCCTCTCCTTTGTTCTCCAGACTTGCTTATAGTTTTGCTTGTCCCTGATAGCAGTTCACTGCTCTGTTAACATTACAGAATCATGATTGATTAAATCATTAGCCATTGGCAATTAATTCAAACTCTAGCTCCACCCTACAGGCGAGGGGGATGGTACTGAAAGTTCCAACACCCTAATTATATAGTTGCGTCCCCCCCCCCCCCCCCCCCCCGCCACCAGTCCCCATCCTTCAGTGGAGTCCAAAAGTCACTCCATCAATATAACAAAAGATATATCTTTTGCTCTCATCATTACTTAAAAAATCCCAAGGGTTTTAGGAGCTTTATGCTAGAAACAAGGACTAAGACTAACTATACATTTCTTATTGTAAATCACAAGATCGCAAACACAAAAAAGTTACAAAAGAACAAAGGGGAAGTATGATGCATGTCACTTGTTTAAAAATTTAAAACATAAGATTTTACACAATATTTTTGGATTTTTCTAAACAATAATACATATTATTTATATATTACAAAATCATGGCCTACAAAGATATGCATTCATTTCCAAAGAGTGGTTTTATCTGAGCACAAATGCCAAGATTGGTTTGGGGAAGAAGACTGTAGTTATCCTATATATTAAAAACAAAAAAAAAATTAGCCTTTTAAAATCACAAGTTTTTTTTTTTTTTTAAGATTTTATTTATTTATTCATGAGAGTCAGAGAGAGAGGCAGAGACACAGGTAGAGGGAGAAACAGGCTCCATGCAGGGAGCCTGATGTGAGACTCGATTCTGGGTCTCCAGGATCAGGCCCTGGGCTGAAGGCTGCGCTAAACCTCTGAGCCACTAGGCTGCCCTAAAATCACAAGTTTTAAAGCAGAACATTTCCTCAATCCTCATAGTACTAGTTATATAGACCTTTAAACAGTCACACCAAGTATACTAAGTAGGGTCATTTGGCTGTTTGGGACATGAGCTTAGATAAAGGTCTAAAGGCAAAGCAAATATAATTACAACTGAAACCTAACACATGGGAACCAAAATGTTCTTAACTTTTCTCAACAACTTGAAAAACACAAAACGCTCATTGCTAAAATGATTGAAAATTGAAGGGCAATTTAAACTTATTGCAGAGGTGGATTAGATAAAATGCACCCGGGGTGGTTGGTGAATTTTAATGTAATTTAGTGATGAAAGAACTTTATGATCAAGTGCTGTGGTGATTCCTGGCACTGAGGGATTTGAAAGGTAGTAATGGGAATGTGGGTGGAAGAAGAGTTATTTTCCATTTAAAATCTAAGAAATAAATTTCTACTGTTCTTTGATTTTTTTCATTAGTATGAAATCATACTAATTCTGTGTGGTAACACTGATTAACTTATGTTGATTGGAAGTTTGATTGTTGGGTTTATTTGTATTTGATTAATAAACTCCAAGATAATGAATAATTCTAAATAAACACAGTGCTCTTGGCAATAAAACTTTTCAGAACATTGATTTGCATGAAAAAATAATAGTTTCTGGTGATAGGATGGAACAAATGTATATAGTTTAGTGGCTTCTCAGAAACTAAGTCTCTAAAAGGTTTAATTGCTCAGGTCACATATCTGGGATGAGGAAATAGTCACTAATCAGCCTGGGTCACTCTGCATGCTAATGTATTATTGTCTTCTTTGTTGAAAGAGGAGATGAGACAGGAATTTTCCACGCTGACATGAATGCCAAGTTACTGACCAAAAATGCAGTATTTCTCAAAAGAAATAAATTAGTATGAATTTAGTTACTATATCAACTGTGAAAGTCTATTCAAATTCACGGGAAATGAAATTGAAAGGGAACTAACATTTACTGAGAACCTACTATGTGTGCATGTATGTGCTCCTCTGTTACTTCATTTACTTATGTTAACTCTCTAAATTTATTATTATTCTCATTTCACAAATAAGAAAAATCAGCTTCACCAGGGTTAAGTAGTTTGCTCACTGTCATGGGGTAAATGCTGAGCCAGCATTTGAAGTAGGGTCTCATTCTACAACTTCATGAATTAGGATCATGAAGAGGACTTGGGCTAAGTACTTGGGATTTTTTATCATATTTGTGCCATGGACTCTTTTTGTACAGCCTGGTGAAGACTATGGAGCACTTCCTAGAATTCTGTTTTAAAGTACATACAATAAGATACATGATATACGAAGAGGCTCAAAATATGCTCCCAAATATGCCTTTATGGATATTGATTATTCTGAACTGGTTATTTTTAAGAAAAAGTAGAGGCAGTTGAGACCCTGAAAACTGAGTAGAAATTACCCCTTTGTAAGAGACATTTACTCTTATGAGGGAAATCTCTATTTATAAGGGTGTCTCCCCCTCTGTACCAGGAAAAGAAGGATGACGTTAGATCTCTAGAAACTCCTATCAAAGGAGAAGGAAAGGACTTAAATCTTCAGAGCAACCTTATCATTCTCTACTGTGCTTTCCTGGTAATCCCCCCATTGCTGACCTCTTCCCCACCCCCAGTATCTTTTGTCCTGGAGGAGAGATGGCATTTAAGGTGGGGGTTTGGGCCATTTTGGAGAGTTACTCAGTTTTCCTGCATCTCTCTCATGTATACAAGAGTTACACATGTTACTGAACTTCTCTTTGTTTTCCTCTTGTTAATCTTTTAATTGTAGGGGTGTCTCAGCCAAGGAGAGAAGGGCCTCATAGATACAAAGGCAGAACTTCCAAGGGAAAAATAAATGGGAGGAAGGAAGGCCTATATTGGAGGGTAGAATGAGAAGTTCTCCGGTCATTCTAATCTAACCCGGCTGAGTAGGGGACTATGTCTCAGGCACAGAATAAAGTGGAATAGCTGATTGCTAGGTAGTTAATAACTACCATTTGTGAAAAAGACTGGGATTCTGAATAGGAAAGATCAAAGTCCTAAATGAGAGACTACAGCCTCAGTTTAAGAATGAAAGTACAGGAATGCCTGGGTGGCTCCACGGTTGGGCGCCTGCCGTTGGCTTGGGTTGTGATCCCAGGATTCGGGATAGAGTCCCACAGCCAGCTCCCTATGGGGAGCCTGCTTCTCCCTCTGCTTGTGTCTCTGCCTCTCTCTCTCAGTCTGTGTCTCTCATGAATAAATAAATAAATGTTTAAAAAAGAAGAATGAAAGTACAGTAGACCAGCAAAAAGAATCATAGTATACTAGTATACTATAGCTGGTTGAGTAACTTTACATACCTGTCATTGCCTAACATATAAATAATGTGTATCCTTAACTCACTCCATGCTGTGATAAGATTGGCTATGAGCATAGAGAGTGAAGAGCCATATTCCAGTTTGCTGGATCTGAGAGAGACACCAGGCGTTTGTAATAGCTTCCTATTTTTTAACAAATTACACTAATTTTACGGCCTAAAACAAAACAAAAAATTATTTACATACAATTCTGGAGGTCAGAAGTCCAAAATAGGTCTCACTGGGCTAAAATTACGGTGCTAGTGAGAATGCACTTTTTTTGGAGACTCTAGGGGAGAATCTGTTTCCTTACCTTTTCTACCTTCTGGAGACCTCCTGCATTCATTAACTTATGGCACATTTCTCTGTTTCAAAGCTAGCAGCACGGGGTCTTCAAATCTTTGGCTGTGACCTTTTTGATCAAATGGGCCCACTTAGATAATCCAGGATAATCTCCCATTTAAAATCCTGATTTAATCAAATCGTGAAATCCCCTTTGCCATGCAAGGCAACATATTCACAGCTTCTGGAGATTAAGAAGTAGACATCGTCGGTAGGTGGCATTACTCTGCCTACCACAGTGGTACACTACAGTGATTTCTCTTCATAAGAAGAGAGAGAGAATACAACCCTAATGGTTTTCTCTTTATATCCCAAAGAAGATAGTTTATGTAACCCACCTACTCAGCACATAACAGAAAATAAGTAGCCACTTCTCAGTGACAGGACCTAGTAGTTTATACGGTTCACGATGTGGGGAAAGTGAGATATCTTAAGTTCCAGAAATGCATGCATATGTGCT
The DNA here is from genome assembly GCF_048164855.1 of Canis lupus baileyi. Lineage (NCBI taxonomy): Eukaryota > Metazoa > Chordata > Mammalia > Carnivora > Canidae > Canis > Canis lupus. The sequence continues at coordinate 62,095,458 of NC_132847.1, forward strand.
GTCATCAATGAAAAGCAGTAATCTCCATGAAGCCTTCATTCACTTTCTACCTCGCCTCCAGATTTGATCTTAACGTTCCTCTTTGGTCTTCTTTTATAATTGATTATTTCATTTCTCTTTTTACAAGTGTGTCTCCACACTGAAATCGGAAATCCTCAAGGGCAAAGACAGTGATTTGCTTATCCATGTGTCCCGGTGCCTGATAGGATACTTGGCCCACATTAGGACTGAATACGTAGTTGTTAAAATAGCCTGTATTTGTTCACTTTGGTCATTTTTCTATGAAAACAAACTCTGTGGGCAATAGTCTTTTCCTAATGTATGTTACATATTTTTTACCCACAAAGGCATTACAATAGTAACTCCCATGAATGGCGTTCAGAGAATCCATAAGATCCCTGATTGTATACATAAAATGCTGGGCGTGTATGAGAAGGCTAATATCCTTTCCAGTAATGTCTTCTTATGAGGAGAGCATCCTGATCATCTTTTTCTACACTGTTGGAAGGATGGTTACACATGTCCTTAGACACTTCTGAGATAAGATGAAGGTTCAGCCTCACACTGGGCAAAATAAAAGATGGTAGCATTTTATTTTAGAGAAGGGATTGGATGTCTTAATTGTGTCACTCCTGAATGGCCACAGTTACTTTTTCCATAATGAAAGGTCTAATTGCTTTGGGTAACAGTTTCCATTTTCAAGCTGGTGTAGGGTATTAGTGTCTGTCTCCATTAGCCTTTTGCTGGAAGTTATTTGTATGATACTTTCAGTGCCAGCTACATTACAAAAATGTTGATGGCCAGTATCTTGGCCTGTGATAATTTGGTGCTTTCAATAATAGAAATGCCAAGTTGTTAATTAGCTTAATGTAAGGACTATATATCACCTTTTTCTTTTCATTTTGATTGGCCAGCATTACTTCTCTTTAAGTAGATGCCTGCTAAAGTGTTTTGAGAGGTGCTTGTTTTCACAAAATAATCATCCTGGATTAGTGAGTTATGAACAGCTGCCTCGAGTGAGAGCTGATTTAGTCCATTACTCAAAGCATGAACCAAAACATTATTGGTGCACAGAGAATTTATGGGAAAATCCACTTTTGCCACGCTCTGACAACAGCACAGCAAATCAAGGTGGAGCTCTGGGACTAAAGCAATTTTACTATTCATAGAAAACTTTGATACCTAGTGGTTTCTTGATTAGGAGAAAGAAACTACACATATTAAGAAACAAGTCTAATAGAGAAAAGGAATCTAAGTTTCTTATGACTTGACTGTAAACATATCAATTTTTCTTTTGTTCTTTGTCTATTCTAAAATATTGACATTGTTAGGCAAAAGTTTGACTACAACAACTGCTTTACATGGAATTAGGACTTCTAATTCATATTCCAGCTTTCTCTACTCATTTTACTGATAGATTTTAGGATTATGGATTGAGTTTGCCAAGTTGGCAGCTAGGCAAATCATTAAAATTGAAAATGGCATGGCCCTGACAGTAAAGCCTTTGAGCACATTTGAAACTCAGGAATGGCCAGAGCTGCCACATGGCATGAGTGATAGCTTCTATTCTGAAGGAGAAAATCTATGCATCATAATGTCTAAGATGGGTAGACAATGAGTGCTATATATTATAATCTCCATCAATGATCATGATGAAAAAACTAATAACTAAAGTGATAACAAATTGTTGACAAATAGAGTTAGCATAATGCTTGGTTTTCAGATTTAATTACTGTTAGATTATCATGGCAGAGAGCATTGTGTAATGATATGGGTTTGGACATGGAGGAAGTCAGAGAATTCTAGGCCTGTTTATCACACTTATCATTTGTATAGCCTTGAGAAAGTCAAATAATTTCTTTTAGAGTCAGTTTCCTCAATCATAAAATGGAGATGGTAATAGATATTAACTATAAGCGGGCACAAGGAAGCAAAGAAGGTGATAGAAATGCTTCAAAATCGGACTGTGGTGATGGTTGTGCAACGTGGTACTAAAAATTATTGAATCAAACAACCTAAAATGGTGAATTTTACAGCACATAAATTACATCTCAATATATTTGTTAAAAAGTTGAGGGTGCTTATTTATTCTTTCAACAAATGAATGGCATATCCCATTTTTAAAGAGCTCACAATCTCAGTTAGGTGACAAATACATTTGCAATCATTCTGCTTTTCACCATTATGTGATCAGTGCATTATAGCATTTACTCAGTGTTGGGCACTATGCTAAGCACTTTACATACATTAACCCTTTTAATCCTCATACCTATTATCATCTCCGTTTCACAGATGAAGAATCTGCTATGCAGATTACTGGAGGTCACACATCATTTAAATAGTGGAGCTGAGATTCAAATTCAGGTCTTCTGAGTTCAGACTGTATTCCTCTTAACCAATATCCCTAGAAGCTACTAAGTGGGAATGTGCATAAAATCACAAGATATCATGGGAACTACAGTGGAATGAAGGGCATGCAACGACCTGAATGGTTAGAAAAGGACTTTCAAAGGAGCTATGAAATATATGCTGAAGAACTGGGTAAGAGTTTACCAACAAAGAAATGAAGATAAGTTCACTCTAATCTGAGGAAATAAATACAGAAAAACACAAGTGTAAGCAATCATGACTCTGAGCTCTAAAAGTCTAAAGTTCAGGGAATAGATTAGAACGATGTAAGTAGAAGTAATCTAGGAGAGATTTTAAAAAATCCAATAGAAATATTGAAAATGTACCCCCCAAATATATTCCTTCATGAAAAAAAAAAAACTCCCTTCTTTCACAGCTTATGTAGCCTGTTGCAGATGCAGTAAAAGGAGAAAATTTGTGTATTATTTTATGTGGTCTTATTGCTGTTTTGGGGGAACAATTATCTTCCTATTTGACTTACCTGATGTAGAGAGGACAGGAAACATGATAGTTCCTATCTGTGCCTGAGGGGAATCTAGGCCCAGCATCCAGGACTCCTCAGGTTAGTGTAAAGTCAGTGTCTTTTTCAATTTCAGCAAGAGAGGCAAACGGAGTTTGAGAAGGACATGAAGATAGCAAGTATATGAGGCAAGTCCAGCCTAAATTCAATGAGGATTCCTTTGCTAAGGTGGTCTCATTTGCAGGCATATGGCTTTACAGCAATCTTTATCAAGATAATGAATTATTTAAGCAAAGTGCTACAGTTGAAATTTTCTCTAATGCTTTAAATATATTTCCTGGTTTTGATAATATTATTTTCTATTCATTATTACTATTTTTAACATATCTTTAGTATATTTACCAATTCACCAATCTTTTTTGTTCCTATTTTAGAATTGTTTTATTTTATGTTTATTTCATCTCTGTCTCTGCATTTTGGGTTGCTCTATTTGTTAATTTCTTAGATTAAAATCTTAGTTTATTCTTTTTTTTTCTGATTTGTCCATTAAAGCTTATAAAGCAATCAGTTTGTCTTTAAGCATAGCTTTGGCTATAATTTTTAAGTTTTATAGGCAGTTGTCACTAGTTTGATGAGTAATATCAACTTTATGGAATATACACATGAAATTTTTTTCTTTAATTCTTGATTTGAGTCACAATCTGCTGAATCTCCCATTTCCATCATTTATTGACATCTTTTATACCATTTTTCATTATTAAAATGCAGTCCAGTCATGGAAACATGATAAGAAGAGAAATACATCAATCCAAATAACTGTTGTGTAAAAGTGACAGGAAATATCAACATAAGGAAAATCATCTTTTATGAGAAAAGGCATATAAAATTATAGAACATAAATAATAGTGAGTGTGTTTTAGCTTACTGTATGAAATTGATAGATGTATACGCAAAAGAGAAGAAACTTTTTGAGGGAAGAAAAAACCCAGCAAAATTATTCAAAATAAATAGGAGCTGATTATATTCAAATTAAGTTCAGAAAGGGGGAGGAATTCTAATCCTTTGAATTAATGGAACTTTGGGACCTTGAATCCACTGACATTGAAATATTTGCTTTCCACTTGATTCTCTGACCAAGAAAGAAAACCAGCAGTGTCATTTATATTGTTAGCAAACTCTGAGACATTTATGACTTTGGGAAGAAATCACATCCCTTGAAAACAGTGAGGAAAACTCAACTTTGGACAAAGATACTACTCACCAATCTCACTAGAAGGAACACAGAACTTGTCAAGAGATAGTAGGGAATATGTTTGTAATGAAGCAAATAATTGAATGTGGGCTATAGTTGATGAATTGGAGGGAAGAAGATTTTCAGAAATGAACTCTGCTTATCTTGCTTCTATATTCCCAACCTACGGTGGCCTCTTTATGATCAACTAGCATGCTGAAGTGGTGATCCACAAGTAAGGTGACTCTATGAGGTTTATAGGAAGTCTAGAAAATTTAAAAGAAATCTAGGAAGTTTAAATCATGTTGGATTCTATACACACTGGGCTGGTCATATGAAGGTGGAGTTCACTGACTTCCGTAGTTCTCAGGAGTCTCTCCCTTCTCTTCCATCCATTTTCTTAATGATACCTTTCTTTGACACTATTTATGATGCTCAAAGGGGAAGCCTGATTGAAATGTGGATCCATGCTTTGTTTGAAGTCGCTGTTAGTACACTCTGAACAAGTGTGATAAATAGATTCCACGTTTCCCTAGGTGTTCTCATGTAAATTGATGACTGCTGCCCAGGGGAATAAGTAGGGCCTGAAGACATGAAGAGAGATTAGTTTAAATGTGACAAGGCCATAATCTGTAACGAGGAACATCTATCACTGTCACACAAGAGAACCATGGTGCTGGGAAGACCCTCTCGCTTGGAAAAAGTCTCTTACTTCATGGCTGACAGTTCAGTCCTCCTTAGCTCAACTCTACTTGTTCCCTCCAAAAAAGCTCTTTTATTCAAATTTGACAAACTAATTACTGCTACCATTTGGCTTTGAATGACTCAATTATGGCTGCAGTCACTTGGTTTAGTAATTACTAAAATTATGGTTTGGGCCCAAGTCCAGTTCTGTCTTTGCTCTCTTCCCCACAGAAGCAGGGAGAAAAGCACTTTTATAGGAAAATAGATGGTGATCCAGGAGCGAGCTTGTAACAATCATTTTAAATGACCTCAGTCAATGGGAAAATAAAACTGAACAGCCTGGCCTGAGAATAGGGCTAAATTTCTTTCTTACTCTTTAAGAAAACTGGCACCCTGAAACTATAGGCTTGGTTTCTATGGATAATTCTAGTCTCTGCATGAATGAAGCTAAAAACTCCTTTCCCCCCTTTTGTTCATGCTAACCTTGTTAGAATTTATGATAAACTGCTGGTTTGTTCACTGTGTTTTAGTTTAACTAGAGCAAAGACTCTAAGTTCTTAATACCTCGTTCCCAGGTTAGTTTTGGAGAGGAAAAAAAAGCTTTGGGGAGGCACAAAGATTTTAGAGATTCTGATGATATAGTTTTACTTGATTTGAAGGCTTTATCACAATTTTATTGCTGAAATTGCTCAGTCTATGGGACATAATGTTCAGTCAAGTAAAGAACACTATCAACTTTCAAATTTTGGCTCCATTATTTTTGTCCGGTGTAATCTTGGCTAAATCACTTAATTTTAGTAATCTTCATTTCCTCATGAATAAGTGGGGATTAGTATGAGATGCTTTCCTCATTGAGTATTTGCGAAAATCAAACGAAGTACCAAAAAAAAAAAAAAAAGAGGAAACAAAAATAAATGCAACAAATAGAAAACACATGGTAGACATTAAAGCAAAAATATCAATAATTATTTTAAATCTGAAGGGTCTAAACACACCAATAAAAAACAGACATTGTCAGAATGGGTGAAAAAAGCATGACCCAACTCTATGTTGTCTACAAGAAATTCTTTCTAAATATAAGGACTTAGACTAAAAGTAAAGAGATGAAGAAAGACATACCAAACTAATGCTACTCAGAAGAAGAAGTTGAAGTTGATATATAAATTTCAAACAAAGCAGACTTAAGAACAAGGAAAACTTTCAGAGATAAAGAGGGACATTATATAATGATGAAAGGGTTAGTTCTTAGAGGAGTTTGGGAAAATTAGGTAGAGTAGGATGATTCTGAGTTCACCTTGTCCTATATTTACAACTAGATAATATTCACATCCAAGTCAATAAATCAGAGAAAGATCTGAAGACTAGTAGAATAAACTAGAAAAGAGAAAGCTGCATCTGAAAGGTTAGAAAGCTCAGAAAGCCCTAGTGAGGCTGCTAGCAGAAGGAAAGGAACAGCATGCAGGAAGAGGGCAGAGAAATGGGCCCTCACACCAGGGAGCTCATACAAGGAAGACTAACCCCCATAATGTGTGGTTTGAAAAACCAGAGGGGTTGAATTCTGTGAGTTCGTAAAACTACTGGGACTGGGAGCCTGGGGCTTTAAAAATCAGCTGACCAGTGCTGGGTGAGCCTGGGGAGTGAGTGACAGCTGGGTCACTGCCCTTAAAGAGATAGCAGCCTGTGTAGAGAGGCAATGTAAAAATGACAGTTTACATAACATTGGGTGCAAAAGGGAGATAGATCTATTCATACTGATTTCTGAGCATGTTGAGGGACTTCTTTAAAAATGAGGGAGTTGGCAGGTGCCATTTTCCTCAATCACCCCCCAATATAAACATAGAGCCACCTGTGGGAGGTGGGGTTGCACAGAAACTTGTAACCTTGGCCCAGGGCTCAGTACAAATTTTGTTAAAGCTATGTGCATGCCCTACCCCTATGCCAGGTACACAGCATGCCCAGCTGCAGCATGGTGCTCAGCCATAGTCCCCAGCCACTGTTGTGTGCCATATCCAGCAGCTGGATGTACAGCTGCTGCAGTGCATAGCATCCCGAAGTTGCACTGTGCCAGCTGCATACCCTCAGCCACTGTCACATGCTGGGCTCAGATGCCAGGAGCACAGTTGCCACTACCTGCCACATCCTGCCATGCACCCCCACCACCATGGTGCACAGCCCCCAGCTGCAGGAGTGGTTTAGAGGATATAGCATAAGACTAGTAGCTCAACAAATTTTGCTAACCCTTCCCAGTGGGCATGGCCCCACAGAGATGGCCTGCCTGGGTCCCACTAACACCACGGAAAGCTAGCACAGCCCACAACAGGCAGAGTCAGTACAGATGCTTATACTGAAAGGAAAAATGACTTAGACACAACAACAAGGTGTAAGCAATACACATAGGATACTTTCCTGAAGTGCCAGGTGTAAGCAATACACATAGGATACTTTCCTGAAGTGCCAGGTTTTGGTGAACACCCCTATTCTGCACTGCACTATAGAACACCCCAGGACCTCCTCCTTGTAAATTCACTACTTTCAAGAGCAGAAGACATATCTAACTTTCTTAAGACAGAGAAACAAAGAGAAGCAGACAGAATAAGGAAACAGATAAATTTATCCCAAATGAAAGAACAGGACAAGGTCATGGCCAGAGATCTAAGCAAAAGAGATAAAAGTAACATTTCTAATAGAGAATTTAAAGCAATGATCATAAGGCTACTCACTGGACTTGAGAAAAGAGGGGAAGACATGAATGGGACACTTAAAACAGAGATAAGTAATAACATAGCAGAAATAAAGGGCTCACTAAATGAAATGAAAACCACACTTGATTAAATGAATAGCAGGATGGAAGAAGCAGAGAAATAAACTAGTGACCTAGAATACAGAGCAATGAAAAGTAATAAAGTTGAACAAAAGAGAGAAAAAAAATATGCAGAATGAGAATAGATTTAGGGAATTCAGTGACTCCATCAAACATAACATTCATATTACAGAAGTCTCAGAAGAAAGAAGAGAGAGGAAATGCGGCAGAAAATTCATTTCAAGAAATAACAGCTGAAAATTTCCCTAATATGGGGAAGGAAACACATCCAGATTTAGGAGGCATAGAGAACCCCCAACAAAGTAAAAAAAAAAAAAAGCAGATCCACACCAAGACGTATTGTAATTAAATTGACAAAATATAGTGATGAAGAAAATATCTTAAAAGCAGCAAGACAAAAGAAATTAGTAACTTACAGGGGAAAACCCATAAGGCTATTAGGGAATTTCTCAGTAGAAACTTTCCAAGCCAGAAGAAAGTGGCACAATACATTCAAAGTGTTGAATGGGGAAAATGTGCAACCAAGAATATCCAGTAAAGCTATCATTTGGAATATCAGGAAAGAAAAAATAATTTCCCAGACAAACTAATGATGTTTGTGGCCACTAAACTAGTTCTGCAAGAAATATTAAAGGTGACACCTTGAGTGGAAAGCAGAGACCCAAAGTGACAGTATAAAGGTTGGAAACATAAAATCCATAAAAATGAATATTTTTGTTAAAAAATGAGTCAAGTAATTCACAAAAAAGGATATAAAATATAATAACATATATTTTAATAATGGGGAAGAGAAAAGAATGGGTTCAAATGTATATGGTCATCAACTCATTAGACTCCTATATGCAGAGGGGTTATAAACTTGATGGTAACCATATATCAAAAACCAAAAAAAAAAAAAAAATGCAAAGAATAAAGAGAAAGAAATCCAAATATATCACTAAAGAAAATTAGCAAAACACAAAAGGACAAGAAAGGATTAGAGAAATCATCAGAAACAACTATAAAAAAGGTAATAAAATGGCAATAAATACATATCTATTAATAATTACTTTGAATGTAAATAAATATTCCAATCAAAAAAGTGACAGATGGATAAAAAAAAAGAAGACTCATCTATATGCTGCCTATAAGAGACTCTTATTAGACCTAAAGACATCTGCAGATTAAAAGTGAGAGGATGGAGAAATATCTATCATGCAAATGGATGTCAAGAGAAAGCTGGAGTAGCTTTATACTGGACAAAATAGACTTTAAAATAAAGACTTTGGCAAAAGACAAAGAAAAATACTATATAATAGTAAAGGGGACAATACAACAAGAAGATATAACAACTGTCATATTTAGGCACCAGCATAGGACCACTCAAATACATAAGACAATAACAAACATAAAAGAATGAATTGATTATAACATAACAATAGGGGACTTTAACTCCAATTTGCATCTAAATAGAAAATAAACAAAGAAATAATGACTTTGAATGACACACTAGAACAGATGGATTTAACAGATATATTCAGAATATGCCATCCTAAAACAGCAGAATACACATTCTTTTCAAGTGTACAGGGAACATTCTCCAGAGTTGGTCATATATTAGCCTGCAAAACCAGCCTAAACAAAGCAGATAAGCAGATTAAAGTCATACCATGTATCTTTTCTAACCACAACACTATGAAACTAGAAGTCAACACAAGAAAAAAAATCTGGAACCACCACAAATACATGGAGAGTTAAATAACATATTACTAAACAATGAATGGGTCAACTAGGTAATAAAAGAATAAAAAGTATACAGAAACAATTGAAATTGAAAATGAAAACACAATGGTCCAAAAACTTGAGGATGTAGCAAAAGCAGTTCTAAGAGGGATGTTTATAGCAATACTGGCCTACTTCAAGAAATAAGGAAAATATCAAATAAAATAACTATGCTTACACCTAGTGGAGCTAGAAAAAGAACAATAAACAAAATATAAAACCAGCAGAAGGAAAAAAATAATGAGTATTAGAGCAGAAATAAATGAGATAGAAATGAAAAGAATAATAGAATAGATCAATGATACCAGGAACTGGTTCTTGGGGAAAAAAATCAATAAAATTGATAAACCTCTAGCCAGGCTTATTAAGAAAAAAAAGAAAGATCTCAAATAAATAAAGTCATAAATGAGAAAGGAGAAATAACTACCAACACCACAAAAATACAAACAATTTTAAAAGAACATTATGAAAAACTATGTGCCAACAAACTGGACACTCTAGAACAAATGGATAAATTCCTAAAAACATATAAATTACCAAAACTAAAACAGGAAGAAATAGAAAATTTGAACTTACTGATAATCAGCAAAGAAATGGAATCCGCAATCAAAAAACCCAAAAAGCAAAAGTCCAGGACCAGATGGCCTCACAGGTAAATTGTACCAAATGTCTTTTTTTTTTTTCAAAAGTATTCCATAAGATAAAAAAGGAAGGAAAACCTCCAAATTCATTCTGTGAGGCCAGCATTAGTCTGATATCAAAACCAGATAAAGACTCCACTAAAAAAGAGAAGTATAGGCCAATATCCCTGGGGAACATAGATGCAAAAATCTTCAACAAAACACTAACAAACTGAATCCCATAATACTTTAAAAAATCATTTACCACAATTAAGTGTGATTTATTCTTGTCACAAAGTAGTTCAATATTCACAAATTAATCAATGTGATACATCCATCAATAAGAAACTCAATAGGTGATCATTTTAATAGATGAAGAAACAACATTTGACAAAATATAACGTTCATTCATGATGAAAACCCTCAACAAAGTAGGGAAAGAGGGAACATACCTCAACATAATAAAGGCCATATATGAAAAACCTAAAGCTAACATCATCTTCGACAGGGAAAAAATGAGAGCTTTTCTCCTAAAGTCAAGAAAAAAACAAGGATGTTCACTCTCATCAGTTTTTTTTTTTTTATCTATCTATCTATCTATCTATCTATCTATCTATCTATCTATCTATTTATCTATCAAGGATAGAGACAGAGAAAGAGAGAAGGGGAGGAGGAAAAGCAGAGTTCACTCTGAGCACAGAGCCTGACATGAGGCTTGATCCCAGAGCCATGAGATCATGATCTGAGCTGAAAACAGGAGTCGGACATTTAACCAACTAAGCTACTCAGGCACCCCCACTCTTACCACATTTATCCAACATTGTACTAGAAGTCCTAGCCACAGCAATCAGACAATAAAAGCAAATAAAAGGCATTCAAATCATTAAGGAGGAAGTAAGACTTTCACTGGATGACATGGCACTATATATAGAAAACTCAAAAGATGGACTAAAAAATTACTTAAATTGAAAAATAAATTTGATAAAGTCATAGTATGCAAAATCAATGTACAGGAATCTGTTGCCTTTTTTAAGATTTTATTTATTTATTCATGAGAGACACAGAGAAAGAGGCAGAGACATAGGCAGAGGGAGAAGCAGGCCCCCCATGAGGATTGTGATGCAGGACTCCATCCCAGAGCCCTGAGATCACAATGTGAGCCAAAGACAGACATGCAACAACTGAGCCACCCAGGCACCACTTCTGTTGTCTTTCTATACACCAATAATGAAGAAGCAGAAAGAGAAATTAAGAGAACAATTCCATTCACAAATGTACCAGAAATAACGATAACTAGGAATAACTTAACCAAAGAGGTGAAATATCTGTACTCTAAAAACTATAAAACACTGATGAAAGAAATTTTCTTGTTTCAGCTTTCACACTATAAACACGTTTATTTATTATTTATTTATAAACAAGTTTATTGATTATTACTTTTCGCAGTTTATTCAGCGCCATTGTTTTCACATGTTTGTGTTTTGTAGGGGACAATTTTGCAGCTTAAAAAAACCCACCAAGCATAATGCTGAAACAATGTCTAGTTTTCCAAAGTGCAAGAAAACCCTGATGTGCTTTATGAAGAAAACACACGTGTTAGAGTAGTGTCATTCAGGCATGAGTTATCATGTTATTGGCCATGGGTTCAATGTTAATGACTCAACAATATATATAGAATGTCTGTGAACAGATGCAAAGTCACGTACTATTCTGTTGATGAAAGCACCACCAGAGGCTCAAAGGAATCAAATCCCCCTACTTCCCCTAGAAGCAATGGTTCAAATTTTGCTAATTCAGTGTTTGTGATGACTTTAGAGACCATAACTACCTAAAATAATGAGAACTGAGAGTAAGCACAAGTGCTGATACCTACTGTATACTGGACACTGGAGTTTGTGTTATTCAACAAATATATATGAGTTCTTTCAATGTGTCAGATTTGTTCTAAGTAATGAGGGACCCATAGTGTAATAAACCAAAGATTTCAGCCTTCTTTCTTCATGGAGCTTATATTCTAGTAAAGGCAGAGAGGAAACAGCCACATATATGTTTAATATGTTGTTGATGGTAAGTGCTATGAAGTAAGCTTCCATGCTCTAGTATGTAGATTATGTAAATAAAACTCAGAGAACTAAGTAACTAAGTTGCTTACGAAAAATCTAAATTAAATAACTCAAAATTGAAGCTCAGATCTTTTCGCTTCAAAAAGCATGCTCTTTCAATGAATTTACCCTTGATCCTTCTCACAAATACCTGTACTACAACTTCTTGGTAGAAGAACTGCTGTTAGCTCCTGTGAGGAACACCCTATCTCAAAAGACAATAATTTTATCCTGTCAGGAGTGATTTTCAATATTGAGGCCAATTTTGCCTCCCTAGGGGACATTCAGTAATACATTTGAGACATGTTTGATTGTTGTCCTTGGGTCGGTGGTGATACTGGCAGCTAGTGGCTCAGGAATCGTGCTTCACATTCTACAAAACAGAACAAAGAATAGTGTCTGGACCTGATAGTGTTTACAAGAAGAAACTGCTCAGAGCCATGAAACTTAGAGCTAGGTGAGCAACACTTTCAAGTAGCTAGCTAGCTCAGGACTCATGTAGGAAAATAAAGGATCTTGCTTTCTCACAATCAGATTAATTGTGCAGCATTGTAGGGGAGCAAAACTTGCCACCCCAAAAAGTGTCTCTTTGGCATGTGAATTATTTTAGGCTGATTATTTTTAAGAAACAGAAGACTCAAGAAGTATTTCTTTTTTGCTTCCCTCCTAACTCCTTGAAAGAATTTAGATAAAGGACCTTTTGCAGAATAGGAGCTATCATTTATTATATATAGTTATATACATGACTAGGAACCTAGCCAGGCATACTTTGACCAAAGTCCTCTCTATGTCCCATTGTTTCTGGATGGCCCAGGAAACATTTGTTTACCAAATATGTATTCTTCCCATTCTTTCTGTGAATTGCTTTCCTTCACTTTGAAGCCCCAGGCCCTTATCCCTATTCCTGAGGCCAGAATAACACATATACCTCATGTTGCCTGTTTCTGGAATCTCTCACATTTATGTGGATCCCTTGTATGTACATTATTAAATTTTATTTTCTCCTGTTAATCTGTTTCATGTCAATTTAATTCTTAGACCATCCAGAAGAACCTTAAAAAATAAAATAGGGATCCCTGGGTGGCGCAGCGGTTTGGCGCCTGCCTTTGGCCCAGGGCGAGATCCTGGAGACCCGGAATCGAATCCCACGTCGGGCTCCCGGTGCATGGAGCCTGCTTCTCCCTCTGCCTATGTCTCTGCCTGCCTCTCTCTCTCTCTCTCTCTCTCTCTCTCTGTGTGACTATCATAAATAAATAAAAATTTAAAAAAAAATTTTTAAAAATAATAAAATAAAAATTTTCCTCCCCAACAGCATCATCTGGTCATTGCCAAGTTAAGATCTTCCTAAACCTAAAATATTCTCACACTGGATGCCAACACATCTGTTTCCCAACAACCTCTTCCTTTCAGAATTTTCAGAATGTATTTAGGAGCTGAGGAAATAAAAATAAGAAGGAAAAAAGGGAGACATTGATGGTAGAAAAAAAATGGAGATAGACTAAAATATAAGCATCTAAAAAAGAAACTTAAATGACTCTCTCTTCCTTCTTCCCTTGCTCTCTCACATCCTTCCTTTAGTCCTTTAGTTCTCTCTTCCTTTGAACAGATCCTTTTTTTTTTCCTCCTGTGCTAAGTGTGTGGTGTACAGACAAGGTTATCTTTTGAGGCCATTTTATTTCTAATAAGCACTGTATTTTACAAACTACATTTTACATCTATTATCTCATTTGAGTCTTTTTAAAAAAAGATTTTATTTATTTATTCATGAGAGACACAAAGAAAGGCAGATACATAGGCAGAGGAAGAAGCAGGTTCCCTCTGCGGAGCCTGATGTAAGACTCAATCCCAGGACCCTAGGATCACTATCTGAGCTAAAGGCAGATGCTCATCCACTGAGCCACCCAGGTGGCCTCATTTGAGTCATGTCTATGCTGTTCTTTCACTTATATAATACTGACATAGGCATGATGATTATGAGGATATACGGTTCTATATTACTGTATACTTCTGAGGGTACCAGAAATGGTATTATTCTGGATTATAAAATCACACAAAACACATGCTTTTTTAAAAAAAATTATTTATTTATTCATGAGAGACACAGAAAGAGAGGTGGAGACACAGGCAGAGGGAAAAGCAGGCTCCCCGCAGGGAGCCCCATGTGGGACGCGATCCGGGGACTCCAGGATCATGCCCTGGGCCGAAGGCAGACGCTCAACCACCGAGCTACCCAGGCATCCCAAAACACATGCTTTTAAAAAGAGATGTACTATCCTGGGGACCTATAATGAAATTGACTAAAAATAACACTAAAATGAGGTTCTATTGAACTGCTATTAGGTATCAAGCACTAGCACAAAGTAGCTCATTAAACCCCTTAGATATCTCATGAGCTAAATTGTTTTTATTCTAGATCTGAGAGAAGTTGAATAATCTTAGTACACAAGACTAAACTTGAAAGTAGTATAACATGAGTAAGCAAAAAAAAAAAAAAAAAAAAAATCCTTTGGAGTGACCTTCCAGTTGTGCTGCCTGTATAAGTGGTATTTAGCTATCAAAAATAAAGGTCGCCCCCCCCATAATACATTCTAACAATTTTGAGCCCCAAATTTTGTACACAAACAACCAAAATGTTTGTTAATTACCTTGCATATATGCTAAAAGTTTATTCATGTCTTGCATTTAAAGGGAAAGGAGCAACTTTCTGACACAATAATTTAAATCTAAATATTAGGCTAGAGGATCCCTGGGTAGCTCAGCGGTTTAGTGCCACCTTCGGTTCAGGGCATGATCCTGGAGTTCCAGAATCGAGTCCCGCGTTGGGCTCCCAGCATGGAGCCTGCTTCTCCCTCTGCCTGTGTCTCTGCCTCTCACTCTCTCTATGTCTATCATGAATAAATAATAAATAAAAATGAAATCTTTAAAAATAAATAAATACATAAATAAATATTAAGATAGTAACTATTGTTTTGAAAAATTTATTCATTAGGAACACCTATGTTCCATTTGCTGCTCCTACTTTGAGTCAGAGCACTTGTTACAATGTTGGCTCTGATTGGAAAATATATTAGAAAATAAAGAGTTCTTGAAAACCTTTAAGTCATGGATTTGAATCCTATTCTATTCAGGGCTTGCATCTTAACATAACTTGGGACACTTCTGGGAAATATAAGATGTCAAACTCTATGGAAAACTTGGAGCTATCCCTCCCCCAGTCCATAGCAGAACTTGCCTAGTGTTCTAAATTCTGTCTCTAAGGCAAACAAAATAGCAGCTAAGGCTCAAATGAGTGTGGACACCTTCAGATCCTCTAGCAGGTAAGTTTGCTAAATAATGTAATTTCAGTTATTTTTGTTTTTCAAGATGAATCAAGACTTAATGAAAACATTACCTTCAGAAAACATCTTGAAGCCTCATGGAAAGGATGACAATTATGCAAATCCTGTGTATTCTATTTTTATTTTCTGATTCTCTTAGGAGCCAACTTTGCTCCCTGTTATTTCTGTGGCTTCATGTTTATAAGAGCTTAGTTTTTGCTTGTTAGGGATTTTTGATTGTGAATTCACTTAGGGGAAATGTTGTCATGAGACTTGGGTTTAGTAGTGCTTATATAGGGAGAAGGCATATTTGCTTCTGCCAATTGTCTGGGGTCACTACCAACTTAAACCTTTTTTTTTGATAACTGATTGAATTTACTCTGCAGACATAATTATTTTGGGTTACACAAACTCAGCTAAAATTTTCTGCATACTTTCATGTGGGTCTTTTCTTTTCTTTTCTTTTCTTTTTTTCTTTTCTTTTCTTTTTTTTCTTTTTTTTCTTTCTAATTCACCTTTCAGTGAGAATGTAGACATTCAGGTATATAGACTTATACAGAGGCTTCCTATTATACCTTCACCTTTGGACAGAGTCCATTCTTTGCCTCCTGTCATCTGTAGCTAACTAACAGTGCTATCAGAATTGAAGCTCAAGGGATCCCTGGGTGGCGCAGCGGTTTGGCACCTGCCTTTGGCCCAGGGTGCGATCCTGGAGACCTGGGATCAAATCCCATGTCGGGCTCCCGGTGCATGGAGCCTGCTTCTCCCTCTGCCTGTGTCTCTGCCTCTCTCTCTCTCTCTGTGTGTGTGACTATCATAAGTAAATTAAAAAAAAAAAATTTCAGAATTGAAGCTCAAGGACAACCGATTACAGGCATCTAAGTGGTGCCAGCACTCACGTCCCTCTCTGGATTCCTATATAATTTTTTTTTGCCTCTCAGAATTTTACTAATTTACTCAAGATATATTTATAAATATAGATATATTTATAATTAGATATATATTATATTAGCTAGCATTATTTTGTTATTCCTAGTGAGACAATTTTTTAAGTTTCACAAAACTGCCAGAAATGATTACTCTCTAAGATTTGATAAAAGTCTAAAATACTTCTATATAAACATTTTCCTTTAACAGCATATTCAGCCATCTTCTCATATTAGTACATACAGGTTTACCTTTTTTAAATGAATGGCTACATATCAAATACTATGGATAAACCATCATTTATCTAGCAAGTTCCCGATTAATGGATATTTATGTTGTTCTCAGTCTTTTGTTATCACAAAGATAACCTCAGAATAGTCAACATGTGTATATTTGTTGATTTGTATATCTAGAATAAACCTCTAGACTTATAAATCTCTAGAATTTCTAAGTTAAAGAATATAATACTTAAATTTTGATATCTCCAATTTGTTTTTCAGCATTTGCAACAATTAGAGTGAGAAGGAAAAAAAATCAGTGTGCCTGAATCCTCAAGCTTTTCTATAATAGGTTTTATTGAGCATATTATTATCAATTTTAGGGAATAGTTTGTTTCTTAACCTTGTTCTAGAATTTATTCCATGGAGAGATATTACAGAAATATGCATGAAATGTTTTTAATAGATATTTTTCATGCCATATAGGAACTGATTTGAACCAATTTTTCTTATATACAACTGAAATATAATCTTTTCAGGGCAATGCCATTTGATTTCTCATCTGACTGTGAGTGTTCTAACTGCCTGGAGAGTACTCAGAATGAGCCTGACTGGAATCCCTGTTTCAACAAGAGTAGTAATGACTCTCTATATTTAAGATCAAGAAAGAAGTCCATGCTTTCTTCTGGTGTACGGTGCTTTCCTCCTCAGTGTTGTTCCACCAGGCCACAGAATGACACCAAAGAGGACTCAGGATTTCTTCCCTCAGAGGAAGAAAACTATGTGGAGTCTTCTAAAAACAATTACCTCAGTCTGAACCCTGAGGGCATTTCAAGGAAAATCAGGCCGTTGAGAGAGTTGACTGTCCAAGAATTACTGAGGGAGTTTGGGGATAGTGGGAAGTTCCAGCCAAACTCCACATCTGTAGGCCGCTTTAGAGATCAGGTGGTCATGAAGTTCAGAAGAGCTCTGTATTATTCTGGAATTTGGGTGACACATGTCCAAGGCTACAGACATGAAAAGCACCTGTCGGCTAATTATTTCAAGAGAAATCCTCGTTGTCTACACCGGCTGGTTCCCTGGCTGAAACGGGAACTAACAGCTGTTTATGGAGATTATGGTTATACAGTGAAGAATATCCTAGCCACCATTCTCCATCACATGACACAATATGATCTGGACAGTGAGTCCTTCATTCACCTCTTGGAGCCTTATCTCCAACAACACACCCACCATTTTCTGCATGAGTTTATTAGTTTTGTTCATTCACCTTATAAAATGGAGACCTATGACCAACGAGCCATCTATCAATGTCCGTCTGTTTCACCATGGGTTAAAAAGAAGTCCATAGAATCAGATTCTGTTTTGCCTTTGTCTAAGGATCAGGTTCTACTGGCATCTCAACATGATACAGGGCAGTCTGGAAACACTCAGGGGCAATGGAAAAATGAACAGAAGCCTCTGTCAGGCTTGAAACAGTTTCCAAATGGTAACTCGTCTTTGAAAAAATCTGAAATGCCACTACAACATCATAAAATAGCAAGCAAAATCCATGCTTGGATCAAAGACAAATCAGAATCAGGTGATGAAAAAGGCACAACTTCTACTAACAATATATTCTTGAATTATACTACACCAAGGGAAAGGGGCCCAGGCTTACAGAATTGCAAAAAAAAGGTTCAAGAGAGGAAAACAGAAGGGATAAAGTTGCTTCCTGATCATGTCCAGGATCTGGGAAAGAATGATACAACTGCACATACTTTCAGTCCCCCAGAAGTTTTTAGTCAGGGGCAGCCATGTCAGTACAGTCTAAGAGAAGGAAAGATTTTGAGCCCTGGCCAGCAGATCAATTTCAAGAAAAAAGAAGCAGACAAAATTAAATACTCAGATTCTTCACCAAAGATTTTTCAAAGACAACTACTCAGAGAAAGATCCTTGTTAAGTTGCAAATCCAGAAAGAGTGACCCTTCTTGGAGTTGCATTTCAGAAACTGCCCTTTCTTCTGGGAGAAATAGTAGGAAACTGAGCTCTTTCAGAAAAAAGAGACTGAAGAGCAAACAGTCCTCCCAATTTGCAGAAGTTGGTTCACATTTCAGTAGAAGAATTCAAAGACAGTCAAGGTCCAGTTCTCACAGATCCAAATCTTGGTGTGTTGGGTTTACAAAGAGATCGTTAAGCAGAGAATCAAGTAATCCCTCTCTGAGAGGAAGCCACAGAAGTGAACGCTTCATCCAAAATATATGCTGTAACCACTCAAAAGAGAAGGATGTGCATAGTTATGAATCAAACTGTGGGAGAGCATCTTTGACCACAGTCCAGTATGTGAAACGGCCTTCAACTGCTGGGAAGAGACCCAAGTGTTCTTCTAAAAGTGAGAGTACTTCCCAAGCTGGAAGCCACTGTAATAGCCTCACACGCCTACAGATTGAGAAACATAGATCCCCAAGTAAACAAGAGATGAGGCAAAAAACTACATTTCCTAGAGCTGGCAAAACCAGAGCAGTTAGGCGCCGAAAAAACAAATGCCAATGTCTAGGTACAAAAACCGCAAAGGAAGTCAGTGATGAAGTCAGGGATCCGAATGATGTAAGGCAGAAGAGTAGTCTTTCTGAGTATGCACCTTCCGGCAGGAGGCAAATCCAAAAGAAAAAGGAGAATTCAGGCCTTCAGAAATGTCACTGGGCCAAAAATGAACATAAAGGAGACAAAATATTAGAAACACAGGGGTGCAAATTATTTTGAAAAGCAAATCAGTCTATTCAACTAGCCACCAAGGATCTTTGAAAGTATTAATATAACCTGGAAAAGGGATTCGTCCCATTGCTTTGTAACTGGAACTAAAAGCCTGATGAATTAAATTTAAGGCTTCTTGTAGAGACAAATACACATTATTAAATTGGCCATATATGTAAATATTATTTCAGTCTGAATTTTTTCCCTTATGAACTGAGTTCTTAAAATATTTGGCTTTTCTTAGTTGCTAGATTTAACCATAAAGATTATTTGCTCAAAGTTGCAAACACCACAGACTATACTAACGATAGGAGTATACATTACTTAACACAAGTTATACATATTAAGTATTACTAAACACAAATGTTATTTTTTAAATAACATTTGAAAAAATCTGTATATAAAAAATTGTATATTTTTTATTTTTAAAATATATATAATCTATAAGTTCTATAAAATATATTTATTAAATATATGTGTGCGTATATATATGTATGTGTATGTATATAGATATATATACACATTCCAGACCTAATGCTTTTTCAGTCCATGGAAAATAAGGAGGCATGCTCACTATCTTAAGATATAGTCATTGCCTTCAAGAATATCACAATTAGTTGTAAAAATAGATACAAATAAATAGAAAAAATAAATATCTTTGGGATATTTGGCACTACCTTCGTATCTCTGTGCTCTGAAAACTATGCCTTTACATACCCTGACATCTAGAGATCTTCATTAGAGGCTACTATGTTTTTAGAAGACTAATTTCCTACTCACTGTAAATTGGTCCAGTAACAGTGACTATACTAAAGCCAAGCTAATCATAGTATTTTGCCCATAGTACTTTGTCCCTCCAATCATGCAGTTGATGAGTCCAGGGGTGGTCAAGTCATAGTACTTCCCTGAGATTTTTCAGCTGATTTTGATGAGAGGGTTATTCTCTCCCATCCCCTAGTGGCAGGTAGTAAAAGCTTTAAAGCTTGGATACTATTAAGAGCTATAGTTCTCAATTTGTGAAGAAAACCAGTTTGAAGTAAGAGAGTAGAAAGCTAACAAAGAACAGCAAAGATAAGTCAGGAAGACACAGTCTTGGATTCAGACTTGAGTTCAGACTAGAACTTGAGTTGTGCTCTTGCTCTTCACGTGGTTTTATTTTTTAACCCTCTGTAGGTTTTGTGAGTCAATGCAGTACTTCTCTCCTCTCTTATTAAATAGAAAATTACAGTTACTTGCAACCAAGCAATTCACTGGGAAGTGGCAAGCGGAAATCTGGGAAAGAATAGTCAGGAAGGAACAACTGCCTTGGGGAAGATTCTGAAGGCTTCTTGGAGAAGTAATCTAGAGTGAGTAAGAGTGTCCCAGGTTAATGTGATAGCAAATGCTATCAAGAAAAATGAGCAACATTAAAAAAAATACCCTAATGTAACATTGTGTGTCAACTATTCTTCAATTTTAAAAAAGAAAAATGAACAACTTCAAAAAAAAAAAAAGAAGAAAATAAAAATTTCCAATACTCTCCTTCCAATGTAACTGGGAAATTCTAAGAGAGATGCTGAGAAGGGATGCTAATCCCAAATTGTAAATAGGAATGAAATCTGGCTTTTCCGGGTCCACAGTAGTCATGAAGCACCTAAAAGTAGCACAGGACTCAAATCGCAAATTAAGAAAATGACATTTTGTCTTAATAACTCCTTTTTAAAAATAATCAAGACATGTTCCTGCAGAAATCTTAGAAAACCTGTTCAACAGACATAAATGTGTTCTGTTACATTCAATTTTAAAATTGTTGTATTTCTTTTTTAATCCACATTTTCATCAATTCAGGTAAGTGAGTCCACTGTCAACAATGATCTAAACCTTTCATGGTAATAACTCATGGGAAATACATACAAAGTCCTGGAATTAGGAAGAGGAAATTAATTGTAGTGGTTCAAAGTCACTACAACTTAGTAGTAGTAGTGTACATTAACAAGGAAAATAAAACTTATTTTGGTCAAAAATATGCTTATGAGCTAACAATGTTAGGCTGCATTCAAATGTAGATCTAGAGAATTTCTCCAGGTATGGAAAACTGAAGTGGTTATCAAATGCATGAATAGATATTCTCTAGGGAAATATATTCCTCCGGATGATTTGGAAAATGAATTTGGGTTTAAGGAGAAAGTTACAGAATAGTGATTTTTGCTTAATGAAAGAAAGCCTGTCCTATTAGAGTGGTCATATGGTTTCTATCAGAATGGACATATGGTAGATCAAGAGGCCAATGGAGGGAAGGAGTTCTCATTCCTGGAAGTGTTCATGCTTGGCTGGATCCCAGTAATGTGGGAAATCTGACTGGATGTTTTATATATTCCCATTTGACTCAAAGATTCCAAGATTCATTAAAGAGTCACAGACAGTTGCTAATGAACCAAAAATAGCATACTTATAAATGTGCAACATCTTTTCATGAATGGGAAAAAGAAAAAATATTCAAAGATAGCACAGTAACAGTAATTAATATTGGAAGTTTCCTATTTGTGACACATTTACTCCTCACACACACACTATCAGGTATTATTTGAATTCACATTTTATGGATGAAGGAAACTGAGGTTTAATGCTGTTATTTGCTGAAGGGCACAAAGCTAGTAAATGCTGCACTCTGGGTTGAAACCCAGATGGTCTTACTTGCAGAGTCACTGATCTTAAACCCAACTTGGCTTTGCTTACTTTTTTGTTGTTGTCTTTTTCAATTATCTACTATCTTTCTCACTCTACTGAACACATTCACAAACACTGTTATTTTACCTTTACAAGTAAATAAAGTTGGTTTAAATATGCCTATGTTTTCAAAGATGAAAACAAGTTTCAAAGAAGCTTTATCATAACAAGCAACAGAGCTGAGAGCCAAACTGTAGATCCAACTGCCCACACTTCGTGTTTATATAGCCTGTCATGGCTGACTGAGCTTTTCAAATCTAACTCAAATGTACCCTATGACCCTTAATCACCTACTCTTCTTCACTACCAAGAGCACTTTTTCATTCAAAATCCAGAATACTAATATAATCATGCAGGGTGAGGCATTACGGGGTCACTCTTATTTATAAGGATAAAAGCCAATTCCTCTTTCCCAAGTTCACCCTGAATTGTCCTTCTGATGCTAATGGGGTTCATCTCAGCCAGCTAGGAGAAGGCAGGGAATGATTTTCAATACACATGCTTCAGTTCACACAGTATCTTCTATGGCACGTGGGTCAGTTGAATCTCTGAAGCAAAGGACCAGTTTTCATCTCTGTCCTTGACTCTTACATTCTTTGGGCTGGCACTCCTTTAGGTACATTTCATATAACTAGTCAGAAGCAGGTAAGGAGAAATGAGGTGTCTGAAGATACTTGAGAGTCATGGTCAGGTGAGAATATTAAAACAATGGGTTATTAATGCTTATATCTTTCTATCATGCATATTTTAGCTAATGTATATTTAATCAATCCTCACAGCTGCTGCTTAGGGAAGTTTTTCATCTGTGCTCACTAGAACCATTAGTGTATCTTCCTAACTGGTTTCCTTGCTTCTGTGTTTGCTCTCTCTCTTCAGATCATTGTCCACACTCCCACAGTTATTCTAACATACAAATTTTATTTGTTTATTTTCCATGCCTAAAATTCTTCCTTGGTTCCCTATTGCAGAGAGGATGAAGTCCAAGTTGTTTACTCTTACATATGAGGACCCTTTGGCCCCAATCCATTCCTATATCCATCTGTCCTTAAAGACAAAACACACAAACACAAAAATACGTATGTATTATGCACAAGGACATATACACACATCCTTATATCTGCATACATCGTCTCTTACCAATAGAATAGACTGTAATCTCCCTACCTTAAACAAATGCATTCCCTTCTGAACACTTGGTCCACTGTCTTCCATATAAGAGATGTTCAATAAACACATTTTTCACATAATTGGTCTGGTACTATTGGAATGCAATTGATTCAATCATGTTTTAAATCCCTGATCTGATATTCCATAAACAATGTCACCACATTATATCTGAATCTTTTCCATACTTCCTTATGTTAGTGGTTTTGACTAGACTCTTCTTTCACATTCATCTGCCCTCCCCGTTACATTATTGGTGTCCATGGTGGATTTTAAATTGTTTACTGGCTTATAATATTTGGACTTGGCAACACTCTGCTAGAGGATTTTCTGGACTTCCTTCAATTTCTAATCTATGAATCTTTGATTTTTTATTTAAGTTAAACAGTCATTTCAAAGTGACTGTTGAGCTACTAGTAATATATAACTAAGGACTGACAACAAATTTTATCACATTATTGAGTGAAGTAACCCCAAGTAAAATTTTAGGACATTGTTTAGAAATACTGCTATGTGCAGATTTATCTCACTGATATATCATTTATTGTTGTATAAAGTGTCTGAACACAGGTAATTTCAATAATTTTAGTAATGTGCAACTATAAAACTGCTTAGGGAGTTGACAGGTATATTTTTTGTGTTAGGTTTCAGAACAAGCAAATATATTATGAATATTATTTTTGTATGCCAACTGCTACACAAAAACATTTTGAAATATAAAGATTCTGCAAATATACTTATTTATTGAGAATTCAGAAGAACAAGGTGTTATACTTCAGCATAAATATAGTGCCTGGATGTTAAAACAAGCAAGGAACAGATGCAACAGCCTAATTGCTGATGTAAAGCAGTCATCAATTTCTCCCGTGCTTAACCATTTAATGTTTTCCCAATCTCTACTGTCTACTGCATCATGTTCTTTGATTTTTCCTTCTCAAATGTGATCCAAAATTCTATGATGTGGTGATACCAGTAGAATGCTGGTTCCTCAGTCAGGCCAAGCCACTGTTTTTATGCTGAGTTCTTACTTAGAATATTCTTTGCTCCACCATCAATTAGACAATACTTACTTTCTAGAATCCATTCAAGGAATACTTGTTCTTTGAAGCCTTACTTGATTATTTCCCCAAATGTCAAGATGTTAGAAGTGAGCAATAACTTCCTTTGTGCCCTCATATAAACTTCTATTGGAACATCAGAAATGCTCATTTTGACTTTTTATATGTCTGAGTCACCTTCCCATTCCCTTTGCTCCAAGAAAGAGAGCTTCTTTAAGACAAAGACCAGCCTGGTGCATAGTAGGTGCTTAATGAGTGCTGAATGGATACATGAATGATCAAGGATAGAGAACATAGCTTTAGATGAGTTAAGTAGAATCACTGGTTTTAAAAGCTACTGTAAGGAAACAGTGACTCAGAAAGGATCCCTGTCATGAAGTCCAATGTGATTCATTCTAATCACTCTTCTATATTAGAACCTAAAAGTCAGTCAACTGTGTCCAAGTAAGGTAAATCCTAAGGAGATTCTAAAGGATGCACTTATATAATCATCATGTGTTAATAGGAAATTCTCTATGTACTGTATTAAAATGACCCTTGCTACTTGATAGAAATTCAGAATCTCAGCCTCCAACCTGAATCCAAATCTGCATTTTAATATTATCCCCAGTGATTAATATGTATATTATTTTGAGAAACACTTCTTTAGAATAACAGTTGTAAGACTGAACTCCAATGAAAAAACTACGGTTTTAAAAATTAGCTTCAGAGGTAGAATTTAGTGATTCATCAGTTGCATATATCACCCCTTGCTCATTCATCAAATGCCCTCCTTTAAAAAAAAAAATGCCCTCCTTAATGCCTATCATCCAATTATCCCTTCCCCCATCCACCTTCCCTCCAGCAATCCTCAGTTTGTTTCCTAGAGTTCAGCCTCTCTTATGGTTTGCCTCCCTCTCAATTTTCATCTTGTTTTATGTTTCCTTCCCTTCCCTTATGTTCATTTTGTTGTTGTTGTTGTTTCTTAAGCTCTAGAAATTATGGTTTTATCCAAAATTTTAAAAGAGAGTGGAGAGAAGAGAGATACTATATAACTTTAACATTACATGTATAACAAGCAGGTGGACCATTCTATGCAGGGAATATACATGAATGTAAATTCACAGGCAGAAATGCATTGGTAGCATATGTTTATGGTCCATTAGGGTCAAACTCTGATCAAGAAAGCTTTAGGAAAGGTAAATTTAACCAGAGCACTTTGAAAGCATTTAAGGAAGCAGTTTAGCAGTTTGGTTAAAGTGTAGTCTCCCTCCACGGCAAGGCTGATTGAATTCAAATCCTTGTTGGATTCTTACTAGCTATGTGATCTTGGGCAAGCTATTTAAAATATCTGTTCCTCAGAGCACCTAGGTGGCTTAGTCAGTTAAGTATCTGACTCTTGATTTTGAGCTCAAGTCATGATCTCAGGTTTGTGAGATCAAGGCCTGTTTTGGGCTCCATGCTCAGTGCAGAGTCTGTTTGAGATTCTCTTTCTCTTTTTCCTCTGCCCCTCCTCCTGCTTGCACTCTAAATAAATAAATGGATAAATAAAATCTTAACAACAATAACAAACATCTGTTCCTCATGTATAAATAAGGGTAATAATAGTACCTAATTCATAGGGTTGTTATGAGGAGTCAATATATGTATGATGCTTAAAACAGTGCCTGGCACATAGTGCTATATAAATATAAATATTATATATTTGCTGTTCACCATTATTTACTATCATTGTTATTGTTAAAAAGTTGACATATGAAAGGATACAGGTTGGTCTGGACATAAGAACTGAAGAGGCAGAAAAAACAGGAGGGCACACCGGCAAGTGTGATGTGATGAGCATCACTGGGATTTATAGCATGAATAATCAGGAAATAGAAGACAATCAGGAGGGTCAGGCTACCACAAAGGGAATAGAAAGGCAGAGAAGAGGAGAAAACTATCAATTATTGTGCACAGACAATATGCCAGGGACAGAGCCAGCAGCCTTCATAAATATTAGCTGGTTTAATCCTCAACTTATTGAGTGAAGTCTATCTTGTTAGCTTATTCTACATATGTGGAAAATGAGATGCAGGAAAGCTAAATGAATTATCTGAGATTTAAAAAGTAGAAGGTCATAGACCTTGGCTTGAGCACAGGACTGTTTAGATTTAACAATTCCTACAGTGTTTGTTCAATCAGTAGGAAATTGACTAATTCTTTCCAATATGATCTATTTTAATGATAATGATGATATTGGTGGTGGTGGGCAGCACCAGTGGAGTGCTTACCATTTGCCAAGCACTATACTAAACATACTGCTTGTGTTACCTCTTTTAATTGTATGAAGAACCCTTTGAGGAAAGTATATTATTATGATCCCTATTTTACAGATAAAGAAACTGAGGCACAGAGGACTTAGGAATTTGACGAAGGTTTTACAGATAATAGTGGGAGAGCTGGCTCTCATCCCAAGCAGTATGAAGCCAGTGCCCATGCTCTTAACTATCACACTGTACTGTCTCCTGTTAAAACAGCAACAATATTTTGGACAAGTGGCAAGAATTCATATTTTTTGAGCACCTGTTGTATATTAGAGTATGTGTTCTCATATTTAATTCTCACCACTAGGAGGTGAGGTAGGGAGCAGTTTTGATGTGAGGCTTCAGAAAATTGGGAAGTAAAGTCTAAAATAGGTGGAACAGAAGGTCCTAAAAATAATTATGTTTAGTTAAACTGGAATTCAGGGGGAAAAAAATGAATCCCTTGATTAGGAGTCAGCAAACTTTCTGTTAAGTTTCAGACAGTAAATATTTCAGGCTTTGTGGGAATATGGTCTCTGCAACAACTAGTTACCTCTGCCATTGAAAGAGTGTGTCTAAGTATCAATAAAATTTTATTTACAAAAATAGTTGGTGGGCTAGATTTGGCCCATGGTGTATCATTTTTAGATTCCTATTGCTAACCTTTAAGTAATAAAAATAATGTACCATTTTCCTTTTATGGTTTCCAGGTGGTATAATTCATGATAAATCAAATACACTATTATTTAGAATTCTGTTTCTCAAGAATTAAAGCAACACTGATGAAACAAAGTTGTTGAATGTAGAATATTAGTGTTTCCAAGAGCTGACTCTGCCAATGGTTTACTTTTGGAAAGGTGAAATATTTTAAAGGATGTGGATGCTTTGCTTTATTCTACAAAATACAAATAAATCATGAACCAGTGAGCTAGAGCCATCCCTGGAGAGAATAATCTTTAAACTATGAAAAAAGTTAGAGGTTATTTCCTTCAAAAAATGGCTACCAAAGTGAGGTGTCAGATTGAGATCACAGATTACATTCCCACTTTCTCTTCTCTACTTTTCATCCTATTGGCATTTATAATAACTCCACGATGAAAAATTACAGTCATTTCTTCTTGAAAGATATATTGCATCCACATGTGGGCCAAGTGATTTAATCTTGATTAGTGCTGTCTGAAGCCTTGTCAGATGGGTTAGCGATTGGTCATGTACTTCATAGCACTGCTATTAAATCTACTGGGAATTAACATGTTAAATCCATAATCATGCTTTATTGCCTGTATAATCCTGGGTTAACTGCAAAACGAAGTTGATTCATTTTTCACATGTTCACCAAAGTGAAGTCATATTTTTCCCTTAACTAGTAATTAACCTTTATGGCTTTATTAACTACTTTATTAAATTTAAATGAAATGTTTATTGGAAAGAGTTCATGGGAAGTGTAAACCACAATGACAGTGTGGCCCTGGTGATGTCCTGTTCCCTGAAACCTCTCTATTAAAAAGGTTCATATTACAAGTAGTTCATTTTTTATCACAAGGTACCGATGCTCGTAACTTAATAGGTAGTGTGGTAAATAAAATAAGCACTGGCTTTGGAGTCAGACAGACCTGGGACCAAATTCACATTCAATTGCCTATTAACTATGTGATGTTGGTCAAGTTACCTAATATCTCTGAGCCTCAGTTTCCTTATATGTAACTACAAATAAATATATAATAGTTATTCCCAGACTTTTGAGGATGAAGGGTGTGAATGAAATAGTGGGGGAAGATAAGAGAAATATGCAATTTTAAAGAGGTAATTTTTGTCAAAGCTTCTATCTTGGGTTGAAGCAGGAAGATTCTGGTGTGGCATTCACATAGGAGAAAAAGGAAGCTGGAGACCAAAGAAATTATTCCTAATTTCTTCCCACCTTGTCCAGCCCCATGAATTAGGTATGAACCCCGTATAGAGACAATCTCTGGCCTAGGCTGCTAATATCTTGCACTAGGAGTTTCCAGAACTGCCATTAGCCTAAACAGTTACTTTGTGCAAATTAGAAAATCATTACCCTTGGGGCAGAAACAGCTCTGTGGACATAGGGCTTGTCAAAAAGGAACTTTTGTGTAAAGAAGAAGATACTGGGACTCATGGCTTGATGAGTAGCGCATCTCCTAATTTATCAACAAGACATTCTTTTTTAGACCACAACCCACACATCTTCACGTAGTGCCCTGAACCTCAGAGTTTTAAGTGGGCATTTGGTTATCCAGCTGAAGACAAATTTCCCAGCCTCTGTTGTAATACGAGTAGTCATATGAATTAATTCTAGCTAATGGGATCTACGCAGTAGTGATGTCCTTAATATAACCTCCAGTCACCTTCTTAAGCAAGGCGTCTTGTCTTTTGTCTTGGATACTCTCTTTCTTTTTCCTTTGTCTGGGAAATGGCAATAATGGATACTCACCTTATATACAAAGATCAAAGTCATGTTTTGAGGGTGGCAGAGCTAGTCCATTAACCAAGGGGGGGAACAGAGCCACCATAAGCTCTGGGCTCCTCACTTTCAGAATATACATAAGCAGAAATAAATAAACTTCCATCATGCAGAAGCCACCATGTGTTGGGATCACTTTGTCATAATAGTCTAGCTTGCATACTAACTAATATGGGGCTTTTCTTTTTTATTTACTTTCATTTATTTATATAAATTTTATTCATAATAGCAAAACACTGGATATAGCCCAGGTGTCTAATAACAGAAGAACCAACAAAGAAACACAAAAATGGGATTATGGAATACTTTTAACAGTGAATGAGAACAAATTATCTCATGAGATTGGGTGAAGGAAGCCAACACAAAAGAGAAATACTGTATTATTTCATGTGTGTGAAATTCTAAGCCATGCAATACTAATCCAAAGTGAAGGAAATCAGACTGGTTGTTGTCTTGAGGGAGAATGACTGGGAAGGGAATGAAGGAACTTTTGGAGGTGATTCAACTGTTCTGTATGCATTTGCCAAAACTCATTGAACTCTATACTAAAAATGAGTGCATTTTATTATACTTAAAATACACCTGAGTAAAAAACTTCCTGACGAAAAATGGCTTCAAACAAAATTCTCAACATTTTGATTTTTTATGAATTCTAATTGGTTATAGAAATTTTTTTAATTCTTTTTTTTTTCCTTTTCTGAAATTGAATCCCTGGACCATGCATCCTCATCTCTCCATGCAGGAAGCTTGGTAGCCATCTTGGTGTCACATGGGGTCAGGAATAACTCCTGTTGTAGCTCAATGAGGGGTTCTGAGAGATTTGATGAAGAATAATTTTGAGGGTGGAAGAGTGCATTTTATTTATTTATTTTCAAATATTTATTTATTTATTTGAGAAGAGATAAAGTAAGGGAGAGCACAAGAATGGGGGGAAGGGCAGAGGGAGAGAGGGAATCCTCAGGTAGACTCCCTGCTGAGCGGGGCCTCTAATATGATTTGGGTTTTTAACCATCATCACCATCATCACGTTAAAACAATCAGAAGCACCACATATCAAAACAAAATATGAAACTCAAACTGGTCAATTATTGTTTTCTGACATTCCCCCTCAAAATTATCCAACTAGAAATGTTTAAAGATTTTTAAAAGGGTGTTGGTTTTTATTATTGTTGATTTTAAATTCTTAGAAATGTATCTGAAAAAAATTCAAAATCTGAAGTGTTCACCAAATGCTACTGTAGTGCTACCCATTTGATAGTTGAGCAAATTGAGGTTTAGGCTCTCCTAACTGGAGGGAGGAAGGAGACAGAGCTCCAGTAATTTAAATCGATAAAAACCATTGAGCAAAGATACAGGCCACCTCTTTAAGGAATCTTTGATCTACCCCTGAAGTCCTACATGCCTGAGACTCTCCCCTAAAACACACCAGTACCATTTCTCAATGCCACTGCCCTCACCTACCCCTTGGGCTACCTGGAGATCACCACTTCTAAGACCCCATCACACTGCCTCCTCTCAGCTATTCATTTCTGAGAGATGACCCTGCACCCACATCTCACCAAGGGACAGACCTAGACTGACTGGGTGCTCCGAAGGTCTTACTCAGTGCCCTCAATTACTGGCTCCTCCATACCAACATGGGACTTTTACACCAGAGTTGAAGGAGTTATTTTTATGAGGGAGTCTGATTTTCAGTGACCACCAGTAATGCTGCCTTGTTCCAGGTGAAAACGACATGATGATGTACAGAAAGAACCACATGGCAGTGCTGGCACCAGTGGCAGTCCCCAGAAAGGCTGTACCACAGCAATGATGGAGACTGTGATGCATGATGGGAGGCGGCAGATACCCAAGAAACTCAGCAATGAGGTGGGTCTGCTCAACCGAATTGGTACACAGACCTTCTTACCAGCCCTCACTGCGCTTGCATGAGAGTAATATTGCGCTTGCGTGAGAGTAATATTGCAAATACCTGCATAAGTAGATGATGGAAAACATATATTTGTGTTTGATTGTTTCTCTGACTTCATGTGTATTCATGGGCTAATAAGACCTTGAGTCGGGACGCCTGGTTGGCTCGATTGGGCATCTGCCTTCAGCCCAGGGCATGATCCTGGAGTCTCGGGTTCGAGTCCCACATCAGGCTCCCTGCATGGGGCCTGCTTCTCCCTCTGCCTCTCTGTCTGTGTCTCACATGAATAAATAAATAAATAATCTTTAAAAAAAAAAAAAAGACCTTGAGTCAATCAGGGTCCAATGAGAAAAACTGAAACCACACAGTATATTACAAATAGAGATACTTTGATAGAGAGCACCTGTTTCCAAAGTGCTTGAAGAGTTGAGAAAGTAAGAGGGAAGGTGATGTAACAGGTTAGAACTACAGGAAGTTCCTAAGACCTTAAGATTAAGAACAGAAAAGAGGGGGCGTTAACAAAGCCAGGAGAGTATTCACTACTGATGGTGGTACAGCAGACTATAGCTCTTGTCATTGCTTCTCCCAGAGTTCATAGCTTCCTGCTGCTGCTGCAGGAGTGGAGAGAAAGCAACAGAGGGAGAGGAAGGGAGGGGTACCTTAAGAAGCTAAAAGTTGGGGGTTGGAGTTAAATATTCATTTTATAAATGTTATATATTCATTATATGAATATTATAAATATAAATAAATACTAAAAAAACACAAGTGAGAGAGACAGGGAAGCTAGCAGATTGGAGGTGTGCTGTTCACATAGTCTCTAGAACAATGCTGGGCAGGCAGTGAAACTCCCATTTGTATATGGTGATCTGGAAATTGCATACACACTTTTCTGTTTCTTTAGCTTCTAACATTAAGCTCTATTCTTCTGTTCAACACACAAGTGTAAGTTCATAGCACAGAAACAATTTTTAGAGCAGCTAATAATATCATTGTGTGCCTGACATATACTCCCTTTGCTTCATATTTTGTAAATTTTTCATAGCATGAAGACTTTTATTTCATTGCAAATGATGAAACACTGAATTAAACATAAGCTTGAATGCCGAAGGAAGAATAGAAGCTTGTCAAAATTTCACCTGCTCTTGGTTAAATTTAAATAAGATCTGCTGGCCTTCAGAGATGGACATTTAAGGCTTATCAGTGAACAATTCTAGCATATGACTGATGTACTTATTCAAAGAAATATTTTTTCTTTCTTTTTTTTTTTAAAGATTTTACTTATTTATTCATGAGAGACAGAGAAAGAGAGAGAGAGAAAGAGAGAGAGAGAAAGAGAGAAAGGGAGAGGCAGAGACCAGGCAGAGGGAGAAGCAGGTTCTATGCAGGGAGCCTGACTTGGGACTCGATAGTGGGTCCCCAGGATCAGGCCCCTGGGCTGAAGGTGGCGCTAAACCGCTGAGCCACCCAAGCTGCCCCAAAGAAATATTTTTAAATGTACTGATATTTTTTTTGGGACATTGACACCCATTTACTGCATTTTTTTTCAAATCTTTAAGTTTATTTCTCAAATAATCATTCTATCTCAGACTTTCATGCTTGAGGTACACAAATTTTATCTCTACTCTTAGCAAAGAGACTCCTATCCCCAACATCAAGCTGTACAAATGACCAAAGAATCTTGTGTATTGCTATTGCAATGACTATTTAACTATGTGTCAGAGCAGGCCTACAAGATCCAGTGACCCTATTACTGTCTCCTCATTCAAATGATGGAGCCTCATTTGTCACATCAATTCAAAGTGATGCCTCTTTACACCTGACTGGTTTTCCTTGGGTCAATATTACTGACAAATGACTATCTCCTTCAATACCAACCAGTGATAACTCTTCATGTGCCTTATACTTGCAAAAGATTAATTTACACTTCCAGTGCACTTGCAGACCAAGAGGAGTCATGCCAAGGAATATTTCTAAGTTTCTTGGGGGCCCAGTACTATGCTACATAGAAAATGTACAAACTGTGTAAGATAATAGCGCTATTCTTTGAATGCCTGGAAGTGGGCTGAACATTTAATGTACATTATTTCAGCTAGTCCTCTCAATCATGCTGAAAGGTATTTTCATGTCTATTTCTTTAATGGGGAGACAGAGACTTGGTAGTAGGGCTGAGATTTAAACTTACTTCTGTCTAATGCCAATATCTTTGCTGATAAGTAGCTGGCATAATCTTAGACAGTATCCTGCCTTTAGGGTTGGCCATATCCTTTAGGGGATAAAAGGAAGACCTATGTAGTCATCTTATCACTAATATCTTTCTCATCTGCTTCTCTATGCCCACACCTACAGAAGAAGATAAAATGAATAATGGGAAGCCACAGAAATTTAAAAATCCTTTTATTTCTCCTGAATCCATAAAGTTGGGAAGTATTTACCTTAAAATCTCTGATTGTGCTCCACCCTGACTAAACAGCTGATGACAAAACCATTGTCAACATGAGAAAGTCAAAAGCCTTGGATGCTATGTTTCCAATGGGCCTGTCTTATGTCATCTCCTGGGACTCTCACTTGCTTATCTCAGACTCTACCACAGAGCACTGCAGTCCATACTCCTTTATACCTATTTCCTCTGCTCCTGTTATTGCCACTACCAGGAAGTACTTCCCTACCCAGCTTGCATGAAAGTCACTGTTCTTCAAAAATCAGTTATTTCATTTCTCCTATGAAACATTCCCTGATTCCGTCAGGCTTCATAAATGGCTCCTTCCACTGTGCTCTGCCTGACAGTACCTCATATCTGACTCTCTTACAAGCCTCTGTCTCACTACATTATAATCATGTTTATGTGCCTGTGTCTCCTGCTTGAATGAGATGTTCTTAATGTCAGGGACCATGTTTTGTTTACCACTGTATCCCCTTGGCACTTCTGCAAGTACCTAAATCTTAGAAAGTACCCCCCAAATTTGTTGAATACATGAATGAATAAATACGTGGATAAATGAATATCTTGAGATGAGGGCAGGTGATTAGCATAACCATGTCACACACCCCAAGGCCAGGAAGGTGAATGACAGTTATAAAAACTCCCATGTTTATACTGTCCCTATGCACATCATTTTGCTACAGAAGCCTGGCATTTTATGCCAGCCTTTTCTACCTGAGGATATAGAAGAATTGCTCTTCCCCATCAGGGAGAGGCAGTGTGTCAGTCTGATGTGTGTTCTGTAGCAGAGCAGTACCTTCTACGAGTGATTGCCTGTCAGCTGGTGACACATTATGGCAGATGTCACAGCAAGCCAACCCTATTTGGCATAAAGGAGAGCTAATAAAGGAGAGGGGAGGACTTCTCAAATGATTCAGACAGCATAGCTGGCAGCTGGGGGATGGGAAGATGAAGCCTCCCTCTTAAGCACATGGAATGAGCTCCACTTCCAGCCTTGGACAGGGACAGAGTTATCAGAGAAATGTGATGTTCCCACCTTCTTGGTCAGCTACAGACTCTTTCTCTACATATTTTGAAGTAAACAGCCATGATATTCCTAGAGATCATTTTAGTGTGGACCATCAAAGACATGTGACTCTCCTTACCACAGTATTGGAGAAGATGTGGGATATAAAGAAAAGATGGAGACTGATCCTTTGAGGTCTATTTTGTCTAAGAGAAGATTCTCACTCTTTCTGCTTCTTTATCTTCAGATGGCATCTCATATATAGAAAAAAAGTTGTCTAATTATTAGAGTTGAACACTTACACCTGTATGTAGTATGGTGGCAGATTAAGATACGAGCCCTACTCTCAAGGAGATTATACGCAATGGAGAAACACACACTTAACCAATGATTACACTGTGGTAAATGTGACTTATGAAAGCTAAGAACAAGGCACAATAAGAACTCCTAAGTTAGGGGGACTCCCAAATCATATTCTGTAGTTAAGATAAAGCATCTGGGGGAGGGAGGACTTGAGCTGAGTAGTAAAAACCAATAGTTAAATAGGTTGAAAAGAGTAAAAGAAGCTTTCAGGTTAAGTGAACAATTCATATGAAGACACTGGCAACACGATACCTCTTTTGGGAATTATTACTTGACATGATTGGCACACAGACTGGGAAGTAGAGAGTGGGAAATGATGCAGGAGAGTTAGGTTCAGACAAGATTGTGATGGGTTTTGTAAGTAATGTTGAGAAGCTAGGGTTTTAAGACATTAGTTGCTGAGGGCCACAGCCCACAGTCCAGGTCAATTAAAGGAGGTGTGGCCATAAAGAAGAACTGAGTGGATGGAGATGCTTATCTTCAAGTTGATTCTCAACATGGAATTCAAAGGAGGGAAGGATGAGTTTTCTGGCTATTTGGACATGGGAAATCAGCAACCAACATACAAGGCCAAGTGCCCCAACTGACCAGCTACTGACATGATGAAGTTGGACAGATTACAGTTGATTTCCAACCTTTTAATCAAATCAATACACTTCCATGAGGATTACACCTGATTTCCAATCCTTTCAATCAAATCAATTTGCTTCCATGAGTATACATTTTTTTTTAACTTGAAAAGTTGATAACTATTTATCCCAAGGGTTTTTTGTGTCTGTTAGGTACGACAACAAGGGAAAAGTGAAAGGTGTTTAACATAACATCTGACATAACATTGTTGCTCAACAAATTGTTTGTTAAACTTAAATTGTGACATATCTATTAGAACTGTACACCAAAAGAACTGTCTGTGATGATGGAACTACTTTAGGTCTGTGCTTATGCTAAAGCCACTTGCCACATGTGGCTACTTAAGCATTTGAGACTTGGCTAGTGCAGCTGCAGTACTAAATTATTAATTTTATTTCATTTTAATTAATTTAAGTAGCCACATGTGGTAAGTAGCTAGCATTTTGAACAACATAGCTTTATTTTCCATAAATTCTTCACATAATTAAACTGTTTTGTTCTAAACATATAAAAAATAAGATTGGTGATTTTCAACTTTGATAATCCCTTAAGACAATATTATAGTAATTAATATCCTCTACTTCCACTCTGCATTTTGAAATCTCTTGTATAGAAAAAAAATTGTTTTTCATGACAATAATTCTGATTTTGACAACATGCTTAGACACATGTTATAAAGTAAATGAATGATATAATTGATTTCAAAAATACATAACTTCATACATAATGCGAACCCATTTATTTTAGAAAGGTACATATCAAATTGTTAACACTGTAAGATTATATGTGATTTGTGTTATCTCCTCTCTGTTTTATATTGCTTGAATCTTTTTAAATGAACAGGTGTTAATTTAAAAATTTTAACTGTTTTGCTTGTGTTACAAAAAAAAATACATTAACCAAGAAGATCTGGAAAATAAGAATAAGTTTCAATTCACAAGAATACCACCTCAATTTATGTCTCCATTCAAGGCATTTGTTTGTCTTTCTATCATGAGTATAGAATCACTCCATCCTGATATAAAATTAGGGAGAAATGAGTTAAAGCAACTAAGCTGAGATCCATTCACTCCTTTTGCCAAGAGTGTGCTACAGGGTAAAAGGAAAGAGTGCACGAGACCCAGTCTAATTTTCTTGCCAATGTGATAATTAAGCTTCTTGGTAAATGATAAAATGGTATTTGCTAGGAGGAGGGTCCTTTACCTTTCAATGTTTTTAACAGGATGTGACTGGATATGTGCTACTTATAGAAATTAAGTCTGTAATCTATGAGTTTAGGATGAATGGTTCCTGTAAAATGGCAGGGACACTGAAAGGAAATCTTTGACTAATTCATCAAGAAAGTGGCTCTTGGTTAACATCTGTCATCAGCAAAAGTTGATTGAGCTGCCAGGCTCTGTCCATGGTGCTGGTTATTCAGAAGTCAAGACGCTGTCCTCAAACTCTTCATACTCTAAAAGGACTCGAATAAATAATATAGTGTAGCCAGTGCTAACATATAACATATAATATAGTGTAGCCAGTGCTAACATATAACATATAAGTGCTATGTTAATACATATAAAAGGAGAGTACCTAGCATGAAATAATTATGGAAAGTTTCCTCAGAGAGGTGTTACCTTAGAGGAAACATTGAGGTTACCTTGGAAATGGTTGTTGAGTGTTCTGGGGGCCCTAAAAAGATTGATAGCAGAAAGGCATAGATATATGACAAAGCATGCCATATGGGGAAACAAAAAGTAGGCCAGGATGTTCATGGTCTTGTTCATAAGGAGAAGAAGATCAATGATGGGAAACAATGTAGGAAATGTAGGAAGGGGCATATTGTATCTTTTATGTTACTTAAGGAATTTACCAACTACACTGAAAGCAAAGGGGACCACTTTAAGCAACATGGTGGCACAACCACATTAGTATTTTAGATGGTTATTCTATTAGTAGTGTGGAAAATGGATTAGGAGGAAATAAGGCAGGAGGTTAGAAGGTTATCGAGGAGAGAGATATGAATCTGAAATAAGCAGAGGCCGTGCAGGTGGAGAGATGACAGTTATTCTGAGAGTCATTTAGCAGAATCAATCTGTAAGATTAGATAGATTAAATGTGGGAAGTAAAAGAGGGCAGTGAAGGTGATGACCGAGTTTTTTATTTGGGCAACCAGGTGGATAGGTTTACCAGAGATATGACCCAATGAAAAAATTAATTTAAAGTAAAAGGATGAGTTAATTCGGTTTAGTTTTTTAACCTCAGGGTCTCAAATTGGATTATAAAAGTGGAGATTTATTTGTACTTGTATGTAACAAATGGAATATAAATATCTAAGCTAAATATATGATCTGGAGGTTATAGTTTGTAGGTGAAACTTGAATTACATGGAAGAGTTAAACATTGATCCTAAGGGAAAGAAGACAAAGTGAACTAGGGCTTGCTCCAAGAACCAATATTCAGGAAACATGTGTAAAGGAGGAGAAGGAGAGAAGGAACTCACACAGGAGACTGAGAAGCAGCATCCAGAGAGGTAGGACACAAAGGGAGCACTAAAATGGACATCAAGAGAGGAGAGAAAGGAATGATCCTCCATGTCAAATATTCCTGAGTTGTCAAGTTAAAATAAATGTCCAGTGTTTCTAAAATCAATGAGATCATTGACAACTTTGACAAGAGAAAGCAGGTTTATATTGATAATAGTGAGTGAAGTCCAGAAATTTTATTGGAAAATATCTCAAGGAGAAAAGAACAGGTTTCCTTTTATAGTCTCTTGATTTCTATCAGAGTAATTAGGATTCTCTCTCCTACCCAAAGGGTGTGAAACACTGTCATGAAAGTGATAGATTCTCACTAATCTTTGTTCTTATCTTTGGGGAAAATAGAGTACTAACTCCATGCTTTCTGGTCCCAGATTTATAATAAGAGCTTAGTTCAAATCTTGGTTCTACCATTTTTAGCTTTGTATCATTTTTAGCCTTGTGATCTTGAATTAATCTCTTAGTTATTTGTTACTTGAAAAAATAACTGGACTAGCTGCAAAGCATCACATTGGGAGTCTCTTAGAAATATACACCTAGGCCCCTCCAAGGACTGCTGAATCAGAATCTGCATTTTAACAAGGTTTTCTGATTCTCATGCTCATAAAGTTTGAAAAACATTGAATGAACTCAATGAACACCATTTTTCCAACTAAGAAATGAGATGTAATACTGACCACATAGATTTTTATAAAGACCAACTAATAAAGTGAAAGTAATACCAATTTGTATTATCCCTTGAGCCTACAGCTCAATGCTACAGAGGTAAGAGAAAATAAAAAGGAAAAAACCCCACAAATACTTATAGCACTTTTTCTTTCTTAAACCTTGAACTTTTACAAGGTGAAATTGTCTTAAGAAATAGGCCATGCACAGTTTCTGCTTTGAGGTGAAGTCTATCAATATTCTCTAAGTGATCAGAAGCAATTCTATCAGCTTCTGTGAGAAGATATATGGGCCATTCGAGATAGCCCAGGGTGATATCTGTTGTATGTGTAACTAAATTTATGAAAACTGCTATAACAATTACTCATTAGGTATAGATAATTGTTCCTTGCTGCCTTGTGACTGATATTTCTGAGCATACCCATACATTTGTAGTGCGTGCCCACCCACACTTCTAGGTTAGAATTCATTATTCATCCACTTAACAAATCTTATTTACTGAACAGCTACTCTGCACCTGGCATTGTGCTTAGCTAGATGCACACAGTAGGTCTATTTGATGTCCTCAACATTATGGATCCTACAGAAATTGGCTCTACTCTTCCCTCCCACATCCTGGCCACTCATTTAGTACTGCCCTGACTTCTGTTCCCTTGATTTTAAGTGACAGTGAGGGTTGTCTTGTTACTGATACATATAGCAAACTTCAATGCCTGGTATTAATTCTGGCCCCTACAGACTCAGTCTTACAATTGATCAAATATTTCCACAATCAATCCTAGTATTCATCCATGTGTTCATCATTTGTTCAACAATTTGTTAATCATTGTTTTAGAAGCATGGCCCAGGCACTGATTTGCCAAACTCAGAAATAAAGAATATAATTTTTAGTTGAAAACAACCTCACCATTATGGTTTTATTAAAGATAAGTTCTCTGAGGAGTGCTAAACTTAAGGTTACCCTAATCACAATAGTATGAATAATGTTTACTCAGTAACTTAATGATGACTTTTTATTTGAAGCAGTTTCAGCTTTCCTGGAATTCTATTTTATGTATATCTGTATTTCTAAGTCCTTTCTATTTTTCCTTTTCTACTTTGATCTCCTCTTAAGATGGTATCCCACTGAGGTAGAGCTAAATATTCGCCTATCCTTTAAACTAAAAATGCAAGTTATCCCAGATTTAAATAATTGGTACTATATGTCTCTGTGTAATATTATGATCTAAAAGCCTATATGTCCTTTTTCTCAGAATTGTATTATTCTGAGAAGAGATCGACTGGGTCAAGTTCAAATATCAATTCTTTATCTTCTTATTAATATTGCTTTATGAAAAAACCTTCTAGTAAGGGAGAGTTTCAACCCAACTGATGTATCATGGAAGATAAAGTCAGAAGCCTGAAAGATGCAGAATAATATGATGATCACAGACTCAGGAGGGAAAGGAGGAGGGAGAAAGGAGCTTGAAAAATAATGACAGAAGTACATTGGAAAGAGAGGAAGTAGTTTCTGCTTACTGCTCAGAAAATCCAAAGAAGGGCAGATAATTTGAGCATATGAAATAGGAAGTATAACAAAGCTTTGACTATTAGAATTGGATTCTATTAAAAAACTGCAGTATGTCAAGTGGTTTATTTTCGCCTCCAAATATAATGTCATATAATTAGAGAAAGACATTAAGGAAATATTCCACAATGTTATCTATGTAACTAACTCGGGAAGATGGGATTGTTAGGTAATTTTGCTTTCTTCCTTGTAATTTTCTGTATTGTCCACAATGTGCATGTTTTGTTCTAATAATAAAAGAAATCAATATTCATTTTAAAATGAAATTCTCCCTTCTCTGTCTTCCAAAATAATCACTCTCCAGTTTTGAGTAGTCTAAGTTTATTGCAACAGGCAAATTTTATAGTTTCAAGTGAACTTGTAACTGAGATCATGTCTTCCATTCAGGTTTCACTCCTGAAAAAGGAGAGTGGGGATGTTTGCGTTGGAAATTTTATTTATAAGCCATTCCAAAGGGCTGAACCCCTTCTAGTTCTCCTCCCCCTTTTTAACAGCAAAATAATATGGTCAATTCTCCTCAGCATATTCTTAGTAAAGTTTCATTGGCTTTCTATCTACCACCACCCATTCCTAGTGAGCAGAAAAAAATCTAAATAGATAAAAATAGCAATTATGCAGATAAGTAAATCTGCCCCCCTCAACACTTTGCAGCCAATGAAAAAGCAAAGGTAGAGCTGAGGAAGTGTTTCAGGTGTTCAAGTCAAGATCAAGGGTCTTAGTGGAGGAGAACAGCAAATGGAACCCAGGATGTGGCAAAATTGGACCCCTGAATCTCTTTATGCTGAGATAAGCTTACCCAAACATCTGAAGGGAGGCACATCCACCTGGATTAGTTACCTCCCAGGTCCCCCTAAAGGATCCTACTCATAGCACCATAATCACAGGCCATCTTTACAACCTTTCCTGACTACACAATTACCTCTGTTCTGTTTCCCATGATTCTGTTACCGCTTTTA
The DNA here is from genome assembly GCF_048164855.1 of Canis lupus baileyi. Classification (NCBI taxonomy): domain Eukaryota; kingdom Metazoa; phylum Chordata; class Mammalia; order Carnivora; family Canidae; genus Canis; species Canis lupus. The sequence continues at coordinate 62,136,477 of NC_132847.1, forward strand.
CATGTAATCATTTCTTTTTTTTATAGTTATCTGACAATTATATTTATTGTTTGTAACATATATAGTTATGTGTGTATACGACTGTAAAATTATGTTATAACAATTATATTTAATATATTATAATCACATATTATTACTATAATGTTGTTAACTTTGTTCCCTACTGGGCCATAAACGCCATGAAGGCAAGAACTGTATCTCCAGCATTTAGTATAGGGTCAGGAATAAATACCTGTCTTCATATTTTTGAATGATGCATACTTGGTTAAAATGAAAGAAGGGAATAGAAGTAGAACTTCCTATTGCAACAGGTATCGTGACGTAATAAAATTGATTTCTGCACCTTTGTATGTGCTATGGGAGCCTTATCTGAGATTTTTAACCTGCAACTACAGTGGAAAAGAACTTCTGATGGAATGTTTGCATCTGACCTTAAATTCTAGGTCTTCCCCAGATAAATGCCCAGGTTACGGTTTCTTTATTTGTAAAGTAAATGGGAATTCTCTAAATTACCTCCCTTCTTTTAGTGGTTAGGATATTTTCACTCTGTGTTATCAAATCTGTTAATAATTCTGTTAATAGTTTCTTGCATTTCAGTCCAGTTCCATTTAGATTCCTACTGTGTGCTAGCACTTTCCTAAGCTACATAGCTTCTGCTATATGATTTGAAAATGGTTTAATATACATAAAAGATAGTTCATATTCTAATGATTAACTTGTATGATTTTTGACATCGTATTTTTTCTGGGATTTGGCCTAAAAATTTATTTTATTTTATTTTATTTTATTTTATTTTGTTTTGTTTTGTTTTGTTTTGTTTTGTTTTTTGGCCTAGAAATTTTAGATAGCAGTAATCATTTCCATCTCCCTATCCAGCCATAAATTCCCTATACAGAGAAAAATGCATTTCCTGTCTCTCTGGCTCCAGGAACAAGTGGTGGGGCTGCTACACAATGATAATCAGTACATATTCATTTCATTCAGCCACTTCTGTCTCCTAGTCTTTTAGGTCTACAGGCTACTGCTTTTTTTAACATGCTGTCATATTTAACTGACAGATTTCAAGACCTCAAAAGCTACTCTGGCATCTTCACTTTTAATTAGGCTAGCCCTCCTCCAGATCCCCCCTTTTTAGACATAATCTTATTAAACTATACACCAGGCCTTTTGAGAACATGCTCTCTTATTTGAGATGTCTTTATATTTTGAGGGAAATACAATTTCATTTTGATGTTGATAACCCAAAACCACTGTTACTGATGTCTGTATCCCCAAACCTATCTATTATCTTACTTTCCATTGGGCCTTCCACAAGTCACTCAGTCTGTGAGGCCTTCGATTTATAGTATTACAAGGTGAAATTTTAGCAAACCACATATAACAAAACCATAACAGCCCAGTGTCTGTCATCTTCACACAGTAGGGCTCTCTGAACATAGAGGTAAAGGCTGATCTCTAATATTTTCCTCCTGCAATGGTCCACTCAGGACTATCCCATACAGTCTGCTCTGTCTCGGGCTTCAGTCACATCAGCCCATAAGAATACTGATTTCAAGTTCAAGGTACGTAAATTTACTGAACCCACAACCATGAGATCAGGAATGGCTTACTCCATCAGCTTGAGCCAGACAGGCACCACAGTAAAACTTTAAAAAAGTCATTCCTGGCACAGCATTGTTATTTAGGTACATGGCTCAATTAAGTATTGGGAAACATCTTTCGCATATTGATAATAAAGATTCCGGGAACACCTGGCTGGCTTAGAAGGTGGAGCATGTGACTCTTGATCTCAGGTCATGTGTTCAAGCCTCACGTTGGGTGTACAGATTAATTGTAAATAACATCCTCTTTAAAAAAGAAAGAAAAAGAAAGATTTCATCATTAGGTTAGGACCACGGTCTTTTGCATCTTTTTTTTTAATATTAAATTTATTTTTTATTGGTGTTCAATTTGCCAACATACAGAATAACACCCAGTGCTCATCCCATCAAGTGCCCCGCTCAGTGCCCGTCACCCATTCACCCCCGCCCCCCTCCCCTTCTACCACCCCTAGTTCGTTTCCCAGAATTAGGAGTCTTCATGTTCTGTCTCCCTTTCTGATATTTCCTACCCATTTCTTCTCCCTTCCCTTCTATTCCCTTTCACCATTATTTATATTCCCCAAATGAATGAGACCATATAATGTTTGTCCTTCTCCGATTGACTTACTTCACTCAGCATAATACCCTCCAGTTCCATCCACGTCGAAGCAAATGGTGGGTATTTGTCATTTCTAATAGCTGAGGAATATTCCATTGTATACATAAACCACATCTTCTTTATCCATTCATCTTTCGATGGACACCGAGGCTCCTTCCACAGTTGGGCTATCGTGGCCATTGCTGCTAGAAACATCGGGGTGCAGGTGTCCTGGCATTTCACTGCATCTGTATCTTTGGGGTAAATCCCCAACAGTGCAATTGCTGGGTCGTAGGGCAGGTCTATTTTTAACTCTTTGAGGAACCTCCACACAGTTTTCCAGAGTGGCTGCACCAGTTCACATTCCCACCAACAGTGTGGAGGGTTCCCTTTTCTCCGCATCCTCTCCAACATTTGTGGCTTCCTGCCTTGTTAATTTTCCCCATTCTCACTGGTGTGAGGTGGTATCTCATTGTGGTTTTGATTTGTATTTCCCTGATGGCAAGTGATGCAGAGCATTTTCTCATGTGTGTGTTGGCCATGTCTATGTCTTCCTCTGTGAGATTTCTCTTCATGTCTTTTGCCCATTTCATGATTGGATTGTTTGTTTCTTTGGTGTTGAGTTTCTTAAGTTCTTTATAGATCCTGGATACTAGCCCTTTATCTGATAGGTCATTTGCAAATATCTTCTCCCATTCTGTAGATTGTTTTTGAGTTTTGTTGACTGTATCTTTTGCTGTACAAAAGCTTCTTATCTTGATGAAGTCCCAATAGTTCATTTTTGCTTTTGTTTCTTTTGCCTTCGTGGATGTATCTTGCAAGAAGTTACTGTGGCCGAGCTCAAAAAGGGTGTTGCCTGTGTTCTCCTCTAGGATTTTGATGGAATCTTGTCTCACATTTAGATCTTTCATCCATTTTGAGTTTATCTTTGTGTATGGTGCAAGGGAGTGGTCTTAAAATGTTAGTAGAGAATGATCTACATATAGCTCCAATCTGAGAATGGAGACATCAGCAGTCACAAATACCAAGGCATTTTTAAAATAATAATGAAAAGCAGTATGAATTCTTTTTTTTTTAATTTTTATTTATTTATGATAGTCAGAGAGAGAGAGAGAGAGAGAGAGGCAGAGACATAGGCAGAGAGAGAAGCAGGCTCCATGCACCGGGAGCCCGACATGGGACTCGATCCCGGGTCTCCAGGATCGCGCCCTGGGCCAAAGGCAGGCGCCAAACTGCTGCGCCACCCAGGGATCCCCAGCAGTATTAATTCTTTTGTTTGATAAGTCAGAATAGAGAAACATAATCTAGAACACACACACATACACACACACACACACACACACACACACAACCCTGTAGTTGAGACTTTGAACCCAGAACTCAACTGGGTCATGATGGAAATATCCAAGTAATTAGAGAACTGTTGCCAGTTAGCCATGCACCACACACACACACACACACACACACACACACACACACTGAATTGGGCTGCAGTCATGATCTTCCTTCTCAAAGCTTTCTGGCATCCTGTCAAGGTAAAACTAAACAAAGGTGTTTCTTCTCTGAAGTTAAAACCTTCTTTAGGGCATCCTGCCTGTGTTATCCCATTCACATAAATTAGGACAGGTTGACAAACCCTGTCCGTGGCCAAAGAGCTCAACTCATCACCCCAAGTGGTCTCACCTGGAAACATTTGCAGTTGCTGTTTCCTCTACTTGGTATGTTCTTTACCTAATATTCACATGGCTTTCTTCTTCCTTCCTTTTAGGCCTCTAAATACCATCTTAAAGCCTTTCATGACCAACCCTTAAAATACTTACATATCTTTCTCCATTCACAGCATTCTCTATCTCCCTTACTCTGCTTTATTTTCACTGCCTGACATTTTATTTTTGTTTACCCAGTGGCTTTCCCTACTGAAATATAAACTTCAGGATTTCAGAGACTTGATTGTATTCACCACTGGTTTCCCAGTGTTTATGAGAGTATCTGGCATTTAGTAGGCGTTCAACAAATATTTATTAAATGTATGAATGAATGAACTCAAGAATATGACAAGACAACCCAAGACATCAGCTGTCGAGCAGGTAAAGAAAGCAAGAGGCCTAAAGCAAGAGTGTAGGAATTTCACAGGGTCCTGAGAATAGGGTCTTCATGAAATGTGGAGTCCATTAAACATATAGCATTAACACAAACAAACATAGAGTATTAAAAAAGCAATTAGAAGTTCTTAGTAGTTTGAAGGCATATGGCTTTTCTGCCCACCAGGCAAAGCAAAAGCATCTAGAGTACCCAAAAATAACAAAGAGATACATGCAAGAACATCATAACCCAAGTAGGAACAAAAACAAAGTGTATCATGCTTCCGAGCAATTAAAAGAATGAAAGGAAAGAGACTATTTGATTTTCATGCTAGAATATTCAGGCTCTAGTAGCTCAAATTTAATGTCACCAAATTGCTGACTCTCATTTCCTCCTGTGTGACCCAGACCTCCAGGGCAAGGAGGACTTTCTAAGTAGTAGCTGAGCAGATTGTTTCATTCCCAGGCCAAATTGTAGAGCCCCCAGTGGAGGCATCTCTGTCTTTTCTTAGTCTATAGCTTTTTAAAGAACTGCACTGCGAGTACATAGTCAACTAGCCACATGTGGCTTTTAAACATAAATGCAATTAAAATTATATAAGTTAAATGTTTCTTTCCTAGTTGTAGTATCTATGTTTCAAGTGCCTAGGAACCACATGTGGCTAGTGACTACTATTGAATGAGTGAATGAATGAATGAGTGAATAAAATTGAACAGTGAAGAAATTAAACATCTTAATCATCACAGAAATTCCCATTGTTCTTAACAAATGATGGAAAACAGTAGAGAAAATGAGTCAAACAAGATAGGCAAGTTTGCATCTTAGTACTTACATGTACTTGGAGAAGCAACAAGTCTGCAATTCCCAATAATTTCTCAGGCAAGAAGGTGTGATTTTGCATTTGTTTCACACCACTCAAATTCCTGCTAAGAATCTAGGCCCATATTTCTGGTTGCTTCCTTTGTGGCGTCATTTTAATATGACTAGGAAATAATTTTCTGTCTCCATTCTCTTTTTGGTGGTAAACTTTAATAATGGTAAGACTTCTGGAAGTCTTCCCAAGCGCTTTACAAAACAGCATGCTTCTGTAATTAAAACTATGTAAAAGCACACATTTTCTGTTATCTGTTGTTCCTCCTACCTTGTATTTTCTTTTTTGAATTTTGAAAGAACCATGTTCTACTTCAGGATGATAGATTTAATTATTTCTAAAATACTGTTGGAACTTGAAAATTCTAGTTTATTTGATTATCTACTTTATTTCCCATCAGAATTTGATTTCTCATAGAGAAATCATAACATTTGGTTCTATATTAAATTGCATTTGCATCATCATAATATTACAAATGTAGCTTATTGATTTTTTTAAAAAGTCAAACCATAGGAAAAATATTGAATATGATTGTAATTATAAAAGGGAAGGTACAGTCAGGTTGGTAACTTGAAATTAGCCACCAAAATAGGCAAATGCTACAAATCAGCTTCCTCCCTCACCATGAGTCAGTTTACCTGAAAACCATTGAGTATGAGGTTCTGCAAATTTATAATTTAATTATTTAAATGGTAGGTGTCAAAGAATAATCTATTTATTGACAAAATAGTAATAGGTATATATTATATGTATGTATATGTATGTACATATTACGTAGAGCTAAAAATGAAGCCAAAAGAAGAATTAAGTAATCTCATAAATATGTTAATAAAAGTTACTCATTTTTCACAGGCAAATTTATAATCAGTATTTAAAACTGGTACATTGGAAAAAAATTCAGATTTCAGCATATTATTTAGAATAACCACACTAAGAACAGATTTGGGGAAAGAAAGACATTTAATATTGCTTCTTTACTGTTTGAACTTTTACAATTTAACATATTACTTTAATAAATGTAACTTTTCCAAAATACATATAAAATGCCATATAGACCTTGTTCCTCCAAACCTTCCATACACACAAATAATTTGTTATTTGAACTTAAACTCTTATAGGAAAATAAATAAAATAAAAAATTTATTAGGCCATATCATGTGTACTACCCTAGGAATTTCTACACTTGTCAATTCTCAATCTGTTAAATCCTCCTAATATCCCTGTGAAATAAGTATTACACAGGAGTACTCTTAGAATTTAGCGACCTGAAGCAAGAAGGGGTATACTGGGGGCAGAGATTTTGAAATGGTTCCTACGATGTTGGGGATACCCAATATCATCTGTCTTTCTTTTTTTTTCATCTGTCTTTAAAACCAACTTTGATAGTGATATCAAGTTTGGAACTACATCTCTCACTGAAGATCTGTTCATTTTTGTGAAAGAATAGAGACTGTGAAATGGGGACCGACGGGGAAAGTATATTATTCTTTGATCGTGCTTGCTTGGCCACAGGTGGGCAAGCAGATTGACCTGTCCATCCAAACTGAGTAATTCCTCACTCCTTCACTTTTTGTTTATGACTTTGTTTCTTCATCCTTGGCAAGAACAGAAAGTAAATCATGGCATTTCTTGGCTGAAAGGCAGAGTGAAACAGCTGTGACCCTTGAGATATTGTTTACTTTACTGCCTCCTGATACACACTCAGTCACTTTTGTTGGACATGCTTGATGGCTTTTGTTCATACAGTTGGCTGTTCTGTTGCTCCACCAATTGATGAAGAGACAGAGAGTTGCTGCTTTAAGCTACATTTATTAGTTCATTCATTAAACATTTATGAGCACCTATCTGCCAGATACTAGGATGGTTATAAATAGGAACAAACAGGTACCCTACCCTTAAGGTGCTAATAGTCTAGGAAGGGAAGACAAACATGTGAATATGAATCATTACACAAGGAGAGTAAGTACTAGAAGAAGTATGAACAAAATAAGATGGGAACACAGAAAAGAGAAAGAATAATTTCGCATAGGAGAAAGGTGGAGAAAGGCAAGATACAGGAATGTTTACAGACACAGGGATGTTTTAATTGCACCCTTGTGGCAGGCAATGGCCAGGATGGTAGAAGCCTTCATGATGCAATAGGAAATAAAGCCCCCAAATCAACAACTGTGGCACGGCTACAGGCCATAAAGAGTAGTAGGTTGAATGGATACAGTAATACACCACCCAAAGCACTTTAGGACCCCTTTAGGACCAAAGCACTCCAGCTGCCAGCAGCATTCCTGCTGAAGGCTGAAAGTGGATTATTTTGCAGTCTGGCTTAGCTCAACACTTTGGGATAAATAAGAATTGCTCAGGAAGAGGGGGAGAGGTCATGCAACAACATGTGTAATGCATGGGAGAATGTATTTGGAGTTCTGGGGCATTTAGGGCACAGATGTTACGGTGAACCTTAGATCCTGCAGCTGCACTCGGGGTTTCCTTTTGGCCTAATTACCTACTTTGTTTCTAGCTTTTACCAAGCCCAGATCTGATGCTAGAATAGAGAGCTTGTCTCATGCAAGGCTTTTTATTTTATATTCAAGTGTTGAGACATCCTCTCCAAAGCAGTTGGGGAGATATTGGAGGGCTGTCTTGGTGGGAAGTAACATGATCAGATTTGTGTATTGTAAGGTAAAATGGCTGGGTGTGTAAACAGGAATGAAAGAAAACAACTTTAGAGAACAGTTATGTTCAGTTAGTCCTGACCTTGAACTCCATAACCGTTCAGAGGCTAACAATTGGAGAAGGAGGCAATAGTTCTGAAGATAATGTCCCCTTGATCATGGCTGTAGAAACCTGGACCCTATTGCCTGGGTTGGAATCTCAGTTCTGCCACTTATTTGCAATGTATATATATTTTTTTATTTTTTAAAGTATTTTTTAAGATTTTATTTATTCATGAGAGACACACACAGAGAGAGAGATTGAGAGAGAGAGAGAGAGAGAGACAGGCAGAGGGAGAAGCAGGCTCCATGCAGGGAGCCCAACGTGGGACTTGATCCCGGGACTCCAGGATCAGGCCCTGGGCTGAAGGCGGCGCTACACCATTGAGCCACCAGGGCTGCCCTGCAACGTATATTTAAACAAGTTTTATGAACTATGTTTGCATTTTTCTCATCTACACTAATGATACCTGTCTCATGGAGTTACCATGAGGATAAAGTGCATTAATATATGGAAAGCCCTTCGAAGAATGCCTAGCACACAGTAAATGTTTAATAACGCTAGTTATTATTAGCTTAGCAGTTTCCTCAAATGTTTTATAGTAAGGAGAGCTACTTTTATTTATCAGAGTCCTGGAATCTCAAGAAACAGTGAGGAGAAAGGAATGTATTCATGAAATTTGTTGATTAAAGTTGGAAAAGATGCACTGCTACCAGGGACTTCACCCCTGTTCCAGCCCCAAGAACCAACTCTCCTCCCCCTTCCCAAGTCAGAATGGCAAGATGGGGAGGGGAATCCCGTTTGCTTAGACCTGAAAGGGGCACCTTTAGTCATCTTGGAAAACCATCCATCTAAGGTTGGGTTCCTACTACAGCCTGCCTCAGCCTTTGGTTCTGTCATTAGACTTGAATATCTAGGGACACCTGGGTGGCTCAGGAGGTTAAGCGTCTCTGCCTTTGGCTCAAGGTGTGATCCCGGGGTCTCAGGATCCAGTCCGGCTTTGGGTTCCCTGCAAGAAGCCTGCTTCTCTGCCTGTGTCTCTGCCTCTCTCTCTGTCTCTAATAAATAAATAAATAAAATATTAAAAAAAAAAGACTTGAATATTTGGAGCAATGGGAAACTCACACCATTCCCATCCTCACAGAGCCCACAGTCTACTGGAAAGCACTGCCATAAATTTACAACTACATGCACACATAAAAGCACAATAAATGGTATAGAATAGACTTAAAGATGGGATGGGAGTGAAGAGAAAAGAAGGACAAATTTACCCTGGGACAAGCAGGCAGAGTTTCATCAAGACAATTACATCTGTGATGAATCTTACAGGATGAAGTTTTTCTTGCTAAGCAAAGAAGATAAGGAAATGCATTTGAGGCAGAAGGAGGTGCCAACAGAGGTAAATAGTCTGGAAATAGCCCAGCCGGTTTTCAAAATCTTGACAGCCAGAACATAGCTTGGGGAGTAGAAGGGAAGAAAAGTAAGGAAAGATAGACATTTAGGCAGAGGAAGTGGGTTGTAAATCCTTCAAATCAGTGCTTTCCTCTTTACCACTATTCTGAAGGAAGGGCCTTTGAAGACTTCTAAGAAGAGAAACAACTAAATTTGTGGTTTAGAAAATCTCGGTGGTGTTACATGGATGAAAGAGGGCAGGACTATGGTAAAGCCTCCCGGACATAAAGAGGAAGTGAAGCCTTTTTGAGATGCGAAATTTAAAACCACAGTGATAACACAAATATTTAATTTTTTAAATGTAAAATCCTAAGTATAATGTAATGAAATGCATTCCTCAAGGCTGTCCATATGATCAAGGAACTTTTATTAACGAATTTTCTGTTTATTTATATTTTATGTTTGCTTCATCTAGAGCACTATTTTACAGACATGTACGTTCAGATGACATGCTTTTTTAGCCCAAAACAAATAGAGAAATAGATCAAGCTAAGAAAACTGGTTTTTTTTTCTTTTTTTAGTGTGAATGGCTGGAAAAGCAAAATGTATATTGTCTGAAAAGAACTGCTCTATCAATCTCCACAAATGTTTCCATTCCTGTGAAAAATCAGTGTGTATTACTCAACATATGTGCCCATCAATCTCTACTAGTTTGAGCTGAGGGTTAGTCTGGTAAAATTTCCCAACAGAGTAACAAGTGCTAAATGTCACTTCCTAAAGCTGAGAATTTTATTTCACAAAGGTAAATTTAAAGCACAAGTTTGGAATTAGAAATGAAACAAAAGCTTTATGAGGATGCACTACATTTTGGAAGTGAAATGTGCCATGTTTCACAGATTATTTTTCTTTAAAGTTAGTAGGTATTAAAATAAAATTTAGTGCTTTTCTCTTAAAAGTGATTACATGTTTATATTAAAACCCTGACAATTAAGATATAAAGGAGAAAATAAAATTACTCATAAACTCAGGAACCAGAAATAACTATTTTTTATGAATTTATTTTTTATTGGTGTTCAATTTGCCAACATATAGAATAACACCCAGTGCTCATCCCGTCAAGTGCCCACCTCAGTGCCTGTCACCCAGTCACCCCCACCCCCCGCCCACCTCCCCTTCCACCATCCCTAGTTCGTTTCCCAGAGTTAGGAGTCTTTCATGTTCCGTCTCCCTCAGAAATAACTATTGTAAATATTTCACACTCCTTTCCATGCACACACATATATAATATTATATATTTATCACCTATTTCTATTCATTTAAATTATGCAACGGATATTTTCCTGTAATATTCAATGTTATTTGAAAACAATATTTTAATAGTGGTGTAATATTGTACCATAAGGCTATTCCATAAATTATGCAACTATTAACTTACAATTGGGCATTTAAGTTGCTTCTAATTTTCTATATTTTAATTTTCTATATTTAACTCTGTAATGTTCATTCCCATACATGAATCATTCTTCCCATATCATTGGTGACTTTCTAAGAGTAGAATCCTAGAACTAAAATTGTTAGGTTAAAGTGTAAATTATATTTTTAAAGCTTTTGCCAGTTATTGTCCAATCACTTTTTGTGCAGATGTTATTAGTATGTGGTTGCACTGGGAGTGCATATTTCCAGGCAAAACATGGTATGCAACTCATAGTTACTTTTCCTTATTAAATGTGAAGCGGAGATGTTTCATAGTGCTTATTGGACAACTATTTTCTGTGATTTGTCTCTTCGTGTCTTATCAATTTTCTATTGGGGTATTGGTCTTCATCTTCCTCTTTTGAATAAAGGAAGGAAAAGAACTTCCTTTGTATAATAGATACTTTGGGATGCTCAGGAACACCCCAGTGGAGGAATTTGGGCTTTCTTTTTACTTTGCAAACTGGTTGAGCTCTTGAGTCTGGACTCTAGTTCCTGTTGCCCATGGGAGCTACTTAAGGACACCTGGGTTAAGATCAAGACCACACAGTTCATAATTATATTCTGTTCATACGTTAGCCTCTTTAGTCTCTTTGTCATATTCATTGCAAAACGGAGCATTTGCTGCTCTTTTGATTTTAAATGTTGAAATCAAAAACACAAAATTAAATCTCTTTATCAGGAATTTTTAAAAAGTAGATATATATGTCAAACAGTACTTAACTTAACTTAACAGTACTTAAAGAGCCCATAACTTATGGTAGTTACTCAATGTTTTTAAAAAATGTAATGTGCCTTTCATTCCCAAAGTATTGGTTTATAGCTAATCTTAAAAATGTGGGAGAGGGATGCCTAAGTGTCTCAATGGTTGAGTGTCTGCCTTTGGCCCAGGGTGTGATCTCGGGGTCTGGGATTGAGTCCCACATCGGGCTCCCTGTGAGGAGCCTGCTTCTCCCTCTGCCTATGTCTCTTCCTCACTCTCTGTGTGTCTCATGAATAAATAAATAGTTTTAAAAATGTGGAAGAGAGAAAAAGATGGGAAGAAAGGTAAGTAGAAATAACATACTGAAGCATTCTATAAAGCATTATGCTCAACGTTGACAGAAATCACCAGAGGACATTCTCTCCCGAATATCACCTTGTTGACAGAGATGTTGAGTATTTCCTTTTATAGATTCTAAATTAGATGACTAATTTTTAAAGTCTATGCATTACTTTGTTCCTTAAATATAGCAGAGAAATATAGTTTTAACCCTGAATAAAATGAATCTCATTTTCCTGCCCCATGGGAAGATTGGCTACTCCTGTCAATGATACCACAAAGCTCTTGGCCTTATTGGGTGGGTCTGGCACTTCAGTGGGGGCTGTCACTGTAGGTGTTGATGGCACACACTTGTGAAGAATCACAGCTTGTCATTGCTCATTTCTAGAAATTGCACATAAGCATCCGGATGCACTCCTCCTTGAAGTTGAATAGGAATGCATATAGTAGCTGCCTTCTGCATAAGTTGAAATGATAACATTTGACTCTGTTTCAAAAGCACAAATGCATGGAGAGCCTGAGGGAACCTGAAATTTGGGAAAACTCTATTTAGAACTGAAGTATTTTGGAAGAAAACTGCTGACACCAAACTGTTTCTTCCTTCTTTGGATCTTTGGCAGCAAAAATGTGGACTGTGCCATAGTCACTAGATACACAGATGAGGGAAGCATCCTGACTGAAGCAAATGAAATAAATATTTGCTGCTTGTGATCCTTTTCATGGTTGTTGGATCCAATGCCTTGATGAAGTAGCAAATATTCTTATGATTCCCTTTCTCAGAATGTCCTTCTGTGTGGGAATGTCCATGGGCAGCTTCTTGGTGCTCACCATGTCCACAAGCTGCACATGACTCATTTGCATGCCCAAAAGGCCAAGAAAGTATTGCTACCAGGCGCCCCATGATAGTTGAATTTAAGTGTCAACTTGGCTGGATCAGGGGATCCCGGATATTTGATTAAACGTTATTTCCAGGTATGACTGTGAGGGTGTTTCTGGATGAGATTAGTGTTTGAGGGATGCCTGGGTGGATCAGTGGTTGGGTGTCTGCCTTTGGCTCAGGTCGTGATCCCAGGATCCGGGATCCAGTCCCACACTGGGCTCCTGTGAGGAGCCTGCTTCTCCCTCTGCCTGTATCTCTGCCTCTCTCTCTATGTATCTCTCATGAATAAATAAATGTTTATAAAAAAAGAGAGAGATTAGCACTTGAATTTTGGATGCAGTAGACTGTCCTCCCCAATGGGCATCATCTAATCGGGTGAGGGCCTACATATAAAAGGCAGAAGAAGAATTTGCCCCTTTTTCTGCCTCATTGTTGGTGCTGAGATATTTCATCCTTTCTCCTGCCCTCAGACTAGAATTTACATCATTGATTCTCAAGCCTTAGATTCAGATCAAATTATATCACCGGTTCTGCAGGGTCTCTGGCTGGAAGATGGCAGACTGTGAGACTTCTCAGTCTCCATAATTGTGTAAGCTAATCCCTTATAATAAATCTCCTTTTATATCCTATTGTTTCTATTACTCTGGAGAACTCTAATATAGACACCATAAATAGTCATTTTATTGCACTGACGGTAAATTGCTACCACCTTTCTGGAAGGGAATTTAAAAATAAAGTCATGCTTTTTGACATAATTCCACACCTAGGAAGTTATCCAACATTAGTATCTATGGATGAATTTATGGATTTCTCCACATGAACGGACAACTCACTATAGTTTTTTTTTTTTAAGATTTTATTTATTTATTCATGAGAGACCGAGAGAGAGCCAGAGACACAGGCAGAGGGAGAAGCAGGCTCCATGCAGGGAGCCCGACGTTGGACTCGATCCCCGAACTGGAATCACACCCTGAGCCAAAGGCAGACACTCAACCGCTGAGCCACCCAGGCATCCCCTCAGTATAGTTTAGAAAACTAAAAAACTTGGACACAAATGTCTAATCATTGCAGATTTACCAAGGAAATTATTTCATCATTCAAAGCTATACTAGGAAGGCTATTTTTTTTAACGGAGAAGTGTACTCTTTTATTAGTCTTATGTAACATGATGCCATTTTTATACATAGTTTTTTGTCACAAATCTGCATTTCTGCAGAGAATGGAGTTTTAAAGTCAAGGGTGTGAAGAGGAGATAGTAATGGTGGGATTCTTCTCAGAAGTGAAAGCTGAATCTATAAATGCCACTGGTTCTAATAGCTGTCTCCAGAGGAGTTAGGGAATAAAGGTCAGGAACTATATTTTAAATGCTATTTAAAACCTCAGAACTTTTGTCATTTACCCTTTACAGAAACTGCCTATTTCCCCCATAGTAATCATTCCTTTATTTTACATATATTTTTGAGCACCTAGTATGTGCCAGGCACTATTTTAGGTGCTAATATAGGAGCAGTGAAGAAAACAGAAAAAGTCATTGCTTTCACGTTCCTATGTATTCAGATTCACAGTATTAGACATAAAGCAATCAAATATAATAATGTGTCAGTGGGTGATGAATGCCAAGAAAAAAAAAAAAGTAGAGTGAAGAAATAGAGGATGTAACCTCTTTGATTAGCTGACATTTGAATAAAGACCTCAAGGAAGTGAGCAAATGGGCTATGCTGACTTTCAGGGGAAAAGAGGACCGCGTAGGCAGAGATGAAGGTAGCGCTAGTGGTCCTGAGTCAGGAGTGTGCTTAGTGGCTAAGGAGCAGCAAGGAAATCAAAGAACCTGGAGTAAAGTAAGGCAAAGGAAGAATGTGGGAGATAAAATCAGAGGCAATTGGGGGTCAAGGAACATACTGAGATGAGGGTTATCCAGGAAATTCTTAAATTATGAAATCTTATATATGACTTATACCAGAAAGCAAAGAGCTAGAGGGATTCTATACAACTTCTCATTTAGCTTAAGGGGAAAGGAATCCCAAGGGCAAAACCTACCAATAGGTGAACAAAACAGGGTAAATAGTTGAGGTTAATTGACAGGTATGAAAGATCTATGGAGGCAGCTTGGGGCTAAGAAGCTGGGGTTGGGGTTGCCTCGAAACACCAATTGGTTCTGAAATAATTATACATGGTACATACCTTTTTAAATGAAAGTTTGTTTTTGAAAATATGTTAGAAAATGTCAGTGGGTGTTCTCACAGTGTAACGAAGCGTGAAGAATGAATATCCTCCAGTTCACTTCTGTTTTTCTTTCAAAGAATATGCAGACAGAGGCTTGCTATAGAGAAAATGAGTAATTTGAATTTTTCTCCCGAACTCAGAAATGATCCAGATTATTTGGCAGTTTGACTTCTTCCAGTTTGCATTGCATTTGCATTTTAACACAATGTCAATAGACATAACTATCTTCTTTGAACATTTTTATTCTTTTCCTTTACAGAGTAGTTATTCTGATCAGAGGATAAAATAACAACTTAAAATGAAGTCTCTGATGGAAATCAGGCCAACTGATTGAAATAAATTTAAAAAGAAATCCTACCTCAAGCTGTATGTGTAATAGTGTGAAATGATATACTCCTGCTGTTTCAGAAAAGATGAATTACTGTGATTGCTCCCTAAACCAGAGATGAAACTTCAAAATATTGTAATCTGAAAAAAAAAAAAAAAAAAAAAAACAGAGCTTAACGAAGGGGGGGAGGGGAATCCAAACTACATAGGTGTACTATGTTATATCCTTTTAAACATAAATGCCTTAAGAAGAGATTGTATATTTGTTTGTTAATTCATAAATTATTATTGCATGTATGTTCTGTTCCAGCAACTGTGCTAGGCACAGGACACCTCAGTGTAGTAGGGAATGATGGTAAGGGAATTAAGTGTATTATAAACATGATGAAAGAAGCAAGCATACGGGGGTGGGGGAAGTGACTGTAGAAACACAAAAAAGACTGGAGAACTGGGAAAGGCTTCTTGAAAGATATATTGCTTGGGAACCTGGAAAATCTGGATTAGAAGGATGGCGCAGCACGAAGACCTTGGGAAAGGGGGCAAGGGGCCTAGCTTCCTGTATGAACTCTGCTCTTATCTAAATGTGTGACTTGAAAGGTGAGGGGAATCAGAAATGAAGGGAAAAGACAGGATAAAGCAAAGGTCCTATGAAAGAATGCTTGACACAAAACAAGGGTGGGGGGGGTGCCGGGAGGTTGAGGGCCTTGAAGGGTGTGGCTGTGCTATCCCTGCAGCGGTACTTATCCTGGGTTTTCTGGGCTGAAGAGAAGCAGTGCTGACAACTTTGGTATCTCTCTTGCACCTCCTCTACTGCCTGTGGACTTTTCCAAATCCTCTGTAACAATTTCTGAATACTAAGACTGATCTACTCCATTGCTTTTCAGTAAGTGCTCCCATAATCTCTTACAATGTGAGAGACCCAGGGTCCTCATTAAAAATACCACTCTTTGGGTCTTACCTCAGGGTGCTGAATCAGAATATCTGGAGCTAGAGTACAGATCTCTATTTTAACTCCCTTATCAGGT